>NC_134895.1:46593088-46605588 GCF_041734735.1 Babylonia areolata | reverse complement strand
AGAGGAACCAGAACTGAACGCGTGTTGTCTCCGGATTCGAACTCACCACTCTTGTTCCCTGGACTTGAACTTGCACTCTGAACAAATCCCACAGTTCTTGGACGACTAACTAACTGGTAACCTTCGCTTGCCGTCATCTGTCGACGCCGATTCTGAGTGTGTGCGCAGATCACGAACCCACTATGTCACTCCTTTTCATCATTTACAAACAAACCATCATCAACATCAACATCTTCTTCTTCTTCTCCCCGAATCACTCCGTCCACCCTGGGAACAGGTTAGTGACGGGAGGTGCCATTCAGTGCCAAGCGAACGACCCTCACGCAGGCAACGAGGCGAGCTGTTGCGTTTTTATCGACTGGGACTCTTTCCACCACCACTGCAACAGAAACCCGTCGTCTGCTTCTTCTCGTTCGCCCCCCTCCTCCCCCCCCCCTTCTCCCCTCTGCCTTACCCCCCTTGGCTGCTGCTGGGCAAACACCGTACCAGCCTTGACTGACTGAAGTCAGGTGAAAAACAAGCCGTCTAGTCGGGAGGGCTTGAGACAGAACTGCTGCACGCATATGCCCCGATTTTATTTGTCGGGGAGGGGGGGGGGGGGTGTTCTCATGAGTTCTCCGCCACCACTCCCCCCTCCTCTCTCTCTCTCACTGTGTGTGTGCGTGTGTGTGTGTGTGTGTGCGCCTGTGTGTGTGTGTGCCTCTGCGTGTGTGTGTGTGTGTGTGCGCCTCTGTGTGTGTGTGTGTGTGTGTGTGTGTGTGTGTGTGTGTGTCTTATTTTTACCATGCTTATGACTTATTGTAGTATATTATTTGCATTCTATGACTTTAAGTAGCATTGTGTAGTGCATCTAATGACTGACATATATAATGTAGTATTGTGTAGTGTAGTCCCTATTTCAGGACGGGGACTGGATGAAAAAAAGCGTGCCAGTGCTTATCTATTATTCTATTATCCTCGAAATTAAAGAATTTGTCTTGTCAGTTCCCCCCCCCCCAACCCCACCCCCGCCCCCTCCCTCTCTTTCGCTCTCTCTGTCTCGGTTACCCTCCGCAGACGACCACAACTTTCTTCCCTATCTCGGTCCCGCAGCTGACAACGCATGCTGAAATCGCCGATGCCGGCACTCAATGAAAACGACGTCAGACTTACTTCTGACACAGAGAGAGACAAAAGAAGACTGGGCCGGAGACAGAGAGAGAGGTTGTGTTACCAGTGCACACAGTCAAACACTCACCCGACCGAAAACCTTGGGTAGTTTCGAAGAAGAATAACCCGGCTGCCACTTAAAATCCTTTCCCTCCGTTCAGTGATTGCCAGAAAGCGGGTTGTCGGCCTGTGTCACGAAACGCTCCTCGTGTCGTTAACGGGACGCACGACTCGGCGCGTGGCTTGCACGCGCTCTGAGAGGTACGGGTGGCGCGTGCCAGACCCACGTTTGGAGGGGGTGGGGGTGGAGGAGGGGGGGTTAGGTGGGGTAGTGGATGGTGGACAGTCACGGATTTCACTGTTTCAGTCTTGTGGCCAGCTTTGCCCGTGAGGATAGGTGCTGCAACGTTATGATGGACACTGGGAACTTTGTAGATGATGATGATGATGATGATGATGTGTGTGTGTGTGTGTGTGTGTGTGTGTGTGTGTGAGTGAGTGAGTGTGTGTGTGTGTGTGTGTGTGTGTGTGTGTGTGTGTGTGTGAATCTATCGGTGATGTCCATTCTACATAATTTCTCATTTTCATCGAGTGTGTAGTTTCAAACTCTTCGTATTTTCCCGTGTGATAGGCGTACATGCAAGCAAAATGCAATACTAGCAGCTGACCTAACAACTTAAAATGTTTATCTTGCATTTAGTAGGCCTACTTTGCTACATCCAGCCATGAAGTAGGTATGATGGAGTCTCCCGTCGGTCCGACAGATGAGTAGGCAGACAGGATTATCTGTCAGTGTGTGTCCTCATATGGGAGACGAGGCCGATTCTGGATGCGCAGCACTTCCCACAGGTGTTGCAATAGTAGGTATACTGGTACTTAAACTATCGTCTCCTCTGACAGAGAATGACTGTGTTGGGGTGACACATGGCGAAACCGACTGAGGAAGCTCCCATTGATTGAAGCAGAAGACTGGAATCAGACCAGTTACTGAGGGACTCTAGCCAGCGTTGTAATGAATAATGCAGCTGTCCATTAAGGTGCGGTGTGTTCGCACTGATGTATGAATACACATGCAAGCGGGCTCCAGCATACGCGTACAGGCATCCACAACACACATATATGTACACATATACATATGTGTATGTAAAGCGCTTAGAGCTTGGTCTCTGACCGAGGATAGGCGTTATATAAGTATCCACATCAATCAATCAATCAATATACACACGCAGTGAATACACACGCGCCCAATGGCTCAGCCGCCGATATTTTCTCCCCCTCCACTAGACCTTGAGTGGTGGTCTGGACGCTAGTCATTCGGATGAGACGATAGACCGAGGTCCCGTGTGCAGCATGCACTTAGCGCACGTAAAAGAACCCACGGCAACAAAAGGGTTGTTCCTGGCAAAACTATGTAGAAAAATCAACTTCGATAGGAAAAACAAATAAAACTGCACGCAGGAAAAAATACAAAAAATGGGTGGCGCTGCAGTGTAGCGACGCGCTCTCCCTGGGGAGAGCAGCCCGAATTTCACACAGAGAAATCTGTTGTGATAAAAAGAAATACAAAATACACCTGGGGTGCCGTATCAGAGACTGGCCCCAAAACAGACACGTGTGTCGGTTCTTCGAGGCTGCCCTACGTGCCAGAGAGCTCAATGGGCAGCAGTGACTATTGTCAGCAAGACCATCAATGTCCCATGGTGCCCGTAATGGGTTAAAAACACTTCCTTTTCTTCGTCATCTCAGAAAACACCACACCGTGTCGTGGTATAGTAATCAGAGTGAGAAAAAAAACATTGACCTGGAGGAAAATAGACATGCTCCCTGAGAAAGCACAAGTTTGATGAATTGGAGAACCCTACTTTCTCCACTTCGCTCTTCGAATCCCACACCAGGCACCTGTGTGTGTGTGTGTGTGTGTGTGTGTGTGTGTGTGTGTGTGTGTGTGTGTGTGTGTGTAAGCCCGCGCGCGCATGTTCATACGCGTTCAGAAAATCAAATGCGCACGTTAAATATCCCGTAACTCATGTCAGCGTTCGGTGGTGGGTTGTGGTAACAAGAACACACCTGCATGCACCCCCCCCCCCCCCCCCCCACCCCCCACCCCGAAAAAGGAGTATAACTGCCTACATGACGGGGATAAAAACGTTCATTCACGTAAAAGTGAAAGTGGTAGTCGCAGCCCACGAAAGCAGAAGACGACGACGAAGAAAAAAACCCCAAGTGCACTCTGAAAGCGTTTGACAGTCCTGGACTCAGGTTACCACGAACAACAGGAAACCTACCTGCACTCACAAACACACCCTCACAGTCGGTCACCCAGAAGAAGAATCACAGACCAGGAAAAGCAAGCAGAGAAACCAGCCAGCCACTCAGCGCCACAAACCTTGACAGACCCACACTCCCCGAAATGGCTCCGGCTGTAAGGGTCTTGGGTAAGGCAGTGGTCTCCTGCCCCTCATCCCCACTCTCCCTCTCCCCTCCCTCCCAGTACCCACCCCCTCACATCAAGCCACACTGTCAGAAAAGACAGTGGTCTCCAGCCCCCCACCCTCTGCCCCCAATCCCCACTTAACCCCCCAGTCTCCCCCACCCCCACTCTCCCTCTCCCCCTCCTCTCCCTCTCAGTCCCCACCCCCTCCAGTGTAGCCACACTGACCGGAAAAACAGTGGCTTCAGCCCCCCACGCCCCCGTTCTCCCTCTCAGTCCCCACACCCCTCCAATCTAGCCACACTGACAGAAAAGACAGTGGTCTCCAACCCCCCACTCTCCGCCCCCAATCCCCTCTTAACCCCCATCCCAACCCCCCTTAACCGCCCACATCCAGCCACACTGACAGAAAGGACAAGGAGCATCGATCCCTGACTCCACACCCCTCCCCACTTCACCCTCGTGCCCTGAATGTAAATGGTAAGGGGAGGTCATTAAAATTCCACCCTTCTCTCCTCCCCCTGCAGCTCTTCATTTGCACTTTACCCCCTCGTCTGTCCCCGGCTTTGTGGCCGATTGGTTGGGGGGTGGGGTTGAGGGGTGGGAGGGGGAGGGGCAGGGGAGTGGGAGACAATGGTCTGACCCCCGGCAGACATACAGTCTGTGCCACACCCAGACCGGAGATCATTCCGTCGGTGGCTGCCGGTATGGTGATTCTGTTGGTGCATGCATAAATGGACAACCGTAATTGTCTGGAGAATTGGAATTACGATGGTTGTTCTGTTATCCTTGCTGCTGTTGCTGATTTCTGTGTGATGTTGATGTACAAAACATGCGAGAGACAGTGTACGAATTTTTTTTTTTTTTTTTTTTTTTACTTTGAGTAAGTAAGCACAGCTGTGATGCTGGGAATTCATTATTTCAAATCAACTTGTCTTAAACATTTCAATGGTTAAACTGACACAATCAAATCAAACCTCGACCTCTCTTTTTCTCTCATCTTTTTCTCACCACTATCCTTCTCCCATCCCTGCTTAATCATGTCTCTATCGACCAAAGGTTCGGTTAAAAAAAAACCCATCAAAATGCGTCGATAACTATCCGGTGGTTTGCACAGAACTGTTTGCTTGGACATGCCAAGCATTTTTCAGTGTGCTTAATAATGCAGGATAGACGCCATGTATCGTCACGAAATCGTGTTGTTCTGGAGTTTCTTTTATTTCATTGTATTTTGGTTTGTTTTACCTTGTTTTGTTTTACTTCATTTCATTTCATTTCATCTTATTTCATTTTATTTTATTTTATTTTATTGTTCTTCGAGGAACGTTCGCCGAAGAAAGGCATCAATATTTGTCAAAGGAAAGAAAAACAACGTCGTCTTTTTGGTCACGTCACTGAATTTTCGGATCGATGTCCCTGAACAACAGAAGCCGTTGAACTGTTTCCAAAGTCGCGTGTCCGCTTGAGTGCACTGGGGTCACAAACCCAAAGGATGCTGACATGAAAGAGAAAAAAGTAATCAAAACAGTCGCTTTTCACTTGACATTTCAGAAACGTCTTTTTTCGGTTATTCAACCCTTTATATTTCGTCTTGAATTTCTCGTAATGATGTCGGTTTTAGATACACGAAAAAGGAAGTTGGCCTGATAAAGAAAGATCAGATCGGTTTTAATCCCCCCCCACCCCCCATCCCCTCACCCCAAAAAAGGGGGATGATGTAAGTTTCGTTTTTTTCCCTGCGACACATTTTCTCAAAGAAAACCATCTTCCGGGTTTAATACTTTGTTCAAACTTTGACAAAAGACTTTAATCGTTTTAAATGGGAAAAAGAAAACAATCTTATCTATAGAAACTGAAAATTCGTGTTCAGTTTTGGAATCATAATGTAAGCCATTTGTTTGTTCGCTTCCAAGAAATTCAGTGACATTAACACAGGAGTTTCAGATCGTTGCATTTTACGATAGGAAATTCTACTGACAACAAAGTTACTCGGAACAAACAAGATCAAAACATTATGTTTGAAAAACGTGTTTTTTCAAATACATTATAGATAATCTCTTTACGACACTGTGTATTCAAGGACATGTATGTGTGTGCGTAAATCTGAACCAGACAATTTAGGAGAGGTTTCAGTCGATTGAGCAATTATTATTATTATGGTTATTATTATGATTTTTTTTCAATGAAATTTCTGAAGTTGGCATTGCCAAACGTAGGCCTATTCACTGAAAAGATAAACTTAGAATTTTGTTCTTTGAAGAAAATGAAGACGGTTAACAAACACTTGGCTGTGTATAGAATCATCAGGACTGTTAAACGATCTGGCAACTGTTTTGGTTTCTCAGACTTGGGGGGTTACCAAGGAATACACCTCAATGAGACCTCAGTATCATGGAGGAATTTTTGTTAACCCTTTCACCGCCATGGTCGCATTTCGGCACCAGCTAGGTAAAGCACCCATGTCACTGAAATGCAACCAGATGATGGGCCTTTTGTGCATTAACCTAATGCTCTTAATTTTCAGTGGTAGGACTGGCCATTTTTTCTCCACATCACAGGGGAATCCCCAGCTATTCTTAGACACCATATTTTCTGTGGTTCCTGCACAAGGTTAATTTGCACTCTAAACTGACTGGCGGTGAAAGGGTTAATGTCCCGTCACACATACCCGTGATTGTAGACATTTAGTTAGAGTACTGATTTTCACATTTGAGTGTTATCGGTAAGAAGGGGTGTAGCAGGGGGATGAA
The DNA here is from genome assembly GCF_041734735.1 of Babylonia areolata. Taxonomy (NCBI): domain Eukaryota; kingdom Metazoa; phylum Mollusca; class Gastropoda; order Neogastropoda; family Buccinidae; genus Babylonia; species Babylonia areolata. The sequence continues at coordinate 46,599,258 of NC_134895.1, read as the reverse complement.
TGGTGAAACCGGGTAAATAGTGTGTGGAATTTGAAACAAATATCTAAAAAGTATCACATTTTAAGATATTACATTTCATTCATACTATCGTTTTATGTTTTACAGTATTATGTTTTACAGCATTTGCCAAGTTTGAGAGATGTTTACTTGCGACACATTTCTAAGTATCGTTTTTTACGTCCAACATGACCTTCGTGCTGAACTGTATTTATAACACACATACACACACACACACACTTTCATTCTTTTTTTGACGTCTTCTTCACGTCACATATATCGGGCGCAGCGTCCATCATATAATACATAACAGCATTATTCACAGCGCACACACGTCACCTTTTCCCCAGTCGTAACGCTTTAGCATATAAAAATAAACCGTAGCAGGGAAAGGGCAGTGGCGGACTTTCTGTTTTCACATTGATTACTTATTCCTCCGATATCCCATAAATATGCAACAACCCTACAGCCGTTGGGGGGGAGTGGGGGACGGGTGTGTGTGTGTGTGGGGTGGGGGGGGGAGGGGGGGACGGATCGAAATCCTTTGAAAGCCATCAGTATTGTTGGCGGCTTATGTTGACATGGGAACCGTGGCAGCCACAACATTACATGTTTCTCTGCTCTCTTCGAATTATCCGTTTTACTGAGTGCACAAAGTTATCACTTTCTGCAGCCGTTTTTTGCAACGGCCCCAGGGCAAGGGCAAGGCTGTGTGTAAGGTTTGGTTTTGTGAAATACTATCACTGTTCATTGAAATTATCAGTGGAACACCCCCCACACACACACACACCCCCCAAACCTCACCCCCACCCTAAAAAAACCCACCCAAAACACCTAAACAGCCGACAAAAAAAAAAAGAATAAAAGAAAAAGAAAAAAAAGGCAAAATACAAAAATTAACACCTAAAACATAATGAAAAAAACAACAACAACAAAATTTAATGTAAAATAAAATGTGTTTCATTGCTGAGAAGGTGCAGCGAAGAACAGGTCTTACGTGCGGCAGCACAAAGTGTAGGTAGTTGTTCGTTTTGTACATGTCTGTGGCTTGCTGATAATGTCAGGGGGAAAAGCATCGGGCGGCAAGGAAAAGGAACTGCTGGCAGAAATGTTTTGTTTTGTTTTGTTTTGTTTTGTTTTGTTTTGTTTTGTGTACTCTTCAGGTCTGTGTGACCGGTGGTGTTCGGTCTCAGTATGTGTGCTTGTGTGTGTGTGTGTGGGGGGGGGAGATAGAGAGAGAGATTCTGTGTGCATGTGCATGTGCATGTGCATGTGTGTGTGTGTGTGTGGAAGGGCGTATATCGGCGTGTAATTGCTTGTTGGCTTGTGTGTGTGTGTGTGTGTGTGTGTGTGTGTGCTTGTGTGTATATGTGTGTGTGTGTGTTTGTGTGTGTCCACACACACACAAACAAACAAAGTATAGACACAAACACAGACAGATACACACACAAAGGCATATACACATTCCACACACACACACACACACACATACACACACTCACACACACACACACACACACTCTCTCTCTCTCTCTCTCTCTCTCTCTGTCTCTGTGTGTCTCTCTCCACCACCTACTTCTCTCTCTCTCTCTCTCGCTCGCTCTCTCATTTTCTTTCCCCTCCCCCATCTTTCCCCCTCTCGACCCCCACCTCTCTCTCCTTATTCTTCTTTTCTTTTTTCCTTTCTTCCCATGTATTTACGCATAAAGGTGTTTTCACGGGTTATTTCACCCAGGCCATCAAGACTTCCTGATTTGAAGGTGTGTTTTTTTTCCCCCACCTTTCCTTTCTAGGGGTAATACCAATGACCTGTCGATATTATTTGTGGAGTAGGGCCGCGGTGGAAGCACTCCAGCTGTGCAGTTTAGCTGGAAGCGTCAAAAGCAAGCACCTTTTTCTTTTTTTTTTTTTTTTTTGCGTGGTCCCATGATGCAGTTTGAGAAATGGGGGCGGGGGAGGGGGCTCGGTGCAGGGGGGTGGGGGGGGGGGGGGGGCGGGGGGGAGGTAGGTGTTTCACGAACAATTGTTGTTCGATAACTGTGAAGGCCCTCTGCGTGAATACCACGGTGCATAACAAAAGTTTGAGACATAAATCACAGACACTGGTCGTTTCTTTCTCCCCCTCCCTCCCCCCCACCCCCACCCCCACCACACACCCTACCCCCTTTTCTTCTGGATTTTCTTTTGTTCTTTCTTTTCCTTTCTTTTCTTTTACCTTGACTTAAAAAGAAAAGACGAAGACAGATTTAATGGTCCATTATTAGTGCACGGCTTTTCTGCGGTCAGCGTCTTCTGTTGAAAATTATTCCGATAGGATAGGATTTCATGCAGTTTAAAAACTACTTTTTCCCCCATTTACATAAGAAAGGTAACGGTTTGACGAAAATTCTCTCTCTCTCTCTCTCTCTCTCTCTCTCTCTCTCTCACACACACACACACACACACACACACACACACACACACACACACAAAAACACAAACACACACACGCGCGCGCGCCTCGCCATCTCTCTCTCTCTAGTATTCTCGCGCTCTCTCTCACACATACATGCACACGCGCGCGGGCGCACGTACACTCGAGTAATAATGCACACACACACACACACACACACACACACACACACACACACACACACACACACACACACACACACACACACACACACACACACACACACACACACACACACAAACACACACACACACCGCGCACACACAAACCGCGCGCACATACACACATCCACACAGTCTATCGCGCTCGCTCACACACAGACACACACACACACAGACTCACACACAGACACACACACACACACACACACACACACACACACACACACACACACACACACACACAAACCGCGCGCACACACATACATCCATACAGTCTATCGCGCGCGCTCACACACAGACACACAGACACAGACACAGACACACACACACACACAAACCGCGCGCACACACACACATCCACACAGTCTATCGCGCGCGCTCACTCACAGACATAGACGCAGACACACACATATGCACACACACACACGCACGCGCGCGTAATCTCGTTCCACATTCCTTCCTCATATTTAAACCATGATTATTGACACAAGTAAATGGGGTTTTAACGATCCAATTCCAGCGAACATCGAGCTGTCTTATTTCCAGAGAAGGAGACCGCAAAAGAGCCCCCCCCCTCCCCCATTCCCCCACTCTCTGCCCCTCTCTCTGAACCTCTCTTCCCCCCCCCCTCTGTCCCCCCCCCCTCTCTCTCTCTCTGAATCTCTCCTCAACTTTCCCCCTTCAAGTTTAATTTCTTCCTTTGGTCCCTCGGGCAAGTATGATAACAATCAATATCACTTGAAGCCAGCACTACTCAGAATATGAAGACATCACACAAACCCTCACAACCCCTATCAAAAAAAGATTATCAACGAGACATGTCTTTGGAAAAGAAGTCGTACAAAAACAAAAGGACAAGGGGGGAAAATAATTTCCACTCTCTCTCTCTCTCTCTCTCTCTCTCTCTCTCTCTGTACAACGTGACAACAGTCATCATGCTCCTCTGTGTAGACAACAAAATTAATGCTTCGAGAGTTCAGTCTGAAAATTATTGATGGGTAGACAAACCACTGCTTCTGGATTGTTCAACTTTCTCAACCATGAAGCAGAACTGAAACTGCAGCATGCACACACACACACACACACACACACACACACACACACACACACACACACACACACACACACGCATACACACACACACACAACACACACAAAACACACACACACGCACACACACACTGCAGCATGCACACACACACACACACACACACACACACACACACATACACAGACACACACACAACACACACAAAACACACACACGCACACACACACACACACACACACACACACACACACACACACACACAAGCGCACACACACACACACTATCTCATACCACACTCGGGTTTCCAATATTTAAAGAAATATTGACACACGTAAATGGATTCTGAATGATCTCATTTCAGCGTGCACTGACATGCTTGCTGCAAAGAGCAGGTCGCTAACCACTCAAGATCTTCTCTCCTTTCACACACACACACACACACGTACACACATACACACACACACACACACACACACACACACAGACGCACACGTACACAGACAGACACACACAGAGACACACAGACACACACAAAGACACACTAACACAACCAGACGCATAGACAGACACAGACACAGACGGACAAGCAAAAAGACAGACAGACACACACACACACACACACACACACACACACACACACACACAAACATAGACACACACAGTGACACATACAACGACACACAAAGACACACATTGACGCATAGACACAGACACAGACAGACGCAGACACAGACACACACACACACACACACACACACACACACACACACACACACACACACACATATTTCATATTTCTCCTATTCCAGAACCATTCTTTTCTACTTAAGTCATGAGTATTGACGCAAGTAAATGGATTCCTGACGATCTTATTTTCTCTCCCCCCCCCCCCACACACACGCACACACACACACAAACAAAACACACACACACAAACAAAACACACACATACACACACACAGCCACACAGACACAGACACACACACACACACACACACACACACACACATTTCATATTTCTCCTATTCCAGAACCATTCTTTTCTACTTAAGTCATGAATATTGACGCAAGTAAATGGATTCCTGACGATCTTATTTTCTCTCCCCCCCCCCCACACACACACACACACAAACAAAACACACACACACACACACACACACACACACACACACACACACACACACACACACACACACACACACACACTTTCTTGGATCACATAACCTTTCTGTTTCCTCCAAGCCGTGATTATTGGCAGAAGGAAATGGATTCCCCATGATCCCATTTTCAGAGACCTGTGATCTCACGTCGGAAAGAGAAGATGCAAACTCACATACACATGAAGAAAACCTGTGCGCATACGCGCCTTCACACACACACACACACACACACACACACACACACACACACACACACACACACACACACACACACACACACGTTTTAATTAGAACACCTTACATTAAGTTTAGTTGTGAGTTTTTTTGTTTGTTTGTTTTGTTATTTGTTTTTTGTTGTTGTTGTTTTTTGTTGTTGTTTTTTTTACCCTTTATTGTTGCGTCTATAAACCATTCACACGGTTTTCATGACAAATAAACATGATTCTGATTCCGATTCACACACACACACACACACACACACACACACACACACACACACACATTCGCGCGCGCTCGCTCGCGAACGCAATTACGCAAGTACGTATGTTCGAAGATTCTCAATGCATAAAATACACGTACACAACAACACACACTGAGATGGCTGTTTGTCTCAGTAAAACGGGTTCCATTGACTGGTTCCATTGTGTTCATTGACTGGTTCCATTGACTGGTTCAATTGGCTGGTTCTGCACCCTTCTGACAATGTAAATCACTGAAAAGCCAGTGTCAGTTCTCGGGATTAAAATGACGAAGGCAGGCCTATTGATACAGGAAAATTGATTGTTAACGATCTCACTGAGGGTGGACTGCAGTCATATCTGCTTCTGCCTCTCTCTGTCTCTCTCCCTCTCTGTCTCTCATGGTCAAAAACGCACGAACGCACGCACACACGCACGCCACACACACACACACACACACACACACACACACACACTGGTTGTTCTGGTGTTCCAGTCTTGGTTGTCTGTTGTGAGGGGGTGGGGGTGGGTTGAAGTCACAGCTGTCTGTAGGGGTGGGGGTGAAGTCCTGGCAGTTCTGGCATTCCGACGGCGAAATCCTGAATTAGACAACGCGACTTATTTGTCCATTAGCAAGGCGTTTGGGGTTCTTCTCTACCATCGCTGACAAGTGACATGGTGGGAGATATCTACACGTATGTTCACCCGTCACTCTCTCTGCAGTTGCTTCAAGTCACGTCACGCGACGTCCAAGAGAGAGAGGGGGGGAGAGAGAGGGAGGAGAAAGATAGGGAGGGGGGAGGGAGGGAGGGGAGAGAGGGGAGAGAGGAAGGGGGAGAGAGGGAGGGGAGAAAGAGAGAATTAATGAATGAATGAATCTTTATTTTCCAA
>NC_134895.1:46575588-46590588 GCF_041734735.1 Babylonia areolata | reverse complement strand
TCCAAGTATATCCGAGAAAGTTAAATCTGGTATCTCTGTTCAGTATCTTGATCAAACAGTGGCTCGTGTTATGTATTAGCGGTTCAGGTCTAATAGTGGTGTAGGGCACAGGGTATTGACAGCTGCAGATCTTACCCTGACAGCCGTGAAGGCCGCGGGGATCAGGCCACAGATGGCACTGGGGTCTCCCTGAAGCTGGTCCTTATCGACAGCCATCGACAGCCGGCTGTTCCCGAGGCTTGGATTTCCCGGCCGGCACTGTCTGTCGTTAATTACCTTCGTTAAAGCAGGGAACTGGCCTGGGTCTTCATGGTCCTGCAGGCAGTTCTGAGAGAGAGAGAGAGAGAGAGAGAGAGAGAGAGAGAGAGAGAGAAACAGAGGGAGAGAGAGGGAGAGAGAGAGAAAGAGACAGACAGACAGAGAGAAAGATGGAGAGAGAGAGAGAGAGAGAAAGACAGAGACAGAGACAAATAGACAGAGAGACAGAGAAAGAGGGAGAGAGAGGGGAAAAAGAGAGAAACAGAGAGAGAGAGAGAGAGAAACAGAGGCAGAGATACAGAGTGAGAGAAAGAGACAGACAGACAGTGAGAAAGAGAGAAAGATGGAGAGAGAGACAGAGACTAATAGAAAGACAAAGAGGGGAGAGAGGGAAAGAGAGAGAAAGAGAGAGAGACAGACAGACAGATAGACAGACAGACAAAGACAGAGACAGAGACAGAGAGTGTGTGTGCATGTGTGTGTGTCCGACTTCGGGGCGCTTGACGGAATCTGTACTTAGGATGGAAAACCGACCTTAGAGCTTTCCAAGACATACCTTCAATATTAATGGCACCGTGCTGAAAGAACAGGAAACAGTTCCAGTTTTGTGCCCTAAGAAACAAACCCTCCAGCCGCTCAAACAGAATCGCGCGTTATGAAGCGGTTGCTTCCCTTGGCAAATATCACCCACGGCGTGTGTTTGATCTAAGCTGATTCAACATTTCATTTCAAGCGCACAGGCAAGAAATGTCTTCAAAACAAGCACAGCGATAAATACACCGTGACTTACAGCTGTGAATCAAACCATACAGCAAGCTCTCTCCATACGAACGGCGAAAGAGACGACGTTAACAGCGTTTCACCCCAATTATCATCATCAAAATATTGCAAGCGGAAGGCTCTTATACTGAAGAGGTGAATATTGACAAAGAATACCACAATTCTGACGACAGAAGCTAAAGGTTGGGTCGTTCAGACACCCACTGGACATCCGAGGGGTCTGTGTAGAGGAGAAGAGAGGACTGGCCGTACTGAGTAAGTTAAGAAGTGACGTGAAAAGACCAACAGAATAAGTGTTTTACATGCAATGCTGCGTGTGTGTGACCGATTGACCCAGATACATGCACGAATGGCAAAGTGGGAGGGGAGGGGAGAGGGGGAGGGGGGCGAGGGGAGGGCGAGGTTGGGCGGGGGAGCTTAAGCTATGTTCACACTGATCCAAGCCAGTTACTGACAGCAGCTGGTCGAGAATTGTGCGCACGTCATTTCTGCGCTTTTTCCCCGCCGACGGTGAGTGTACACACTGGCCACCAGCCGTCTCCACACAGCCTTTTGATTTGTCGCCAGAAACCCGACTCTTAATAAAAGGAAAGCGACAGACAGACTGACAGGCAGACATACAGACAGAAAGACAAAAACAGAAATGAAGAAAGACAGACAAGGCAGTTCGATGGCAAAAGAGAAAGATTCCATTTAGCGGAACAATTTTTGTCATCTCGAAATTTGATTGCTTTCGCTACATGTTACGCGTCCTCGTGCACTGAAGTGGCTTTGTGTTTTCTTTCCTTTTTTTCCTTTTTTTTGTGAGGGTGGGGAAGACTATCAAGATTATCACCTTCCAATTGTCTGGGGAATACATCTGTTTTCAGTTTCCAAGCACAATAACAATAATTTCCATACTTTCAGAAGCAGCTTTCAGTTCTTAAGAGAAAACAACAACACTTCACCATTAAGAGATTTGGCAGAAACAAAACCCCTTCATGCATTTTAAAACACACACACACACACACACACACACACACACACACACACACACCACCACCACCACCACCAAACAGAAGCACAAAAAAGTGAACTGGACAGGAAAAGAAACCAACTATGAACTGTCAGCTGTAATCTAAAGTTTATTCATCAGCATACGACGAGCAACAGACCCATCGCAAATTAAACCAACAGAGTAAACTAATGTCTCACTTGACCATTTTCTTAAAGAGGAAACAAGACGAAGATGAACCAACATTCTTAGTTTTCAGTTCCATCTTGTGAAGGCCTACTCCTCTGACACGTACAGCTATGACCTTCGTGTCAATCACTGTAACCATGGCATAGGAAAGCCGACCGCCTGTATCTGTTCTGTCTGCCTTCTACCCCTCGCCATTGCCCTCGTGCCCAGAGTGACATTCATGTGAATGCAGCCCCTTCCATAAACGAGCACCCAGTGGTATTCACCCCAAGGTAAGAATGTCAAATACAATCATTTCTGACGACAAGCATATAAATGTCTGGCCTGTCTGCACACACACACACACACACACACACACACACACACACACACACACACACATTCCCTGCTGCATTTACATTTATTTTAAAAAGATCTAACCACCTAATCAAATCCACATACAGATATCCCCCATGACCCTGAAGCATACGCATGAGGACACAACAGAAACGTCGCCCAATAACCTCCAATCGATTTGGGGAAAAACAAACATGCAGCTTCCACATCACTCTCTTCCGGCTGCATGCCTGCCTGAAACAATTCGACAAACACCTTCCTTCCCTAAAACTAGCACCCCCCCCCCCCCAACCCCACCACCAACCCCACCCCGAACTCGCACCATCACAGCTCACGGGTGATTTACAACGTTTCTCTCGTCTCACTGCGTCGTTGGGATGCCTTGAAGAGTTATGGGCCCTGACTCCAAATACCCAGACCTCTTTCCAGCGCTCATTAAGAATAGGGGGGGAGGGGGGGGGGACAAAAGGGCACAAGGAGAAACAGCATGGACACTGACGGCTTTTACAATCTCATTCCCGATCGATGAAGGCAGAAACTTTTAGAAAGGAAGGGGGGGGAGAAGAACAGTACCCTGGCCCAGTACTCGATCCTCTCATGTGTCCACTGGAAACATGAAGGCATTGTGAGGCGAAAAACAGTAGAGAGAATGTGTGAATTAATTCATTAATCACTGAATTGAATGTGCAAAAACAGATAGATAGATAGATAGATTTTTTAAAAAAAGACAAATAAATACGTTTAACAAAATGTTTAAGATTATACGATAAAGATATCGAGTGATTACGAGCAAGGATTTGTATCAACAGAAAATGCTGTGACAAAAAGAACTGCATTCTGCAGTTTTAATCGACAAAAAATACCAGTATCCAAATCCAAATCAAATGGAAATCATATGTAAAACTGCTCCTACGCACTCATGTCTACCTTGGATCAAAGACAGTGATGAAGATACTGAGCACAATGAAACGAGCGATATACCATCGACATGATGGGTGTCACTGTCCCCTTGGCAATGGCAGAATCAATCATTCGACAGTGGAGATGACGAGAAGGAAGAACGACGAGGAAGATGAGACAACGATGATGGGAAGAACCGCGCCAGCATTCAGCGTCGATGAGTAAGGTGTATGGCTAAACCAAAGATGGGGGGGAATATATGGGGGCAGGCTCAGCAAGGGACGGGGATTTAGGGAGTAAGAGCACACTGCAGCATCACCCCCCACCACCACCACCACCACCACACACACACACACACACACACACACACACACATGTTCCGTTCTTTTCGCGAAGGCCTACTCATCAAACACACATAGTTACGACCTTTATGTCAATCACTGTAACCATGGCATGGGAAAGCTGACTGCCTGTGTCTGTTCTGCCTCCCTTCTGGTCCTCCTCACCATTCCGTGTGCCCAGAATGACGTTCATGTAAACGCAGCCCCTTCCATAAATGAGCATCCGGTGATATTCACCAAGGGCTAACAATGTCGCATGCATAATTTCTGATGACAGGAATATAAATGTCTGGCCTATTTACACACACACACACACACACACACACACACACACACACACACACACATTCCCCGCTGTATCACATTTAAAAAAAGACCTCACTGCCCAAAAGACTGAACTGTCCAATCAAGTCCACATACACATATTGCTCTTGACCCAGAAACATACGAATTAGGACATAAGAGAAACTTCGCCCAATAACCCCCAATCGATCTGGGGAAAAGAAATATGCAGCCGACACATCACTCTCTCAAGGCTGCATGCCTGAAACAATTCCCCCCAACACCTTCCTTCCCCAAACTACCTCTCCCCCCCTGCACCCCCCCCCCCCCGCACCCCCCCAACCCCCCAACGGCCCTCACCCTCACAGCTCAGGGTGATTTACGATGTTTCTCTCATCTCACTGTGTCGTTGGGACGTCTTGAAGAGTTATGGGCCCTGACTCGAAAAAAAAAGCAGACCTCTTTCCAGTGTTCATTAAGAATGGGAGGACAAAAAGGCACAAGGGGGAGTTTCACACAGCTCCACAAAGTGCAGGGTGATTTAGGGGTTTTACAACCTCATTCCCGATCGATGAAGGCAGAAACTTTCAAGATGTAAGGGAAAGTGGGTACGGTGGTAGTGGTGGAGGGGAGGGGAGGGGGGGGGGCGAATAATATCTTGACCCAGTGGTCGATCCTTTCTTCTGTTCACTGGAAACATCAAGGCACTGTGAGGAGAAAAACGGTTGAAAGAATCAGTGAATCGATTTATCAATCACTAAACTGAAGACGCAATAAAACTTTTCAAAAGATGCCTAATACTTAAAAAATATATACATCAAGTGATCACAGACAAGAATATGTATTAACAGAAAAGGCTGCGACCAAACGAACTGCATTTTGTTGTTTTAATCGACAAAAGTAACAAGACAAGAGCAGAGGAATTAAACAGAAACCACACTTAAACTGCTCTCTAGCACTAGTCCACCTTAGATCAGAGACAGTGGTAAAGATACTGACTACGCTGAAATGAGCGATATATCATCGACATGATGGGTGTCACTGACTCCTTGGCAATGACAGGACCAACAATTCGACGATGGGGAAGAGGACGAGGAGGAAAAACGATGACTATGATGGACAGACAGATGATGGAGAGAACCATGCCAACAACTTCCACAATCAATTAGCAAGGTGTATGAGTGAACCGAAGATGGAGGAAATGTAGGAGGGAGGTTCCGTGAGGAACAGGTGATTTGGGGGATTTAGGGAGCGAGAGGACACTGCAGCAACACACACACACACACACACACACACACACACACACACACACTCCTTGTAGCACTTGCATTAAAAAAAGGCCTTACTGCCCAATCAAATTCACTTACATATACAGCCCATGACCCCGAAGCACACGAATTACAACACAACAGAAACTTCACCCAGTAACCTCCAGTCGATCTGGGGAAAAACATGCAGCCTCCACATTGCTCTTTCCACGCTACATGCCTGCAACAATTCCCCCTAGCGTCCTCCTTTCCGAAAACAACCCCCCTCCTCCCACCCCTTTTCACGGCTCACGGTTAATTTACGACGTTTCTCTATCTCACTGCAGTCGCTGGGACACCTTGAAGAGTTATGGGCCCTGACCCCAAATACCCACACCTCTTTCAAGCGCTCATTAAGAATGGGAGGACAAAAGAAAGGTTCAGGGAGGTGTTTCACACAGTTGCCCATAATGCAGGGAGATTTACAGGTCTGACAATCACATTCCCGAACGATGGAGGCAGAAACTTTAAAGATGGAAGGGATAGAGGGCGAAGGAGGAGGCAGCAGAATATCGTGAACCACATCCTTTCTTCTATTCACTGGAAACATCAATGCATTGTGAGTTGAAAACTGGTAGAAAAAAATCAGTGAATCAACTGATCAATCACTGAGTTGAAGGCACATAAAAAGTTTCCAAAAATGATTAAGATTCTCTTTTTTTCTTCTTCCTTTTTTTTTAAACAAAAATACCTGTGTAATGGGTGTTTTATATAATCACGTGTAGAAAACTAGAGGAAATGTGTTCATACATAAGATATCCCATGTGTGGGTTGTGTTCTTTCCACATTACGTTAGCTAAGCAAAGTGTCCATAACTCTATGCCGATGCTAGATATAATGTCTATTATATGTTATAAAACTGCACTGTTACACATGATGAAAATGAGTCCACCTTGACCAAATTGATAGAACAATATAAGTATAATGACTTATGATGACGATGTTATTGTTAATGTACACTGTATTCTTTTTTTTTTTTTTCTTTCTTTGTTTTTTCCCCTTTCTTTTCCATCTACTCTGAATTGTTATAATGAATTCATATACAAAATAAAACGGTGGTCGACCCAAGAAAGTCCGGGGGAAAAAAACCCAGTTGGTTACAGACAAGGACATATATTAACAGAAAACGCTGTGACTAAGAAAATAGCCTTCGGCTGTTGAAATTCAATCGACAAAATGATACCAATACCAGGACAGAGGAATCAAATGGAAATCATACTTATACTGTTCTTCTGCACTCTTGTCCACCTTGGATCAAAGTCAGGAGGTGAAGATACTGACCACAGTGAAATAAGTGAAAAATCATCAACATTTGTATTTGTATTTCTTTTTATCACAACAGATTTCTCTGTGTGAAATTCGGGCTGCTCTCCCCAGGGAGAGCGCGTCGCTATACTACAGCGCCACCCTTTTTGTTTGTTTGTTTGTTTGTATTTTTTCCTGCATGCAATTTTATTTGTTTTTCCTATCGAAGTGGATTTTTCTTCAGAATTTTGCCAGGAACAACCCTTTTGTTGCCGTGTGTTCTTTTACGTGCGCAAAGTGCATGCTACACATGGGACCTCGGTTTATCGTCTCATCCGAATGACTAGCGTCCAGACCACCACTCAAGGTCTAGTGGAGGGGAAGAAAATATCGGCGGCTGAGCCGTGATTCGAACCAGCGCGCTCAGATTCTCTCGCTTCCTAGGCGGACGCGTTACCTCTAGGCCATCACTCCAACATGATGGGCGTCACTGAACCCTTGGTAATGGCAGAATCAACATCTTGACGGTGGACAAGAGGGCGAGGAGGAAAAACGATGACAATGATGGTGATAACGATAATGAAGAGAACCATGGCAGCCAGGGAGTATTCGGGGCAGGTTTAGCGAGGGACAGAGGATTTAGGGATTTGGGGAAGGGAGAGGACGCTGCCGCATCACATGGTCAGAGATAGATAGATAGATAGATAGATAGAGAGAGAGAGAGAGAGAGAGAGAGAGAGAGAGAGATTATGCGCACATGTACGTAAAAGTTCACATGTGCAAAAATATACCCCAGTGGAACACAAACATACATGCCTTTACGAGCGCTCTCTCTTCGCTCTCTCTCCTTGCGCGCGCGCGCGCGCGCGCACACACACACACACACACACACACACACACACACACACACACACAAGAATACTCACTTGTATGGATATAATGCATGCAGATAAGCTTCCTTACGTGCACACCCCCCTCCCCCCAACACACACAGAGAAAAAGAAACGTTAAGAGAGATTCAAAGTCCTGTCTGCATCGACATAAATAAATAAAACACCGAGACAAAATCGACTCATAAAAAAACCCAAACAAACAAACAAACAAAAAACCCCAAAAACATTGACCGTAACATTCCATGCAGGATCTTCTTTCAATACGTTTCCTATCGATTTTTCTCCCAAAACAGACGCGGAGCGAGGCACTGAAGTGGGGGTACCATCCCTTCCCTCTCTCTGACAGCCCACCCCCCCCCCCCCCCACATCAACCCCCAATGCCCCCGGTACTCCTTCAACCCCCCCACCCCCACCCCCCGCCAGCCCACGCACGCCTCCCCGCCCCCCCACCCCTCTGCCCCCGTCCCAAGTAATCCCCTGCCCCCTAAAAAAAAAAAAAAAAAAAAAAAAAAATCGTTCTGCACATCTCTCAGCTGATTTACCTTGTTTCTCTTATTTCTCTGCCATTCCTCAACACGTCCTCTGAGAGCTATAGTGGATCAGGCACACAGGATCCAGGCTTCTTTCCAATTCTGTTCTTTATGTCAAATGATGTTGTGGCTGTTGTTCTTGCTTTTCTCTTCACGTATGAATGACATGAAGGAAAAAAAAAAAAAAAAAGAAGAAAAAAAGAAAGAAAGTGAAAAATCCGTGCAAGGCAACATTTCAGAAAGCTGCCTCTGTCAAAGCCAGGATTTCTGAGATGTTCCAGTCCATTTTCGGTCAATGAGAGCAGAAACACAAAGAGAGTAAATGAAAGAAGAAGGGAAAATTAAGGAGGAATGAATGAAGGAAAGACAGAAAGAAATGAAAACAGACAAAGGAAAATGAATGAATGAATGAATGAGTGAATGAATGAATGCCCTGGTTCAAAAACAATAGCACAGCATTGAGAGTTTAGAATGATAACAATAATAAACTCAATGAAATAACAAATGAATAAGAGCAGAAACAGAAAGAGTAAATGAAGGAAGAAGGGAAAGAAAGGATGAATGAAGGAAGGAAAGACAGAAAGAAATGAAAACAGAAAAAAGAAAATGAATGCATGAATTAATAAATGAATGAATGAATAAATATATAATGCGTGAATGAAAGATACTGAATAAACGAATGAATGAGTGAAAGAGTAGATGAGTAAATGAATAAATGCCCTGTTTTATCAACAAGAACACAGTACTGAGAGCTGAAAATAACAACCTTAATAAATCAAGCGAATTAACAAATGAATGAACAGACATGTGAATGAACGGACGATGGAAAGAACTATTGAATCAGTGAAGGAATATATTCTTGGCTCACAATGATGTCAATTTGAAAGTTTACGTCATCATAAATGAGAATAAAATATCTAACCAATGTACTACTGAGATAATTTTTTTTTTACAATAACATTACAACACGAAATTTTACGATATCATACGAATCATAACACAGTCGAATATTGAACAAAAATTCAGATACCAACACAACATGCACGCCTAGGAATGAATGCAAAGACACACAGAGATACAGACACAGACACACACACAGACACACAGACACAGACACACACAGACACACACACACACACACACACACACACATATATATATATATATACATACATACGCACAGAAACACACACACACACACACACACACACACACACACACATACAAAAGCAAGCACGCACATTAAGAAAAAAAAAATCTGACTCCCAAAACCAAATGTGCGAAAAGACGTTGATCATAACCCAGAAGCAAACAATTCCCAACACCCCGCCCCCACCACCACCCCACCGCCCCCCTCCCCACCCCCACCACCCCTCCCAACCCCCCCCCCCCCCCCAAAAAAAAAAACAACCAACCTTCCATCCATTCTCAATCGATTTTCTGGGAAACAAACACGCGGTCAGGTGCATAGCCAACGCATCTCTCTTCCTCTTGGATAGCTGCAACTAATTCCCCCCCCCCCCCCCCCATACCAAAAAAAAAATTAAAAAAAATAAAATAAAAAAATAAAATAAAATAAAATAAAACTCCGCTCCCCCGCATCTCCCTCCCCCACCCCCCCATCCCCCGCCCCCCCTTCACAGCTCGCGGGGTGATTTACGACGTTTCTCTCATCTCACTGTGCAGTAGCTGGGACACCTTGAAGAGTTATGGGCCCTGACTCCAAAATACCCACACACCTCTTTCCAGAGCTCATTAAGAATGGAAAGACAAAAGAAAGAAAGGCTCAGGGAGGAGGAGTTTCAAACAGCTGCCCATAACCAGGGAGATTGACGGCTTTGACAGCGTCACTGACGATCGATAAAAGCCGAATGTTGAAGAGAAGACTGGGAACTGAAGAACGACAGACGGAAAGAAGGGACAAATAAATATAGACACCCCCCCCCCCCCCCTCCCAATAAAGCAACCAAAGAACACATGATCTCTCTTCCTCATGGATAGCTGCAACTAATTCCCACCCCCCCAAAAAAATAAAACTCCGCCCCCCCAACCCCACTCACCCCCCCCCGCCCCCCCCCCCTTCACCCCCCCCCCCCCCCCCCCGTCCCCCGCGCCACCGATAAAAGCCGAAGGTTGAAGAGAAGACGGAAAGAAGGGACAAATAAATATAGAAAAAAAAAACCCAATGAATCAACAACGAACATATGAGCTACCCAATCAATTAGTCAGTCAGCGTCTTCCCGTCTCGAAATGATGTCAATATGAACTCATCGTTTGAAAATATCAATGAAGCAAAGTGCTTATCAAGGACGAATGCAAGTGATAAAGATAACATAATTTGCATGACTTGTAAGGACTGAACAAACGCAAATATGTGTTATGTGTTCTCCTTCTGCGATAGTGTGGTTGTTATTTGTTTTTTTTTGGTTTTTTTAAATCGCCATTAACCACTGCTACCATTACACCGAAGTACCCCCCCCTCCCCCATACACACACACACACACAAGTACAAGCAAGCGTTATAGAATATCACAAAGTGAAAAAAACAACAACGTAACATGTGTTTACGCTGAGGACTACATGATACAAGCAAGCAAGCAAGCGCACACTCGAACATGCGTGCGCGCAAACACACACACACACACACACACACACACACACACACACACACACACACACACACACACTACATACACATAACATATCAGCATAATTACAACCTAACACAAATATTTATCCATTTCTCCCTCCCTCCCTCCCTACCTCATATTTCAGACATACAAACAAAAAACATAAGCAAACAACAAAAGCGCGCACATGCACACATATATCTGTAAAAATCGACGACAAATCACTCACAGGCATACTGCTCTGTGTACATACAACTCCTTCTCAGACACAGACTGATAGAGACACAGAGAGCAAATCCAGCATGAAGCCATGAAGAAAGAGAAGACGGATAGATCGAACAGAGACGGAGAAAGAAGAGAGAAGAAAGAGGATGAGAGAAAAGTGGAAAAAAAAACCAAAAAGACAAAATAAACCAAGAGAAGACAAAAATATTTATTTACGAGGACATAACAGACGCTCATGTGGCTTTCTACATGTTCCCTCTGGGTAATAAGCGCGGGGGGGGGTGGGGGGGGGGAGCAGTAGAGTAGAAAAAAATATATATATAGTGGACGTTTATATACAAAACAGAAAAGCAGAGGGCGGGCGAGCGTGAGAGACAGACAGAGACAGGTTGATATATATATATATATATATATATATATATATATAAGCGATAAAGAGACTGAGAGAGACAGAGATAGGGATCGAATATATATAATTCAGGGGGGTGGAGGGAAATATATATCTCTCTCTCTATATATATATATCTCTCTATATATATATCCCTATATCTATCTATCTATCTATCTATATATATATATATATATATATATATATATATATATATATCGAGAGAGAGGGAGAAAAAGAGACAGACAGATAGAGAGGGGCAGAGCGAGACATAAAGAGAGACAGAGATAGGCAGACAGACAGAGACAAAGTCCTAGAGAGAGAGACACAGAGAGATAGAGAGAGAGGGAGAGAGAGACTGAGACAGAAACAGAGATAGGCAGTCAGACAGACAAAGGCAGAGAGAGACAGAGAGAGAGAGAGAGACGGAGAGACAGAGAGACGGAGATAGGCAGATAGACAGACAAAGGCAGAGAGAGACAGAGAGACGGAGATAGGCAGATAGACAAAGGCAGAGAGAGACAGAGAGACGGAGATAGGCAGATAGACAGACAAAGGCAGAGAGAGACAGAGAGACGGAGATAGGCAGATAGACAGACAAAGGCAGAGAGAGACAGAGAGACGGAGATAGGCAGATAGACAGACAAAGGCAGAGAGAGACAGAGAGACGGAGATAGGCAGATAGACAGACAAAGGCAGAGAGAGACAGAGAGACGGAGATAGGCAGATAGACAGACAAAGGCAGAGAGAGACAGAGAGACGGAGATAACAGAGACAGGCAGTCAGACAGACAAAGGCAGAGAGAGACAGAGAGACGGAGATAGGCAGATAGACAGAGGAGGGAAGGAGGGAAGAAGGGAAGAGGGGGGAAGACATTGACTAATGGTGGCGTGGAATTCCAAAGATTATGTCGTTAAATCGGGTGCCCTCTCTTTGTATAAGTTTGGAACAGGTGGAGAGAGAGAGAGGGAGAGAGAAAGAGAGAGAGAGGGAGAGAGAGAGAGAGAGAGAGAGAGACAGAGAGACAGAGAGAGAGAGAGAGAGAGAGAGAGAGAGAGAGAAGAAGAAGAAGAAAAATAATCCCACCGAGGAGACACCGGGGCTGTTTCAATTATGAAGAGCGCTGAAAATATCTTTTCTTCCACTCTCTTTCTTTCTGCCTCTCTTCTCTGTTCTTTTTGTCGCTTTTTTTTCTTTCTTTCTTTCTTTCTTTCTCTTTTCCTGTCTTTGCACATGATCCGCATAAACATGCAGAGAGTTCTCAGTGATGGCAGGGAACTCACGTGACATAAGTGTGTACTGTTCTCATTGTGATTCCCTTTACAGATAACTGACGTAACATCAACACTTCCACAACAAGGACTGGTATAACTGTAACGTTCTCGCCACGACTTTCTCAACATGAACTGATTGGTATAATAACGGTAAAGTTCTAACCGCGACTTTCACTGCATGAAATGGGATGATTGTAACGTTCTAAGACCTCCAACTACTGGAACTGATATCACTGTAATGTGTTCACGTCTTCCACTACAGGAACTGGTATAGCTGTAAAGTTCTGACTAAAACTTCCACTTCAAGGATTGGTATAGCTGTAAAGGTCTGACTAAAACTTCCACTTCAAGGATTGGTATAACTGTAAAGTTCTCACAAAGACTTCCACTACAGTAATTAACTGTCAAGCTCTCAATGCTCAAATTGTAAATGATCTTAACTGACTTTTATGGCACCCAGAAGGAGACAGAGTCCTTTTTTTTCCTATTAAAAAAAAAGAAAAAAAAATCCCTTGCATTTTATTAATTTTTTTAAAAAATCATACATTTATTTATTCATTTATTCATTTGTTTATTCTTCTTTCTTTTTTTTCTTTTTTTTTCTACCAAGATCCATGTCACTGATAAACAACTGAAAAACAAAGCCTAAAAATAACGCCAGGGAAATCGTCGCTAAGGGCCATTTTTGGATCAGGTTTCTGCAAATCAGCTTTATTATGGCTTGTTTGTTATATGTAAGGATAGAACTCGATATCATGGCAGAAAATCTGGTCAGAATAAATCTCTCTCTCTGTCTCTGTCTCTGTCTGTCTCTCACTCACTCAGATCCAGAATCTTTTCCCTTTTTCCATCCAGATCAAATACATTCTTCAAGGTTTAAGAGGTTGTTGTTGTTGTTGTTGTTGGTTTTGTTTTGGGTTTCCATTATAACCAATCGTATGCAACTGGGAATAATGTTGCAGGGAGTTTTTATGTGGATCATGATAAAGAGAAGATGTTTTCCCCCCTTTTTTTGGTTTTAGCCCAGTCCGCTGCGAAAAATGTAACAGTACTGAGAATGAGTGAGAAGGGGGGGGGGGGGGGGGGGGGGGGGGGGGGGGGGGGGGGGGGGGGGGGGGGGGGGGTGGGGGGGGGGGGGCAGAGAAGAAGAAGAGTGGGAGGGAGGGGAGAATTCTCCTTGCTTCTTCTCTTCCTCTGTTTTTTGTTTTTTTTTAATTTTATTTTCATTTTTCATGGAGGACTGGATCCAAAGTGCTTCACTTCTGGTGTACGCAGAAACACAGAAGGAAACAGTGTCAGTGGAACAAACAACATCCACACACCCACAACTACAGTAAAAGATTTCCTATGAAGAAAAAAAAATGCCAATGTTTGTGAACTGTAAAGGAATTACTTGACTTTGGCATCAGTATTCTGCTAAAAAAAATATAAAAATGCAACCATCTTCTATCAACGCATGTGAAGTTTAATTTTTGCCACGATAAGCCCCTGCATTAAAAAAAAAAGATGGTAAGTACAGAAAGCAATACCGTAACAAAATTATCGCAAAGGGCAATACTCCAGTCTGATTTCTGACAGAGCTTTATTCAGAATGTAAGGACTGACAAAATCAGCAGTAATGTTTGTGAGCCTCAGGAAAAATAATACTGTCATTGTATCATCTCTCTCTCTCTCTCAACATAGCTCGCTAGCTATATAGATAGACAGACAGACAGACACACACACACACACACACACACACATGTCTGTATATATATATATATATATATATATATATATATATATATATATATATATATATACAGACAGATATCAACTGACAGACAGATAGGAAAAACAAATAAAACTGCACGCAGGAAAAAATACCAAAAAAATGGGTGGCGCTGTAGTGCAGCGACGCGCTCTCCCTGGGGGAGAGCAGCCCGAATTTCACACAGAGAAATCTGTTGTGATAAAAAAAGAAATACAAATACAAATACAACTTGTTAACAGAAGTGAAAACATCAGTTTATGCACCACACTCCACCGCATTCACTTCTACGTTTCATGGAAACAAAACTATCCTTTGCCTTCTTTTTCTTTTGGAACATGGAACAAACCATGAGTCACACGCTGACCACTGCCGCATCAGCCGATTTTGTAGTGCACAGTTCAGTTCTGTTCAGTTACTTAAGGAGGCATCACTGCGTTCGCACTGACAAATCCATATACGCTACACAACATCTGCTAAGCAGATGCCTGACCAGCAACGTAACCCAACGCGCTTAGTCAGGTTTTGAGGAGAGAAGAAAAAGTGCATAAACAAATGCATGGATACATCATTAAATCAATTTATAAAAAAAAAGAATAAATAGATAGATAAATGAATGAACAGACAGTAATGATAATAAATGCATTGATGAGATCAAAGTCATGCCTTGAGCAGTT
>NC_134895.1:46565588-46570588 GCF_041734735.1 Babylonia areolata | reverse complement strand
GTGTGTGTGTGTGTATGTGTGTGTGTGTGTGAGTGTGATTGAGTAAGTGACTATGAGTGTGTGTGTGTGTGTGTGTGTGTGTGTGTGCGTGCGTGCGTGCGTGCGTGCGTGGGTGCGTACGTATGTGTTTATGAATAATATGTGTTTACGAATGTTTGCATGTTTTTGCTTCTGCGTGCACTCACGTTTGTGTTGATGTGAAGAGAAAGGAGTTTTCAGAAAAAACAAAAGGAGGGAAACAACGGAACGTACTGATAAAGGAAATAAATTGTTCAATGTATAGAGAGGGGCTTTCGCGTCCAGACCAACCCACAGCAGTGACAACCTGCACAGTAAGGTTCCGCAAGCTTCACGTGCTCGGTTCCACTGAATGGCCGGAAGGGTTGGTTCTTCAGTATTCATTGCCCGCATTCAGTATACCACGCTTCAACATCGATTGGAGCACATAGAACTTCGCGCTTACTTCTAGTTCTCTTTCTGTCTGTCTCTCTGTCTGTCTGTCTGAGACTGAGAGAGAGAGAGAGAGAGAGAGGGGGGGAGAGAGAGAGAGAGGGAAGGAGGGAGAGAGGAGGACAGGAAGGAAGGAAGAGGGAGGGTGAGGGGGATAGGGGGGGTGGGGGAAGAAAGAACTTCAGACGAGGAATTCCTGCTTTTCATTGTATGTCCTCTCTCTCTCTCTCTCTCTCTCTCTCTTTGTCTCTCTCTCTGCCTCTCTGTCTCTCTATGTATTCATCTGTGTACGTGTGGGGGGAGGACAGTGTCTCAGTCAGAATACCTTTCTCAGTCTGTGAGTGTTTGTGTGTTCTTTCTCTCTCTCTCCCTCTTTGTCTCTCTCTCCGCCTCTCTGTCTCTCTATGTATTCATCTGTGTACGTAGGGGGTAGGGGGTGGGAGGGGGTGTAAAGAGGGTGTCTCAGGATAGCTTTCTCAGTCTGTGAGTGTTTGTGTTCTCTCTCTCTCTCTGTGTCTCTCTCCGCCTCTCTCTCTCTCTCCCTCTATCTATCTATCTATCTATTTATCTATCTCTCGTTGTGTATTTTGATTGTGTTTTGATTTTGTGTGTGTGTGTGTGTGTGTGTGTGTGTGTGTGTGTGTGTGTGTGTGTGTGTGTGTGTGTGTGTGTGTGCTCATTTTCGCTTTTTTAGCTTTATTCCCTCTTTAGGGCGAGGGCTGGATGTAAAAAAAAAGCATGTTCCTTCCTTCTCTCTCTCTCTCTCTCTCTCTCTCTCTCTCTCTCTCTCTCTCTCTCTCTCTCTCTCTGTGACTTTGTCATCCTCCATCCTTAATTTATCATTCATTACATGCAGCCTACACTTTAAAAACTGACAAACAGACAGACTGACTACCAAACCAACCAACCAACCAACCAAAATAACCAACTACCTAACTGAAATAAATAAATAAATAAATAAATAAATGAACAAACAAACAAATGAACAAATACATAAATGAATATGAATAATCAAAACAGATGAATCAATAAATCAAAAAGAAACCGAAAACACAAGACACTTTTAGCGTGGCCATAGAAAATCCACTCGCGACGTTTCATTAATGGCTCCCAGACGAGAAGTTTGACAAGTCTGCCCCCCCCCCCCCCCCACCCCGAAAAACCCTCCCCCTCCTCCCTCCCTCTTCTTCACCACCTCCTTCGGTTCTCATTCCTTACCACCAGCCTCCCCCCCCCCCGTCCCCCGCCCCTCGCCACCCACACACTTCCATCTAATCTGTCCCAGACCTGACTGATTGATCCTGCGATCGATACCTAAGGACCGAGGCTGGGTCAGCTCTCGTGAGAAGGTTGTGTGTGTGTGTGGGGGGGGGGGGGGTGCGGAGGGTAAGGTGTGGGGGGGATATAGAGGAGGGGGGGGGGGGGCGGCAGGGGATGTTTTCGTGTGCGGGTGTGTTGGTGTGGAGGGTGTATTTGTGTGTGTTTGCGCGCGCATGTATGTGTGTGTAAGCGCGCGCGCGCGCGCCCGTGTGTGTGTGTGTGTGTGTGTTCTTGTGTGTACGCGTGGGTACGTGTGTGCGTTCGCGTGTATGTGTGTGTGTGTATGTGTGTGTATATGTGTGTGTGTGTGTGTGTGTGTACGTGTGTGTGTTTTCGTTCGTGTGTGTGTGTGTGTGTGTGTGTGTGTCTGTGTGTGTATGTGCGTGCGTGCGTGTGCGTGAACGTGTATGTGTGTGTGTGTTAGTGTGTGTGCGTGTATGTGTGTGTATGTTAGTGTATGTGAGTGAGTGTGTATGTGTGTGTGTGTGCGTGCGTGTGTGTGTGTGTGTGTGTGTGTGAATGTGTATTTGTGGGTGTGGTGGACAGAATGTGTGTTTAGTGTATGTGGAGGGCAGGGGGTGGGGAGGGGGTGGGGGTGGATTCAGGTCGCGTGTGAGTGTGTGGATATGACTATGCATGAGTGACCTTTTAGGCATGTACGTGCATGCGTATGCATTCAAATGAACCATTAAACCAACCAATCTTAGCTACTCACCGATTTTGCTGCCTGTGAGTCCGTTTCCATGTCTACCTCAGTGCCTGTCTCACAGTCTGCCTATCTGTAACATTTCTATATATATATATATATATTTTTTTTTTTTTTTTTTTTTTTTTTTTTTGCTGCCCCATCATCTGCACCATGTCAATGGCATTACTCCCACGCCGCTCATTTAGACTCCCCCATACACGGCCACACCCGGGTTCGTCCGTCACAGTTCCAGCATCGGCAGTCCGCAGGGAGGAACCATCGATGTTAGGTCACCAGGAGGCCACAAACTAGAGGAGACCCTGCACTGCTGCTGAGTCACTTCGGTGGTGTTCAGTGGTGCCTGTTCTGATTCAACGTACTTAGGACACCACCTACTAAGCCCCCTACTAACGACAATTAAAAAAAAATCTTTGTTTTTTTTTTGTTTGTTTGTTTGTTTGTTTTGTACAAGACTGTCATCAGTTTAGTGGATCATTTTTGTCCGTCTAAAATTATACATGTCGCTCACTGCACAGTGGTGCATAGCGCCGGTGGCAACCGCCTTTCAGTCTTGTTTTTTTTTTTTCCTTTGTACATTACTCCTTGTGTTGTTCATTGGGTAACGCACGAACGCTGGTTTCCAGTCTTGAAAAACCGGCCTGGCGACTTGCTTTCATCGCTAGCACGTTTTGAACTAGCACTACGATTGTATACCTCGTCAAGAGTTTTTGTACGTATGCACACACGCAGAGACACACAAACACACAGGCACACAGACAGACAGACAGACACACACACACACACACACACACACACATACACGGGCACACACACATACACACACAGGCACACACAGACACAAACACATATCAACATAGATATATGAACACACACACACACACACACACACACACACACACACACACACACACATATATATATATATATTTTTTTTTTTCTTTCTTTCTTTTTTCAAATATTCATCTATGATTCCGCTCTCCTCAAACCCGGTTTCCCCCAAGTCACCACTCCCCCCCCCCCCTCTCCGCAGTCCTTTTAAACGGCAACATTCAAATATGAACATTGATTTTATAACAAAATGTCGGCAGTCACCAGCTCATGTGACGGGACATTAAACAAAGAGAATTTTCACACACACACACACACACACACACACACACACACACACACACACACACACACACACACACACACACACACACACACACACATACACACACACACACACACACACACACACACTAAGTCATACTAACGTTTATAAAAAAAGAATTTCACTCTCCGAGAACAACAACAAAATTTACCTCCATACGTTTCCCACAACCCACACAGGCAAACCATTCACACTATATCTTCTCTCAACAAACACGCACTCATGCAGGTGCAAGGCCAACGTATCTCTCTTTCTCATGCACAGCTTGCAAACAATCCCCCCACCCCCTTTCAACCGCCCCCCCCCCCCCCACACACCCTCGCAAACCCCCTCGCTCCCATCCTCCTCCCCCCCGCACCCCCCCCCCCACCACCACCCCCCAGCGTCACTGGTGATCGATAAAAGCCGAATGTTGAAGAGAAGACTGGGAAGGAATGAACGAATAAAAAAAAAAGGAAAAAAAAAGAAAAAAAAGAATAAAGGAATTTAGAAAGAAAATGTTCATTCAGCAGGGAAATAAACTGATAATCCCCAAACAGCAAAATGAACAAACCAATTTATCAGCCATTAATAAATAATGATCAGTTACGAAATAGATATGTTCCTGAGAAATATTTGTCTCCAAAATCGGTTTTTAATTTTTGTAATAATTTATGCTCAAAGGGGGCAAAAAAAGTCATTTCAGCTGTAAGTAAGATGATTATATTTGCAAATGTTGCCTAGCAACTGGAGTTAAAAGACATTTGTGTTTTCTCAACTTTTATGTGACATTTTTTTTTTGTGTATTTGGAAATGTTTGCTCTGGGCATGAAAAGATTATTTTGCAGTAATCCTCCACCATACTCCAACAGGAAGTGAAAGGATGATTAAAACTTGAAACTTGTCAGTCTGTGTCTATGTCTCTCTCATTTTCTTCTTTGCGTTCGACAGCTACGCAGTCAGGGTCGAAGTCCAAGGGATGCCACAAACTCGGACGTCCGGTGAAGATCGGCTGCCGTCCCCCAGAGCTTGGTGTTGAGGTCAGCACCCCCAGGCCAGGACTGCTGCCGCATCTTCTCATACAGGGGGCAGTCTTGGAGAATATGGGATGGGGTCTGGTCAGCCTGGCCGCAATCACATAGGGATGTGGCTGCCACTCCAATCCTCTTCAGGTGTGCTCGGAGGCCGCAGTGTCCTGTGCGAAGGCGGTAGATGGTAGTCTGGTGTCTTCTCTCCAGTGTCCTGATGGGATCTTGGTGTCTCTCATTTTCTTTCTCTGTCTCTCCCCGTCTCTGTCAGATTCTCTCTCTCTCTCTCTCTCTCTCTCTGTGGTTTCCCTGAGTGTGCGAGTGTGTATGTGATTTTGTTTGTGGTAGATGGATTATCCCC
>NC_134895.1:46540588-46553088 GCF_041734735.1 Babylonia areolata | reverse complement strand
GAAACGGAATACGGAAATCGGACTACAGATGCAGATTCAGACTGCCAACTACCAGGAATTTATTTATTCCACTGGCGCCTACGCTCTTCTTGTTCACACGATAACCCGTTCTGTTTATTGTTGCTCAATAATAAAAAATAATAAAAATAAATATATATACATAATTAACTTTAAAACACACAGAGAGAGAGAGAGAGAGAGAGAGAGAGAAAGAAAACACGTGAAAATCACTTGAAAGTGTATACGTGTCAACTTCACAAAGAAAGAAACAGACATAAAGACAGGCAGAAGGAGGTTTGTGGAGAGGAAGAGGAGAGAGGAAAACAAAGATAGTGAGCGAACAAAAAAAAAAAAAAAAAAAAAAAAAAAACAGTGAGCGAACAAACAAAAATAAAATCATAAAATAATAAAGCTTTCACCGCCAGTCAATTTAGAGTACAAAATTCCCTTGTGGTATAAACACAGAAAAGACAGTGGCTAAGAATAGCTGGCGATTCCCCCCTTCGATGTATAGAAAATATGGCCTTATCCCACCACCGAACATTAAGAGCAGTAGGTTCATGGATAACAGACCAATGAATGGTCACCTTTCAGTGACATGGGTCCTCTACCACGCCTGTGCATAAATGCGAGCTTGGCGGTGAAAGGGTTAACATAATAATAACCATATCCAACAGCACACTGGTTTGACTGGCTTGTTCAGTTCAGACGGACACACCGTCTCGCGCAAATCGATCTGGTTTTTTTTTGTTTTTTTTTTTTTTCAAGCAAATAGTGTGTTTGTTGGTGGAGGATTCTGAATGACGGGGATAAGGGTGTGTATGAGATGAGAGAGGAAGGTGCAGAGAAGGCAGCAGAGCATGGTAAGGACACATGCAGCAATGGTCCTGGGATTCTTATCCATGTCACGCAGTGTGGGATAGTGGTGGTGGCGGTGGCGCTGTGGTTATGCGCCCAATTATGAAGCAAGCGTCCGTGTGTTCGATTCCAATGTACGGACCGAGATTTTTTTTTTAAATAAATCTTTTTACACTGTCCTCCACTATATTTTGAGTGGTGGTCTGGGTGCTAGTCATTCGTGTAAACCGTGGTCCCGTGTGCAGCGTGCACTTGGCGCACGAAATAAGAACCCACGGCTTCAAAAGGATCAGATAAAATCATGTAGAAATAATCTATTTTGATAGTAAAACAATTACAACTAGTTGCAGGCAAATGAAAAGAAAACAAACTATAAAAAAGGGGGGGGGGGGATAGCCCTACACCTTGGCAAGGCAAATGAATGTAATGCCCCCCACCCTCCCAAATTAAGTCGAAAACAATAGAAAATGAGAAACGACATAAATAAATGGTATTATCGCTTCAATTATGCACGGAAATTGCCGCAGTTTAAAAGAGAAAAAAAAAGACCAAAAAAAAAAAAAAAAGACCAAAAACAAAAAAACAGGTCCTTGAATCCAGGACACTCAAACAGAAAAAATGCCCGAACATTTACCTGCGTGTGTAAACCGACGAAACCTTACATTCGGCCCGGACAGCAAACTTTTTTTTTTTTCTTCCCCAAGACCCTCCATTCTGTCACATTTCTTGTGTTGTGAAAAGAGGTCAGCAGACGCCTTTGAACCGGAAGTTCAACACCAAGGGGCGGTTACTCCCGCTAGCGGAAGAGGGGCGCTGCAAACAACTCACTGCTGTTTTGGTCACTCTGCAGCATCGGCAAGCCTGTGCAGTGTGCGCTTCACCTTTGAAGACAAGGAGAATCTATTTCAAGCAAACACATACTCTTTGAATGTCAGAGTCTGAAATCGTTTTTACCAAACTTCTCGGAAAATTCTTTTGAATGTATTTTTGACAATTTTCTAAGATGTTATCTGCTGTTGCAGAAGGTTTGCTGCATAGTCCAACTGGACATTTGTTATAATTGTTTACAGTTGTTTGATGTTAGCGTTTCCTTCTATATTGTGCCTATGTCTCCCCTTTTAATGTCTTATTTTTTCCAATGCTCTGTATCTTTCCCCAACCCCCCCCCCCACCCCTTCACACATATGTGCACACACACATACACACACATCATTCATCACCCTCTGCCCAATACCGTTCCCACCTCCACGCTCCGCCACCCCCCCACCCTTTTTTTCCGTCTAATATCACTTAAAGTGGAAGACGTTAAACTGAAGACTACTACTACTTTGAAGACAACACATCTCTGCACGAGCTCTCAGAAGATTACCCTGTCCAACAACGACTTCCCGCCAGCACCGGTCAACTACCCGACGGCGGCAGCATCTTGAATACGTCTACACTAACCAACTACGAATACGTCTACACTAACCAACTACGACTACGACTACACTAACCAACTACGAATACGTCTACACTTACCAACTACGAATACGACAATACGTCTACACTTACCAACTACGAATACGTCTACACTTACCAACTACGAATACGTCTACACTAACCAACTACGAATACGTCTACACTTACCAACTACGAATACGTCTACACTAACCAACTACGAATACGTCTACACTAACCAACTACGAATACGACTACACTAACCAACTACGAATACGCCTACACTAACCAACTACGAATACGTCTACACTAACCAACTACGAATACGCCTACACTTACCAACTACGAATACGTCTACACTAACCAACTACGAATACGTCTACACTTACCAACTACGAATACGTCTACACTAACCAACTACGAATACGCCTACACTCACCAGCTACGTCCACCCACCTATCTTGACAACCCTGCCCAAGTTCGACAATAAGCAACGGTTAGTAGCCATAGGTGCTTGTCCCTCAGAAGTGCATTGCCCGACGACCGGCCATCATAATTAATTGTTTAGGGCACTGACACTTTACTTGCAAGTGGGTCCGAGTGAAATAAAAATAGAACAAACGAGAAGTTTGCAAACCAAAAAAAAAAAAAAAAAAAACCCAAGCACTTTGCCATAGTCAGTGTCATCAATTTATATCTTGTGTCCATCCATTTAAAAAAAAACAACTCATTCTTATTCATGGCTTAGCTTTCCTTCTTTTTTTTTTTTTCTTTTTTCTTTACCTTTTATCGAACAAACTTTTCACCTCAGTTGCTTGCAGTTGCACTGACAAAAATATGGCGAACGTTTCACTGACTCAGGTTCGACAACAAAGCTGGTGAAGAGTAAAATCCCCCCACACACCCCCACTCCCGTACCCACCCCCCCCCCACACACACACACACACACACACACACACACACACACACACACAAAATCGTGACCTGCAAAATTCACGTGAACTGGCTATTTTTTTTTTCCCACCCCGTGAATTTCGTGGTGAAAGGAGAGGGGTGCGAAGGTGATGGAGGACAATGGGAGGATGGGTGGGGAGAGTGGAGAGGGACTTGGGGGGGCTTTTAACACGTGCATGCAAAACTAAACGTGTGTGTGTGTGTCTGTGTGTGTGTCTGTGAAACAAACACTGACCCGGTTATACGTAAACGGGTGTTCACCCCCCTCCCCTCTCCTCTCCCCCAATATGGGATGTGGAATTAAAATGGCAAGATAATGAAAGGAGTGTGTGTGTGTGTGTGTGTGTGTTAAAGGAATACACACTGAACCATTTACAAGTAAACGGGTGCGTACCCAAAGATGAGACGTGGAATTCATCAAAATGGCAAGATTATGAAAGCGTGTGTGTGTGCATGCGTGCGCGCGTGTGTGTGTGTGTGTATGTGTGTGTGCGTGCGGTTATACGTAAACGGGTGTTCACCCCTCCCCAGCCCCAAAATGGGATGTGGAATTAAAATGGCAAGATAATGAAAGGATGTGTGTGTGTGTGTGTGTGTGTGTGTGTGTGTGTGTGTTAAAGGAACACACACTGAACCATTTACAAGTAAACGGGTGTGTACCCAAAGGTGAGACGCGATATTCATGAAAATGGCAAGATAATGAAAGCATGTGTGTGTGTGTGTGTGTGTTTTGTGTGCGTGTGTGTGTGTGCGCGCGCGCGTGTATGTGTGTGTGTGTGTGTGTGCGCGCGCGTGCGTGCGCGTGCGGTTTGGAAAGTATCATTTGACTACAATAAACACGATCATAATCCCACTCAAATAAACAACAAAACAGCAACAGAAAAAGTCCACCACTGTCAGCGGCCAACACTGGCTGTTGACCACACCGCTGATGCCAGCTCTTTCAGAAGTCTCAAGACAGTTTAATTAACTTTGTCAGCCATGGATCAAGCAATACAGTGACCGAGTTGTTGTTTTAAGCACTGAACCATTCCCCGAACATCTCGCAGTCTGCGTCTCCTCCAATCCCAAGTCTTTTAACTCACTCAGTACGGCCAGTCCTCTCTTCTCCTCTACACAGACCCCTCGGATGTCCAGTGGGTGTCTGAATGACCCAACGTTTAGCTTCCGTCGTCAGAATTGTGGTATTCTTTGTCAACATTCACCTCTTCAGTATAAGAGCCTTCCGCTTGCAATATTTTGATGATGGTAATTGGGGTGAAACGCTGTTAACGTCGTCTCTTTCGCCGTTCGTATGGAGAGAGTTAACGTGGAGGAGAGTCGTTGTTCGACAGGGTTCTAGCTTGTGCCAGTTGCATTTGCTTGGTTCTAACTTTTTGACAAGTTACACGTGACTATAAGTATGCCTACGTTGACCGAACTACGCCATTGGGTCAGTTGGTCCATACTACACACAGGTACTGGCGGGTTACGACCATTACTAGGCTCTTCCGTCCGTCCGTCCGAGCAATGCAACTGGCTGCATGTAGCTGCAGGCTGGAGAAAAAGAAATGCACCAGAGAGTTGAAAGAGAGGGGCGGAGGGGGGAGGGGTGGGGGCTCAGAGAGAGAGAGCGAGGGAAGGAAGGAGAGGGAAAGAGGAAGCGAGAAAGAGAGGGAGAGAGAGAGGGAAGGAAGGAGAGGGAGAGTGAGAGAGAGAGAGGGGGAGAGAGAGAAGGAAGGAGAGGGATACAGTGAGCTAGAGAGAGAAAGTGAGGGAGGGAAGGAAGGAGAGGGAGAGTGAGGGAGGGAGGGAGGGAAGGAAGGAGGGAGGGAAGGAAGGAGAGGGAGAGAGTGAGGGAGGGAAGGAAGGAGAGGGAGAGTGAGAGAGAGAGAGGGGGAGAGAGAGAGAGAGAAGGATCTTGAAGACAGTTGGGATTTCGTGGAGATAGGGATCTCAGACAAGGAGAAGGATCTCTCAGGGGCATCTCAGAGATACAGGGATCTCATAGAGGAAGATAGATCTCAGCGAGGGGAATGTCTGGGAGAGGAAAAGAGAGAGAGACAAGGAGATCAGAGAGACAGAGATCCAAGATTGAAGAGGGGTCTTTGAAAAAGGGGGGGTCTCTCAGAGAGAGGAATCTCACGAAAAGGGATCACAGACGTAGCGATCTAAACGTGAGGGATCTCAGAGAGGGACGGGGATCTCAGAGAGAGAGAGAGCGAGGGATCTTTGAGCGAGAGTAAGGAATGTCTCACAGACAGAGAGAGAGAGAGAGATGGGTCTCAGTGAAGGAGAGGGATATCAAAGAGAAGTATCTCAAAAAAGGGGGGAGTATGAGAGAGAGGGATGATCTCAGAGAGAGGGGTATCAAAGAAAGGATTTTCAGAGAGGGAGATTTCGCAGAGGGACATGGATCTCAGGGAATGGAGTCTCCAGATATGGAGAGGGAGAGATGAGGAATCAGAGAGGGAAAGGGGCTGGATCTCAGAGAGGGAGGAGAGATCTCGGACAGGAAGAGATGGGGAATCGCAGGGAGGGGTCTCAGAGAGGGAAAAGATGGGGATCAGAGAGGGAGAAGTTGAATCTCAAAGAGGGAGAGGGATCTCAGAGAGAGAGGGAGAGAGAGAGAGAGAGGAATCTCAGAGGGGGGGAAGGATCTTGGCGAAGAGGGAGAAACTGTATCTCAAAGGGGCAGAGAGAAGGAGGCTGGGGGGCTGGGGGGGGGGGAAGGAGGTTCAGAGAAAGAGAAATCTCGTCGAGAGAGGGAGAGAGAGAGAGAGGGGGATAAACACAGAGACAGACAAAGAGACACAGACAGAGATGGGGGTGGGGTGGGGGTGGCGTGGTGGTGTGTGAGACTGAGAGCGATCTCAGATGTAAACGTAAGTCTCGGTGACGACCAGGCGGTCACGGACGGTGGCACTGGGCAGGTCGTCGTCCTCCTCCCTCTCCCTCCTCCTCCTCCTCATCCTTCGCCTGGCGCTCTCCTGCACGCGGTGCCACAGCTTGTACTTGAACTTGATGTCCCGCGACAGCTCGCGGCCCCGGGTCCCGCACACCTCCAGGGCAGCCCGCACCCGCGGCGACCCTTTCAGCACCTCGTCGTTGTTGGCCGCCGCCTGGAAGCTCAGCGAGGACGTCACAGGGATCTCCAGCAGCAGGACGGCGGGCCCGTCGATGACGCAGGCGATGACTGAGGTTTCCTGTGAGACAGGATAGAACAGAATTATATAGATAACATACAGAGAAAGCAGTGTTCAGTAGAGGGGGTTTGTGGACGCGCGCGAAAACATACGCACACACACGCGAGCGCGCGCACACACACACAAACACACACGCACGCACGCATGCAAGCACGCACGCACATACAAACACACACTCACACACACACACACACACACGCACACACACGCACGCACGCACAAACATGGGGAAGAGAGGGAGGGAAGGAGACAGACAGACAGACAGACAGAGGGACCGTTGACAGAAAACAATACGGCGTGGCGTGGTGATAAAACATTTAGTGATATGCGAGAAAGAAAGAAAGAAAGAAAAAAAAAGGGGTGGGGTGGGGTGTGTGTGTGAAAAAGACTGAGTAAAACAATGAAATAAATATATGTCACAGAATGCTTTTCTCAAGGAGAAAAATTCACATGAGATAAAATTCTGTATTCTACATTTCCTTTGTTGTTGGTTGTTGTTTTTTTCTTCTTCTTCTTTTTTTTTTCGTTTTTGTTGTTGTTGTTTTGTTTGGGTTTTGTTTTGTTTGTTTCTGTTTTGTTTTTTCTTATTCATCCTCTTCTTTTCAAATCAAAATATTCACAAATATAACCAAAGGGTTGTAGAAGTATCCAACGACGGTGATGATGATGATGATGATGATGACGATAAAAAAAAAAAGTACACTATCAGCCCCCTCACCCCCCCCCCTAACCCCCCACCCCCATCCCTTATCACTGACCTGGAAGGAGTCCAGCAGGGTCAGCAGCTTGGTGAAGGCGGTCAGTCGGGGGGCCGTCCTGCCGTAGGCGTATCGGGCCAGGAGGGGGAACTGCTGGTTGGTCATCATGTCCCTCGTCTTCACGGACAGCTTGGTCTGCCCGGCCTCGTTCTTCTCGATCGTCACCATCTCCCCGGCCTGTTGGGCAGTGTGTGTGTGGAGGGGGGGGGGTGAGGGGGAGAGGGGGGGAGGGGGGGAGGTGGTGCGGGGGGGGGGGGGTAGGGTGGAGGAGGTGATGTTGGGGTAGTGGGGGTGGAGGAGGGGAGAGTGGGTAGGAGGCCGTTAAGGTGGACGGGAGTGTGGTGTGAAGTGGGGGAGGGGGTGTTGGGGTAACAGAGAAGTTTGGGGTTTTTTTTTTTTTTAATAATTATTTTATTATTTAAAAAAAAATTGTCTTCGGTGTCTTGGTTTGTAGAGGAGAGGGAGACTGTGTGTGCATATATATTATGTGTGTGCGTGTGTGTGTTATCTGTGAGAGAGAGGAGAGAGAATGTATGTGTGTGTGTCAGAGAAAGAGAGAGAATGTGTGTGTGTGTGTGTGTGTGTGTGTGTGTGTCAGACACAGAGAAAGAGACAACGAGAGACAGACAGACACAGAGTTTCAGTTTCAGTAGCTCAAGGAGGCGTCACTGCGTTCGGACAAATCCATATACGCTACACCACATCTGCCAAGCAGATGCCTGACCAGCAGCGTAACCCAACGCGCTTAGTCAGGCCTTGAGGGGAAAAAAAAAAAAGACACAGAGAGAGTGTACAACTCTCATGTCATTAACAACATTTCTCACAGAAACACAGACACAAACACAGACACACAGAGACATACGGACACAGACATATGGACACACACACTGATTATTGCAGAGCAAAATTTAGAAATATTATTCAAGGGAGATAAACTACTTTCGTCTTGAGGATTGGATTTTTTTTGTAGTTGCACCCCTTGAAACGGTCGCTTGTTGTGACCTGTGTGTGTGTTGGTGACGGGCGCTTGCTGTTACTATGTGAGGACCCATCTCCATCCCCATCCTCCAGCTCCGACCCCCAACACACACACACAGACACACACACACAGGTACATGTTAGTTATGCATTTTTTGGTGGTGTTCGTTGGGTTACGCTGCTGGTCAGGCATCTGCTTGGCAGATGTGGTGTAGCGTATATGGATTTGTCCGAACGCAGTGACGCCTCCTTGAGCTACTGAAACTGAAACTGAAACTGGTGGTGTTCCACCTTTTTATGTTTTCCGCTTACCTCCCCCTCACCCCTTTATTTAATTCATATTTATTTATTTATTTATTTATTTATTTATTTTAATCGTCTAATATCACGGATAGTAAAAAGACGCTAAACTAAAGAACGAACACAGAGGTACGACATACACACAGGTACATACACACACACAGGTAAAACACAACACACACACACACACACACACACACACACACACACACACACACACACACACACACATATATATATCTTTTTTATATACTGACTGACGGAAGACTGTCTCTTCTCTGTGTATCTCTGTCTCTCCCTCTTTTTATTTTTTAATTTTTTAATTTTTTTTTTTTTTTTTTTTTTTTTTTTTTAATGGGAAGGACTCTCGATAGATAATTCACTTGTAAACATAGGTAACGTACTTCTCTCGCTATCATTATCCTAACTACTGTTTGGTGCCGCTGATTGTTGGGGGGAATTATCTACCCTTTACCACGATGCAGGGGGATTTGAGCGCTGATTGTTGGGGGGAATTATCTACCCATTACCACGATGCAGGGGGATTTGAGCGCTGATCGTTGAGGGGAATTATCTACCCATTACCATGTTGCAATGGGATTTGAGCGCTGATCGTTGAGGGGAATTATCTACCCATTACCATGTTGCAATGGGATTTGAGCGCTGATCGTTGAGGGGAATTATCTACCCATTACCATGTTGCAATGGGATTTGAGTGCTGATTGTTGAGGGGAATTATCTACCCATTACCATGTTGCAATGGGATTTGAGTGCTGATTGTTGAGGAGAATTATCCACCCATTACCATGTTGCAATGGGATTTGAGTGCTGATTGTTGAGGGGAATTATCTACCCATTACCGCGATGCAATGGGATTTGAGTGCTGATTGTTGAGGGGAATTATCTACCCATTACCACGATGCAAGGGGATTTGAGTGCTGATTGTTGAGGGGAATTATCTACCCATTACCACGTTGCAATGGGATTTGAGCGCTGATTGTTGAGGGGAATTATCTACCCATTACCACGATGCAATGGGATTTGAGCGCTGATTGTTGAGGGGAATTATCTACCCATTACCACGATGCAAGGGGATTTGGTGCTGATTGTTGAGGGGATTTATCTACCCATTACCACGTTGCAATGGGTCATGACTTTCGGTTTTGGCTCGGTGAACCATGAAATCATTAAGCAGCGTTAACTCATGCATGACTTCATTCTAACAGCTCTGAAGTACGTGGTAAATTACACAAATACACACATACACAGTTCACACACGCACGCACGCACGCACGCACACACGCACACACACACATTAAAACAACCTTTGATACGCACACATGCGACACCCCCATCCCCAACACACACACACACACACACACACACACACACACACACACACACACACACACACACACACACACACACACACACACACACACACGCGCGCGCGCGCGCCTAGAACGTCAGAATGTTCTTCTTTGGTTTTTTGGTGTGCGTAACTCATGCCCGTCCGTGTGGTGTGAAATACCGTAGTTATATGTAATGACATTGCTGTGAATAGCTTGAGAAAGTTAAAAACTGACTGTGAGAAAATGAAAAGTGAAATGCTAGAGCGAGCGAATGAGATAAACAGCTGTGAATTCTCTCTTGTCTCCTCTGAAGGTTTTTTTTTGGTGAGTTAAATGATCTCATGTCATAAATAAAGAGAAAGAGGCGTTCAATAAAACAACATAAATGATAAATGCTGGACCTCATGAACACGAATAAATAAATAAATAAATACACACAGAC
Source organism: Babylonia areolata (assembly GCF_041734735.1). NCBI lineage: Eukaryota > Metazoa > Mollusca > Gastropoda > Neogastropoda > Buccinidae > Babylonia > Babylonia areolata. Next base: position 46,542,821 of record NC_134895.1, on the reverse strand, counting down.
ATGCTTGTACAATCCAATTCCTACAAGCAAGTGTACGTTGTCAGATCAGTAGGCTATTTAGCAGTTTCAGATCGCAAAGAAGACGACGAGGAAGAAGAAAAAAAAAAAGAAATGTGTGAAGGGGGGAATACAGCCGAAATAAGTAGCTAAGAAGATACCCTTAAAAATGTTTGCAGTTCCTAATGATGATAAATATGTAGTAAGGTTGTACTTGCTGTTCATTTATCATCATCATCATCATTATTATTATTATTATCATTATTATTATTATCATCATCATCATCACCATTATTATTATTATTATCATTATCATTATGAAAATCATTTACTGATCTGATGGTGAACTTTTGAATGTGACTTGTAAAAAAAAAAAATTCTGTTTTATCGTTTGAAGCAGATAATGAAAGCGTTTGAATTGACTTGAACAGAGTTGAACTGAGCAGAACTGAACTGAACTGAGATGAAACGTTACCTGGTTGGTAGGAACCAGGACAGGCATCCCTCTTTCATCCAGACACTTCATCACACGCTTCCCGTTGTTATTGGTGGTGGTGTTAGTACGACTACCGCTGCCGACGGTCGACGACGCTGATTGGTTGTTGCTGGTGTGGCGGGAACTGCCGGAAATTACCGAGTGGCCTTTCGTGGCCTTCCCCTCTGAGTGCCTCTCTGTGGCCGGGTCACCACCAGCACCACCACCGCTAACACCGCCACCAGGAGGTGGGGGTTCGTCCACCAGAAACACGTTGCCCATGGTGTAGACGAAGCGTGACTGGTCCTTGGGGTCTGCCGGAAATGACGTGATGTCGGACAGGTTGAGGAAGGCCGGAGTGTCGTCATGGGCGATGGCGTTCAGGGATTTGACGTGGGTCTTGTCCTTGGTGGTCCTGGACTGGAGCCGGAGAAAGTGGCCTGCCAGAATACAGAATACGTTATTATCTCAACAAGAGAAATCCATATGTGGTGTAAAAACAGAAAAAGAAACAATACAAGAAAATCACAGTCATTCAACGTGTATATAGATAAACCATATTAAGATGTCAACCTAGGGCAAACCATCATTACGATCAATAATCACAGTAGACAACAACAATACAAATCCTTAAATAAGTAATTTAGAGTAAGTCATACATACACTATCACAGCTATACACATGCAATGATAATCACAGTTAAAGGATAGACATGGTAGTGTACTAAAAGCTGACATAGACATAATTATAGTAACAGTATGCAAAATGGGGGGCAGAAACAGTTGGGGTTTTTTGTTGTTGTTTGTTTTTTGTTCATTATCATTATTATTATTATTATTATCAGTAGTAGTAGTAGTAGTAGCTGTTGTTGTTGTTGTTGTTGTACCACCGAGGCAACCATGTGTTTGTTCTGTATTGTCCATGTGTTCTGTGTGGCTTGTTCAGGATTAAAGAGGCTATGCCAGTCTTGACTAAAAGCTAATTTGTGTTTGCACATTTCTTCTGTCATTGCTGTTGTGTGCACATGTCAAATGATCGGTGTAAGGACAGGCCCGGCGCTTCCTTTTTTTTTTTTTTTTTTCCAAGAGGAAGTGTCTGGGTTTGTTTGTTCCAATGTATCTTTTATTTACCTGTGTGCTAGCTGAATCGGTAGCGTAAGCAGCATTGACTTTGAAGTTGTGTGTCTTGCGAATGGAGAGAGTTACCACTCTATACTATTTGTTAATCATTACTTTTGATCTCCTGGCCTCATTGTTTATTTAATTTCTAGTGGTAGTGGTAACAGTAGTTGATATTTCGATTATGGCCAACAACTCCCACGTTCACTCGTATGCACGAGTGGGCTTTTATGTGTACGACCGATTTGATCCCCGCCATGTATACAGTATAGGCAGAAGAGGGGGGGGGGGTGGGGGGGGGGGGAAGGGTGCGGAAGGGTGGGTGAGGGGGGGGGGGAAGGGTGAGGGGGAGTTGAACAGACAGACACACATACCGACATAGATACAGACACAGACAAATAAAATACAGGGACAGTCAGAGGGAGGGGTTAAACAGACAGACAGACACAGATATACAGACAGAGACAAATAAATAGACAGAGGGAGGAGCTGGACACAGAGACGGACAGACAGACAGACACAAGTACAGGCAGACACAAATGAATGCAGAGACAGGCAGAGGGAGGAGTTGGACAGACAGACAGAGATACAGATACAGACAGACAGACACACATACAAACACAGAAACAGACAGAGATAAATG
>NC_134895.1:46530588-46538088 GCF_041734735.1 Babylonia areolata | reverse complement strand
GACAGACAGACAGACAGACACGGACACAGACAGAGACAAATAGATACAGAGATAGACAGAGGGAGGTGGTGGGCACACAGATAGACACACAGACGGACAGAGACAGGAGGTGGACACACAGACAGACACAGACACAGACAGACAGTGGGAGGAGTTGCACAGACACACAGACACACAGACAGACATCTACATAAAAAGACAATGACAAATTAAAGACAGAGTCATGCAGAGAAAGGAAAAAAAACAAAAAAAACAATCCATCACATTCATCAGGTTTACACCCACAGAAACATGTGTACACCTCAGCCCTTTTGAAGAGCTGAGATCCGCTGCAATTCCGTTGTGAAAAAAAAAAAGAGTGGTGTGCGGAGGTGGGAGGGGAGGGGGGCGGGGTTGTCTGTAGAACCTGTTCGGTAAGTTTTGCAAACGGAGATAACATATCTGTTGAGCGTACGTCAGTCTGCTTCTGGTTTAACCCCTTGATTGCTGAACCCTCCCTTGGATTTGTCGCGAAATGAGAATCAGTGTTGACAGGTGTTTAGATTGCGGTTACTCTGTGTGTGTGTGTGTGTGTGTGTGTGTGTGTGTGTGCGCGCGCGCGCGTACTTTCTGTGGTAAATCAAATCAAATTATGGTGCTTAGAGCCTCGCCGACCGCTAAGGCCATCTCAAAGCTATCGTCACGTTAGCACCTATTCCAGTCAAGGGTATAAAACAACAACAACAACAACAACAACAAAAAACACACAATAAAAACATGTCACCGCTACAAGCTTTCCACTCAAAATTTAAAAAAAAAAAAAAAAACTTCCAGAGTTTTAAAACCTTCAAAATGTTCACTTCTTTCAAGTGGCAGTTGATTTTTTTCCGACTGAAAGTAATGCAAAGGTACCCGATGATGACCGCAGAAAGAACAGAGACTGATAACACCCTGACCTGTAATAGAATAGAGAACAGAGAATCTGAATAGAATATGTCTTTATTACCAAGTGTACCGGGGTCACAAGGAATATTGGGGGCGGGGGGGGGGAGGGGTTATCACATAACAAGATACGAACATAAATCGAAAAAAGTAGTAATTAGGATACATACAAGTGCATATCATGATATATAAAAACTTGTGCATACTCACACATGCACGCACTGCACACACACACACACACACACACGTTTGAACAGAAGTTGCATATCACATGTGGATGGGGCTGATGACTAGATCTTTAGGTAGATGGTTGTTGATTGCACAATTCTGTTTATCATACTGGATTTGTTTGAGAGACAGGGCATTGACTGCTTTGGGGAAAAAGCTATTGGCGAAGCGATTGGTTTTCGTCCTTATACTTCTGTACCGTCGACCAGAGGGGAGCATCTCGAAAACCCCAAAAGCTGGATGTGATTCGTCCTGGCTGATTGATTTTTTTTTTTTGAGTAGCCGCTTATAATATATATAATAATATCGATATAATATATAGATAGATAAAATAATATAGATATAATATCACTTTTATTTTCGTGAGATCAGTGACAGCCTTTAACAGACAAGCATACCCTTCAGCAAGCAAACGACGGGTTAAAAATGGATTGCTTGATAGAAAGAAAGAGAGGGAGAGGGAGAGAGACGGGGGAGATGGGGGGGGATAGAAAGGGGAGTTGTATTGGGGGGGGGGGTTACTATCTTCAGACTCTTTATCAGATAGCGACAAAGGAGGCACGCTAAACCGACTCCAAAGACACGTTCCGCAACAGATAATATTGTTCCCCAGGACAACACACAAGTATACGGGTGCAATAGCCGAGTGGTTAAAGCTTTGGACTTTCAATCCGAGGGGTCCCGGGTTCGAATCTCGGTCACGGCGTCTGGTGGATTAATTAAGGGTGGAGAATTTTTTTTTTTTTTTTCGATCTCCCTGGTCAACAGATGTGCAGACCTGCTAGTGACTGAGCCCCCTTCGTGTGTAGTATTACTAGTAATAACAGTGATAATATGATAATATATTGTACTTATATGGAATAAACTCCCCATAGAAAGGCTCGAAGCGCCTCACATGAAACAGTACATATACAATAGAGCATTATAGCACACAAGAGCACATGAAGACACAGAAGTGGAAAACAATATCCATATCCACCAATACACGACACATTGCAGTATACGCATGCAGAAGATCAAATACACACGTCAAGGATCCCATAATCCATGTCAGGAAAATACACAACACTCACGACCACCAGAAAGCACTTGAGGTACTCGTATATTAATATTTCATGCCTATTCAAAACCTTAGCCAGTCCACCCAACCCACCACCCACTCCCACACGCACACCTCACCATTATCATCCTCAGGGATGACCCACCATCCATCCCCCCTCACCATCATAATCCTCAGGGATGACCCCCATCCATCCCCCTCACCATCATCATCCTCAGGGATGACCCCCATCCATCCCCCCTCTCCATCATCATCCTCAGGGATGACCCCTCATCCATCACCCCTCACCATCATAATCCTCAGGGATGACCCCTCATCCATCCCCCGTCACCATCATCATCCTCAGGGATGACCCCCCATCCATCCCCCCCTCACCATCATCATCCTCAGGGATGACCCCCCATCCATCCCCCCTCACCATCATAATCCTCAGGGATGACCCCCATCCATCCCCCTCACCATCATCATCCTCAGGGATGACCCCCCATCCATCCCCCCTCACCATCATCATCCTCAGGGATGACCCCCCATCCATCCCCCCTCACCATCATAATCCTCAGGGATGACCCTCCATCCATCCCCCCTCACCATCATCATCCTCAGGGATGACCCCCCATCCATCCCCCCTCACCATCATCATCCTCAGGGATGACCCCCCATCCATCCCCCCTCACCATCATGATCCTCAGGGATGACCCCCCATCCATCACCCCTCACCATTATCATCCTCAGGGATGACCCCTCATCCATCCCCCGTCACCATCATCATCCTCAGGGATGACCCCTCATCCATCCCCCCTCACCATCATAATCCTCAGGGATGACCACGAAGTCTCTCCCCCACTTACCATCAAAATGCTATCCCATCCCCCTTTACCATCAAAATCCTACACCCCTCCCACTTACCATTATAATCCTCCTCCCTTACCATCAATCATAATCCTACCTCCACTCCCCCCCTCACCATCATAATCCTCAGGGATGACCAACATGCCTTACCCTCTACCCCCTTACCATCATAATCCTCCCCCCTCCCCCCTTACCATCATAATCCTACCTCGCCTCCCCCCTTACCATCATAATCCTACCTCTCCTCACCCCTTACCATCATAATCCTACCCCCTTTCCCCCTTACCATTATAATCCTACCCCCTTTCCCCCTTACCATCATAATCCTACCTCCCCCTCACCCCTTACCATCATAATCCTACCCCCTTGCCCCTTACCATTATAATCCTACCTCCCCTCCCCCCTTACCATCATAATCCTACCTCCCCCTCACTCCTTACCATCATAATCCTACCTCCCCTCAACCCTTACCATCATAATCCTACCCCCCCCAACCCCTTACCATCATAATCCTCCCCCCTCACCCCTTACCATCATAATCCTACCCCCCCCCACCCCTTACCATCATAATCCTCCCCCCTCACTCCTTACCATCATAATCCTACCTCCCCTCAACCCTTACCATCATAATCCTACCCCCCCCCACCCCTTACCATCATAATCCTACCCCCTCCCCCCTTACCATCATAATCCTACCTCCCCTTCCCCCTTACCATCATAATCCTACCTCCCCCTCACCCCTTACCATCATAATCCTACCCCCTTCCCCCTTACCGTCATAATCCTACCTCGCCTCCCCCCTTACCATCATAATCCTGCCTCGCCTCCCCCCTTACCATCATAATCCTACCCCCTTGCCCCTTACCATTATAATCCTACCTCCCCTCCCCCTTACCATCATAATCCTACCTCCCCTCCCCCTTACCATCATAATCCTACCTCCCCTTCCCCCTTACCATCATAATCCTACCTCCCCTCACCCCTTACCATCATAATCCTACCTCCCCTCACCCCTTACCATCATAATCCTACCTCCCCTCACCCTTTACCATCATAATCCTACCTCCCATCACCACTTACCATCATAATCCTCCACCCCTCATCCCTTACCATCATAATCCTCCTTACCATCATAATCCTACCCCTTCACCCCTTACCATCATAATCCTCCTTACCATCATAATCCTCACCCCTCACCCCTTACCATCATAATCCTCACCCCTCACCCCTTACCATCATAATCATCACCCCTCACCCCTTACCATCATAATCCTCACCCCTCACCCCTTACCATCACAATCCTACCCCCCTTTCCTTTTACCATCATAATCCTACCTCTCCTTCCCCCCTTTACCATCATAATCCTACCTCCCCTTACCATCATAATCCTACCTCCCCTTACCATCATAATCCTACCTCCCTTTACCATCATAATCCTCCCCCTTCCCCCCTTACCATCATAATCCTACCCCCCTCCCCCCCTTACCATTATAATCCTACCTCCCCCTCACCCCTTACCATCATAATCCTACCCCCTTCCCCCTTACCATCATAATCCTAACCCCTTCCCCCTTACCATCATAATCCTACCTCCCCTTCCCCCATTACCATCATAATCCTACCTCCCTTTCCCCCTTACCATCATAATCCTACCTCCCCTCACCCCTTACCATCATAATCCTCCCTCCCCTTCCCCCTTACCATCATAATCCTACCTCCTCTCACCCCTTACCATCATAATCCTACCCCCTTCCCCCTTACCATCATAATCCTACCTCCCCTTCCCCCATTACCATCATAATCCTACCTCCCCTCACCCCTTACCATCATAATCCTACCCCCTTGCCCCTTACCATCATAATCCTCCCTCCCCTTCCCCCTTACCATCATAATCCTACCTCCTCTCACCCCTTACCATCATAATCCTACCCCCTTCCCCCTTACCATCATAATCCTACCTCCCCTCACGCCTTGCCATCATAATCCTACCCCCTCCCCCTTTTCCACCATAAGCCTACCCTACCTCCCCCTTACCATCATAATCCTCCCCCCTTACCATCATAATCCTACCTCCCCTCACCCCTTACCATCATAATCCTACCTCCCCATTCCACCTTACCGTCATAGTCCTCAGGGATGACCACGGAGTCCACGGACTCGTTGAAGGTCCGGGTCCTGTTGTCGAAGCGCACGATGCGGGCCAGCAGGTGCCTGGCGGAGCGGCTGGTGGCCAGGAGGATGGGCAGGTGCAGGGGCAGGGCCAGGGGACCCCCGTCATGGGCCCTCATCCCCGGGGTGCGACACCGCACCACCAAAGGCAGGGAACGGCTCTGAAGCAGCTCCTCCATCGTCAGCGCCTCAGGAGACCACTGCACCTGCACCTGTGCCTGTAGCACCTGCTGCTGCGCGTGCTGCGCCTGTTGCGCATGCGCGTGCGGAAGCGGATGCGGATGTGGGTGCGGCGAGGGCAGGAAGAGGCGTGGCCTGGATCTGGGGCGAGGCTTGTGGCGAGGGCGTGACTGTTGTGGGCGTGGTTTGAGGGAGGTCATGATTTTGATGGACGTTCGATGAACTGTGTTGGCCGGGTGGGGGGAGGGGGGGGGAGGAGTGAAAGGTGTTGAACAGGAGGTGGTGGTGGTGGTGATGGTCTTGCTATGCAGGTGGTGTGTGTGGGGGGGGAGGGGGGCGGGGGAGAGACTTAGTCGACGTCCAGGTCAGGATATTTCCTCACTATGGCTGGGCTGGCTTTGTCGGAAAATCCGATTTGTTGTTGGATGTGATACGTAGAAATCCAAGGCTATCCTGCAACTGAGAAGAAAAACAACAACAACAGGAATTACAGGCCATGTTGTAATGGTAATCAGTCCATAATGACGATCATGGTGAGTGTGACATGATGATGATGGCTGGTATGATAATATGAAATGTTTTTATCCCTGAAACGAAAAACAAAACTTTTGTTTTTTGCGAGCGGTGTGTGTGTGTGTGTGTGTGTGTGTGTGTGAATCGCATGTGTCCATTATTATGTCGCTGTCTGCGTTTTCAGTGACTGGTCAATACACGATGCATGTCTTTTTTTCTTCTTTTTTTTATAACTTGTTTTATTCAGTACAAGTACATAGTGAGCAATCACAATCACATTCAACAGCCTGTTTTTTGTTGTTGGTTTTTTTTTCAACAAAGAACATGCATATAGGGGTGGGAAAAAAGGGGGTGTGGGAGTGGGGGGGTGGGGGGGGTGGATGCGAATACATACATACGTGGTAAAAGAGGAAGGGACATACTGGAGAGACATACTTGATAATCGATGCATTTACATACGAATGTGATTCAATTACTCTGCAATGACATACAGACTGCAGAATTACAACACACTGTTTCCAATGGAGACTTAAACTGTCAGAACCTTACACGATGGATGTCAGTCATGCAGCAACAAGGTAAGTATCAACGTGCTAATAACCAACAGTCTTCTTCTTCTTCTTCTGCGTTCGTGGGCTGCAACTCCCACGTTCACTCGTATGCACACGAGTGGGTTTTTACGTGTATGACCGTTTTTACCCCGCCATGTAGGCAGCCATACTCCGTTTTCGGGGGGGGTGCATGCTGGGTATGTTCTTGTTTCCATAACCCACCGAACGCTGACATGGATTACAGGAGCTTTAACGTGCGTATTTGATCTTCTGCTTGCATATTACACACGAAGGGGGTTCAGGCACTAGCAGGTCTGCACATATGTTGACTTGGGAGATCGTAAAAATCTCCACCCTTTACCCACCAGGCGCCGTTACCGTGATTCGAACCCGGGACCCTCAGATTGACAGTCCAACGCTTTAACCACTCGGCTATTGCGCCCGTCACCAACAGTCGAGCTGCTGACAGCTCACAATTTCAAATGGGCACGTCTTGTTTCAAGAGAGTTTGGCTCTCTAGCAAGGGACGTCCGTGAACTCTTCACGTAAGAACAATTTTTGCTGCTGCTGTGTTGCTGTGAGGTTTTGCAGGAAAACTATATTCTTCTGGATTATATATATATATATATATATATATATATATATATATATATATATATATATATATATAAACATACATACATACATACATTTATATACATATATACTTATGTAGTGGTTGTGTGTGTGTGTGTGTGTGTGTGTGTGTGTGTGTGTGTGTGTGTGTGATCAGCACGGATCATTTCGATTGAACATCCGTCCTCTGGACTTTCTTCTATTTTTTTCTTACTTCCATCCTACCCCCCCGCCCCCCACCCTCCACCCACCCACACCCACACCCCTCCCCTCTTTTTTTTTTTCCTTTCCTTTATCAATCTCTCATGCAGAAGGGTAAGGGTTAAGATTGATGGTGGTTCTGTCGAAAGATCGAAACTTGCTCGTGCGCATGTAAACACCTACTTATAAGCTGGCCTACAAACATACGCTGGT
>NC_134895.1:46523088-46528088 GCF_041734735.1 Babylonia areolata | reverse complement strand
GTGCGCGCGCGCGCGCGTTTTGTTTTGTTTTGTTTTGTTTTGTCTTTGTTTCACATGTTTCCTCTCTCTCTCTTCCTCTGTTTCTCTCCCTCTCTTCCTCTCACTCTCTCTGTATCCCTCTTTCTCTCTCTATATATCTCTCTCCTGTTATTCCGTTTATTTTCCCAAATCTCATTCTTCATCCCAATACTATATATATATATATATATATATATATATATATATATATATATATATATATATATATATATATATAAGAAGAAAAAAAAAAGAAAAAAAAACCTCCTCCCTGATTGATTGATTTTCTCCCTCTACCCCAGCCCCCCCATCACCTCCCTTCCCCAACCTCTCCCCCCACCCCTCACCCCCACCATCCACCCCCTGCCCCTTCTTCCCTGCAGTCCAGTAACCAGTGACCCGGGGTCATCGACCTTATCATCTGTCGCTCGAGCAACACTTAAAACGTTACACACACACACACACACCACACACACCAGCCGGACGTCCAACACTTACAAGTGAAAGCCCAGCGTGGTCGGAGCTAGGGAGAGTGACAGACAAGACGCCAGTCCTGTCCTGTCCTGTGGCCTCAACCCCCACCACACCTTTCCTGACACCCCCCTCCCCCACACACCCCCAGCTACCCCCCACCCCCACCCCCATCCGCCTTCAACATTTTCGAACAGCACCTCCGTGACTCAAGAGATGGCATTCAGGAAGTAAGATATATATATATATCTACAAATACTCTCTACTCTACTCTACTCTCTTGGTATCCTGGGCTCCGCTCCTTACAGAAAGTACTGAGGTAAATACCAAGACCGGTAAAATAATATATAGAAATATCAACAACAGTAGGCTCTCCATATCTTTTTAAAAAAAACTTGTATAATCTTAAAAAGCAACAAATTTTCGCTGAAAAAAAAAAAAAAAAAAAAAAAACAGCTTCGCAAGGGTGCCCTTGCCTGAAGAAGCTGTAAATATTTAGACAGCGAAAATTTGCTGCTTTTAAAATTGCAAGTTTTAAAGACATGCAGAGCCTACTGTTGTTGATATATATATATATATATATATATATGTGTGTGTGTGTGTGTGTGTGTGTGTGTAAGAGAGAGAGAGACAGACAGACAGACAGACAGACAAGACAAGACAAGACGAGACAAATTCTTTATTATCCAGGAAAATAGATAAGCACTGGCGCGATTTTTTTTTTTTATCCAGTCCCCGCCCTGAAACAGGGTCTACACTACACAAAACTACATTATATATATGTCACTGCATGCACTATACAATGCTACTGAAAGTCATAGAATGCGAATACTATACCACATAAAGGCACAAGCATGGTAAAAATAGCACACACACACACACACACACACACACACACACACACACAGAGGCACAAGCACAGAGAGAGAGAGAGACCTTTGAGTCCCCCCCCCCCCCCGCCCCCTATCGCCTTTCCCTCTCCCCCCTTTCTCGTCTTGACTCAATCCATGACAAGCAAATCATTCAGCCTTTTAGAATTTTATATAAATAGATAGGCTTGGCTGAGCAACTTCTCGGTGGATCGTGCTATGTGTGTGACAACAAGTATAGGAAAGAAAAATCATATATATATATATATATAAAAGAGGAGAGAAAAATAAATGTTTTGTGCACAATGGAAATCAACACGGATGTAGCTTCACGTATCACGCACGCACACGTACATTGCCGACACACACACACACACACACACACACACACACACACACACACACACACACACAACTGAATGCAAAGAAGGCACGCGCTCCCTTTTCAGACACACAGAAACCTATCTATACAAAGGCGCGACCGGGCCAACCCTCCAATCAATTTCGCTTCATTCACACACCCCTTCCGCGTTCAGGTGGGCTTACCCGTGCGTGCGTGCGTCGTGTGTGCGTGCGTGCGTGTGTGTGTGTTACCAACCCACGTATTAACAAAATAAAAAATACCCCTCTCTCTCTCTCTCTCTCTCTCTCCGCCTTTTTGTCGGTGGTGCGAACTGCATCCTGTTTCTATTGTCAACAGAATGTTGACACGGATTTCAGGATCTTTAGCATACAAGAGTAATTGATAATAAAGGGTTAAGTGTGCTTAGTCTCTCCCTTCCATTGTCTGTTTGTCTGTCTGTCTCTATCTGTCTTTCTATATATATACATACATACATACATACATACATGACGGATAGGTCTGCCGGTCAAGCCACAACCGACACTGCGCCAGAACTGAGCAGCAACTCCACAGTTGAAGTAACTTAGGGAAGCCTGCCACCTCTTTCCACCACTTCTTTACTCTCCATATACATCTCTGTCTCTGTCTCTCTCTCTCTCTCTGTATACACGCGCGAACACGCATGCACACACATTTTCACTTACTCGCAGTATATTTCTTCCACCCCACCCACCCCCCCCCCCCCCGCTCGATTTTTGTCCTACCCTCGTCAAATATCACTTTCAGTGAAAAGACGTTAAACTAAAGAACGAACGAATACACACACACACACACACACACACACATATATATATATATATATATATATATATATATGTGTGTGTGTGTGTGTGTGTGTGTGTGAAATATATATGTATATATCTACATGTGTGTGTGTGTGTGTGTGTGTGTGTGTGCGTGTGTGTGTGTACGTGTGAAGAGAATTAAGACCCTACTCGGTCTGCCCGTGATTGGGCTGACATGAAAAATTGGAGAGAAAAAAAACAAAAGTCCACCCTTAACCCCCACCCCCACACACCCCCCCCTCCCCCAGTCATGAAAATAACTACAAAGTCTCATGATCACTACAAATCAGCTGGTTGGAAATCCAGCGCTCTGGTCTCTAGGCTGATGCACTCTCTCTCTCTCTCTTCGTGTTTCTCACTTTCTACACACACACACACACACACACACACACACACACACACACACACACACACACACACACACACACACACACACACACACAAGCGCGCACTGACAACAACCACATGATGTTTAATCAGTGTGTACACACATGAACACGGCGAGAGACACACACGGAACTGACTGTCTCGATCGCTCTTCTTGAGAAATCGTGACACGGGTCTTCCACACGGCCACTCATTCAGCCACCCACACCCCGAATAAATCACGTCTGTGTGTACACCGGGTGGGCTTCACCCCCACCCACGAATAAAACAAAACCATGAATACACCAACACCTTAGCACTAAACAACGTGACCCAAGGGGTTTATTTTTTTTTTTATTCATTTACCTGTTAATTCTCTCCATACGAACGGCGAAAGAAACGACGTTAACAGCGTTTCACCCCAATTACCATCATCAAAATATTGCAAGCGGAAGGCTCTTATACTGAAGAGGTGAATGTTGACAAAGAATACCACAATTCTGACGACGGAAGCTAAAGGCTGGGTCATTCAGACACCCACTGGACATCCGAGGGGTCTGTGTATAGGAGAAGAGAGGACTGGCCGTACTGAGTGAGTTAAGACGACTAGCTATAGCACATATTCTTCAAGCTCTATGCGCTTAAAAGCATTCACTTAAAAAACAAAAAAAAACAAACAAACAAACCCACAAACATACACATATCGTTTGAAACATTAACAAGAGAGGACAATAAATAGAAATCATGCCATAAAATGGATCAAATGATCTATCAGATCAGAGGGAAGTATACAGTACCCTTTGGAAGCTTATTTGAATGTATATATATATGATTCACCTTTAAGTATTTAAAATGCAGCGGAATGGGTGATATCACTAAGCTTACCACTGCCCTTTGACCATAACTTCCCTCTCTCCCAGTATGCCCATATATATATATACCCTATCTGAAACACCACACCCTTCCCTATTCCCACGCCCCCCGCGCCCCCCCTCCCCCATAAAGTTTCTGTTCAGAAATCAAGAATTGACATGAGTAATGCAAGTACACTTCTGATATCTATCTATCAATCTATATGCATGTGCATCTATCTATCTCTCTATATATATATATCAAGAATTGACATGAGTAATGCAAGTACACTTCTGATATCTATCTATCAATCTATATGCATGTGCATCTATATATATATATATATATATATATACATACATACATACAAAATTGAATAAATCGAAAAGGGTCTTGGAAACATGATTACGAGTGATTAAACAGTCCATTATTAAAAGCTGTCAGTATTAATTTGTGTATATGCATCGTAAACGTTTTTATGTTTCGTTACTTGGGACGTTATAGGCTATTCGAAGCAGTGAGGGTGGATCACTGACGAGACCATAATTATACGCTTCTACGCCAACTGACCTTTGACACAACATGGCAAGAATTCTACCCTATTAAAAGGCGCTACGTCAACATTATAGTATTGAGTGTTTTATAGTGTTTGTGTGTGTTCGTGTGTGTGTGTGTGTGTGTGTGTGTGTGTGTGTGTGTGTGTGTGTTTTGGTTTTTATTTCTCTGTGTAGTTATTAACCTTGGGGAGGGGGGGGTCAACTTGTTGCTCAATCAGTGCTGAAAACGACTTTTTAGTTACCTGAAATTCGAAGGATTCACATATGTTGCATCCCCCAAGTGTTTGCGTGTGTGCGCACGTGCGCGGCAGTGTGTGTGTGTGTGTGTGTGTGTGTGTGTGTGTGTGTGTGTGTGTGTGTGTGTGTGTGTGTGTGTGTGTGTTCTTCGTTTCTGACTTTCGTGTTGCTGTAAAACGCTTTAAGAGGTTTCGGAAAGTGCTGTATAAATGAATCGTATGATGATTCTTATGATGATTATTTTGATGATGATTGTGATGATGATGATGATGATGATGATTGTTGTTGTTGGTGGTGGTGGTAGTGGTATTATTATTATTATTATCATTGTTGTTGTTGTCATTATTATCAATATTATTATCATTATTGACTATATATATATATATATATATATATATTATATATACTTGTTCTCAGATGTAGTGCTTGTCAGTGAATCCTC
>NC_134895.1:46498088-46518088 GCF_041734735.1 Babylonia areolata | reverse complement strand
ATACTGAAGAGGTGAATGTTGACAAAGAAAACCACAGTTCTGACGACGGAAGCTAAAGGTTGGGTCATTCAGACACCCACTGGACATCCGAGGGGTCTGTGTAGAGGAGAAGAAAGGACTGGCCGTACTGAAAGAGTTAACCCTTTCACCGCCAGTCAATTTAGAGTACAAAATTCCCCTGTGGTATGAACACAGAAAAGACAGAGGCTAAGAATGGCTGGGGATTCCCTATGCGATGTATAGAAAATATGGCCTATCCTTCCACCGAACATTAAGAACAGTAGGTTCATGGATAACAGACCAATGAATGGTCACCTTTCCAGTGACATGGGTCCTCTACCACGCCTGTGCATAAATGCGAGCTTGGCGGTGAAAGGGTTAAGATATTGGTCCAACATATAATGGGTTATGCTCACGAGACCGACTCGCCCCATTCTTTGTTCTTGAAAAGCACGGAGGCTTTGTTCCTCCACCCTCCTCCTCTTCCTCGCAACCGGAAACGCATGACGAACTGCTCACTACCCCACCACGAACATTTTTTTTTTTTTTGGGGGGGGGGGGGGGGGGGGTTTGGCAGAATCATGAAATCTGGGTACTCCAACTGTGTGTTTTATTCATTCAGTTTGAAGGAAATCATGTCAAAGTGACAACTTTTATTTCCCCTGATCTTGGTGTGATCTGGTTTTGGGTGCATGTTTTGTTGTGGAGAAGGCTGTTTGTTTGCGGTGTGTGTGTGTGTGTGTGTGTGGAGGGGGGGGGGGGGTGCTGGTGAGTGTCCGTGCGTTCGTTGTGTGTGTGCACGTGCCAGTGTCCGTGTTGCAGGGATGCGTTTTCTGGAGGGCGTCATGGGTGGGTGGTTGGGTGGTGGCACGTGCTTCCGTGCGTGTGTGTGTGTGAGTGTGTGTGTGTGGGGGGGGGGAGGTGGGGTGGAGGGGTGGAGAGGAGTATTGATAGGGAGGCGGAGAGTGGGGAAGGAAATGTAAAGCGCTTTGAGCAGTATTTCTGGAGAAACACGCGATATAAATGTCCATTATTATTATTGTTGTTATCAAATTGAGTTTAGAAGTGTTCAGATCTGAAAAGATTTGTAAACGACAATGAAATGACTTTCCATCTGAACTATTAGTTATCATTATGCACGGCATCCGTAGTGCGAAATTTACAAAACTTCCTCGAATCATTTAAGGGAAAAAAAAAACCCAAATAGAACTGCACACAGGCGCTCTCAGTGTAGCGACACGCTCTCCCTGGGGAGAAGAACCCGAATTTCACACAGAGAAATCTGTTGCGACAAAGAAGAGAAATACAAATCCAAATTATGTCCGTAAGGAAAATAAAAACAAAAAACCCCTCACAATTCGAAAGACGTTAAAAGAAAGACTCACACACACACACACACACAAGAGCACACACACGCAAAAGGACGCATGCACGCACACATGTGTATAGGCGTGTACAAGAAATTCTATGTGAATGGATCTTGTTTCAACAGTGCTGGCACAGACAGCAGTTCTGCCCCACTGACTTTGTGACCGGAAAGATTCCACGATAACACCCCACATACCCCTCTTCCACGCACGCACGTACGCACACAGGCGCGCACATACACATACACGCGCGCATACACACAGGCACGCACGTACAGACACATATGCGCGCACGCGCATACACACACACACACACACACACACACACACACACACACAGCCTGTTCCGCTTTGTGCTCATGTCCAGCAATAAATTCTGGTTCCTATTTAATGCGCATTCCTCTCTCTCTCTCTCTCTCTCTCTCTCACACACACACACACACACACACACACACACACAAGCTGTCAGTTAAACTGGCAGTTCAGTTGACGATGGTTCCGCCATAGCCAGCGGCATTTTCGATGATTCTGTAATTGGAGACTGGTTTTATACCACACGGTCACACTATTCTCATAGCTTTTCATCACACATTCTCTTTCTCATAATCATTATATCGCAGATTATGTCAGCACTTCGATCCAAACCAGGTTGCTAAGTCAGCGCTTTTTGAGTGTGTGTTTGTTTGTTTGTTGCTATTCTAAAAAAATCTAATTGTTTATGCAAATCGTTTCAATCATTAACCATGAAAGCGCGCACGCAAGCAACATTTCAAGCGCTCTAAACACTATGAATAGAATCAAGTATAAAAAAAAAAAAAATTGTCACACTTACCTGTAGATCGAGAAATAATTAAACCATGCAACACCGGGACTTAGAACTGGCTAGCAAGTATCAGCAAAGATTTTTCGTTCATCCAGTCAGGCGGGCCTGGGGTGGGGTACAGGCCAACGTACCCCGATATATTTATATATATAACGACCGACTCACAATACCGCGCAGCCTGCGATAGCACACACACAATATGACCAACACATACAGGTGTCCTGCTGTGCTGTGAGAGGCAGCGTCAACACGACAGATATGTGAGAGGGGACTGGAAAAGGTGTGTACGTGTTTTTGGTTGTCGGCGTTTTCTTCAAAGGTGCTCCTTCCGTGATAGGGAGTGACAACCGGAGAAAGGGGTGTAGTGTTGTGTAGTGTAGTGTAGTGTAGTGTGGTTTAGTTTGGTAGTGGAGCTGTGGGAAGAAGTAGGGGTAGGGGTGGGTTTGCAATAATAGGTGGGTGGGTGTTGGGTGTGCATGAAGCGTGCTTAGGAAATTCATCCTATCCACCACACAGTGCTCGATCCTTCTGAGAGTGGTGGTGGGGGGTTGGGTGGGGGGGGGGGCGGAGGGGGGGGTGTGTGCTGAGAGCTGGGGAAGGGAAAGGGATGGGGGTTGAGAGAGAGAGAGAGGGGTGGGGAGGGAAGGGAGAGAGAGAGAGGAGGGAAAGAGAGAGAGAAGGGAAAGAGAAAGGGGGGAAGAGAGGGAGAGAGAGAGAGAGAAGGGAAAGAGAGAGAGAGGAGGGAAGAGAGGGAGAGAGAGAGAAGGGAAAGAGAGAGAAAGGGGGGAAGAGAGAGAGAAGGGAAAGAGAGAGAGAGGAGGGAAGAGAGAGAGAGAGAGAGAGAGAGAAGGGAAAGAGAGAGAGAGGAGGGAAGAGAGAGAGAGAGAGAAGGGAAAGAGAGAGAGAGGAGGGAAGAGAGAGAGAGAGAGAGAAGGGAAAGAGAGAGAGAGAGAGAAGGGAAAGAGAGAGAGGAGGGAAGAGAGGGAGAGAGAGAAGGGAAAGAGAGAGAAAGGGGGGAAGAGAGAGAGAGAGAGAGAGAAGGGAAAGAGAGAGAGAGAGGGGAGAGAGGGAGAGAGAGAGAAGGGAAAGAGAGAGAGAGGAGGGAAGAGAGAGAGAGAGAGAGAAGGGAAAGAGAGAGAGAGAGGGGAGAGAGGGAGAGAGAGAGAAGGGAAAGAGAGAGGAGGGAAGAGAGGGAGAGAGAGAAGGGAAAGAGAGAGAGAGGGGAGAGAGGGAGAGAGAGAGAAGGGAGAGAGAGAGAGAGGAGGGAAGAGAGGGAGAGAGAGAGAAGGGAAAGAGAGAGAGAGGAGGGAAGAGAGGGAGAGAGAGAAGGGAAAGAGAGAGAGAGGGGAGAGAGAGAGAGAAAGGGGGGAAGAGAGAGAGAGAGAGAAGGGAAAGAGAGAGAGAGGGGAGAGAGGGAGAGAGAGAGAAGGGAAAGAGAGAGAGAGGGGAGAGAGGGAGAGAGAGAGAAGGGAAAGAGAGAGAGAGGAGGGAAGAGAGGGAGAGAGAGAAGGGAAAGAGAGAGAGAGGAGGGAAGAGAGGGAGAGAGAGAAGGGAAAGAGAGAGAGAGGGGAGAGAGAGAGAAAGGGGGGAAGAGAGAGAGAGAGAGAAGGGAAAGAGAGAGAGAGGGGAGAGAGAGAGAAAGGGGGAAGAGAGAGAGAGAGAGAGAAGGGAAAGAGAGAGAGAGGGGAGAGAGGGAGAGAGAGAGAAGGGAAAGAGAGAGAGGGGGGAGAGAGGGAGAGAGAGAAGGGAAAGAGAGAGAGAGGGGAGAGAGGGAGAGAGAGAGAAGGGAAAGAGAGAGACAGGAGGAAAGAGAGAGAGAGAGGAGGGAAGAGAGAGAGAGAGAGAAGGGAAAGAGAGAGAGAGGGGAGAAAGGAGAGAGAGAGAAGGGAAAGAGAGAGAGAGGGGAGAGAGGGAGAGAGAGAGAGGGGAAAGAGAGAGAGAGGAGGGAAGAGAGGGAGAGAGAGAGAAGGGAAAGATAGAGAGAGAGAGAGGAGGGAAGAGAGGGAGAGAGAGAGAGAGAAGGGAAAGAGAGAGAGAGAGGAGGGAAGAGAGGGAGAGAGAGAGAGAGAAGGGAAAGAGAGAGAGAGGAGGGAAGAGAGGGAGAGAGAGAAAAGGTAAAGAGAGAGAGAGGAGGGAAGAGAGGGAGAGAGAGAGGAGGGAAGAGAGGGAGAGAGAGAGAAGGGAAAGAGAGAGAGGGGAGGGAAGAGAGGGAGGGAGAGAGAGAAGGGAAAGAGAGAGAGAGAGGAGGGAAGAGAGGGGGAGAGAGAGAGAGAGAAGGGAAGAGAGGGGGAGAAAGATAAGGGAAAGAGAGAGAGAGGAGGGAAGAGAGGGAGAGAGAGAAGCGAAAGAGAGAGAGGAGGGAAGAGAGGGAGGGAGAGAGAAAAGGTAAAGAGAGAGAGAGGAGGGAAGAGAGGGAGAGAGAGAGGAAGGAAGAGAGGGAAAGAGAGAGAGAGAGGAGGAGGAAGAAAGGGACAGAGATAGACAGAGAGAGAGGGGAGGAGGAGGAGTGGGAGAGAGAGAGAGAGAGAGGAGGGAAGGGAGAGAGAGGGGAGGGAAGGAGAAGGGATTCCAGTAAGTGTGGAGTGGTGGGGGTGTGGGGTAAGTGTTAGGTGTGCACAAAGAACGTTTTAAACTTATCCCCATTATAAGTGTTATAGATTGCCGCTTTGATAGTTCTGGGCTACGCAAACACTAGTAGTCTGGAAGGAAAGCCTTTTTAACGCCATTTTTTGTTACCCCCCCAGTTTGCGGCCATGTATGAAATCGGTAATTGCTATGTTCCAAGGTGTGATTATTGTTTCGTGGGGAACGAGGGGTTGGCGTGGGCTGTACCTGCACACGCGTGCTTGCACAGTCTTACAAACATGTTCTCACACGGCATACGCATGCACGCACTCACACACATACACACACACGCACACACACACACACACACACACACACACACACACACACACAAGAAAGAGAAAAACAAAATCGATATGGACATGGCAGACAGAAAAAAAAACTGAAACAAAAACAAAAAAACGTTATACGCAAAACATAAAAAAAAACTTGGAATACAACTCTCTCTCTCTCTCTCTCTCTCTCTGTGTCTCTCTCTCTCTCTCTCTCTCTCACACACACACACACACACACACACATACACAAGTTTACGCACGCATGCACACACGACTTGAGTGAGAGAGAGAGAGAGACAGACAGACAGACAGACAGCCAGACAGAGGCAGAGACGCAGAGAGAGGATAAACAGAAACCTAACAACTCAAGAAATGAACTCAGACATCAGGGAAACATAATACACACAGGAAATTCACAAACTGTTTGAAAAGAACAGGTCTTAGTTTTCACGGACTCAGAATTAAGGTCCGACATGGATCTCCAGATGTTTCCGTCAAAGCTGTACACGGGCGGAGTTCCCTCCCTTGGCACGTACCTTATCTCGGGAATGAACCGTGGTGTAGAACGTGCCAGATATAAAGACTTTTCGTTGTGTTGTTTGTAGTTTCAACACTGATAATAAAACTCAAGGAATATACGCGGCTGTGGTGTAAGTAAGTTGTGGTATAATGCCAGTCAAAGACTGCTGCGGTGTCGAATCTTCACTGTATTAGTCAGGGGCTGCTGTTGTGGGCGGTGGTGGTGTTAGTTTCTTCTTCTTCTTCTGCGTTCACTCGTATGCACACGAGTGGGCTTTTACGTGTATGACCGTTTTTACCCCGCCATGTAGGCAGCCATACTCCGTTGCTGGGTATGTTCTTGTTTCCATAACCCACCGAACGCTGACATGGATTACAGGATCTTTAACGTGCGTATTTGATCTTCTGCGTGCGTATACACACGAAGGTGGTTCAGGCACTAGCAGGTCTGCACATATGTTGACCTGGGAGATCGTAAAAATCTCCACCCTTTACCCACCAGGCGCCGTCACCGTGATTCGAACCGGGACTCTCAGATTGACAGTCCAACGCTTTAACCACTCGGCTATTGCGCCCGTCAAACTTAACCAGTCAAAGACTGCTGCAGTGTCGAGTCTTCACTGTGTTAGTCAGGGACTGCTGTGGGCGGTGGTTTCCAGTTTCCATCATTTCAGTTTCAGTTTCTCAAGGAGGCGTCACTGCGTCCGGACAAACCCATATACGCTACAACACGCCCGCCAGGCAGATGTCTGACATTAGTGCGGCAGAACCCATAGTCAGGAATGGAATTTTTTTGTTTAATGTCCCGTCACACATATCGGTGATTGAAGACATTTTGTTCAAGTATTTATGAATACATCTGAGTATTATCGGTTAGAAGGGGTGGGAGATGTGGATAAATGGAGGGCTGGGGGAAACTGGGCAAATGAGGGTAAAAATGTGGGTGAAATTTGGAAGAAAAACAAAACAAAAAAAAAAAAACAAAAAAAAAACAACACTCTAAATACAGTTACAGGAAATTACTTCAAGGACTTCGTAAAAGAGAAGTCGTTAAACTGACAAGCGAAACAACTGATAATGAATGCAAAAAGTCAAAAACATCAACGTTCTCAGTCACTTGTGAAGACACACTTTCGTGTACAAATGGCTTCATCAAGCTACAGTGAAAAATTATATGCTCAATTGTCAGGTTACTGAAGCATATGCACTTGACATTAGAACAATACTTGGTCCGTAATGAATTTGATAATAGTCTGAGAGCTAAACTCAGAACTGGTCTGCGAATCGGACCAAAGTCTGAGAGAGTCAACTGACGAGGTTTTAGACTTGAATTCAAGCACCTATAAAAGTCTCTTTCTAGAAAGACTGCTGCCAATGAAACATTTGTCACTTTCCCATTGTCAGGCCTAGAGTGCATGCATGTATATTTTGTGTACATATCCGAGTGGATTTCTTCAACAGAATGTTTGCCAGAGGACAACACTCTCGTTGCCATGGGTTCTTTTTCGGTGTTTCAAGTGCATGCTGCATACAAGACCTCGGTTTATCGTCTCATCCGAATGACCAGACGCCCTGTTCGATTTTCTAGTCAGACTTGGGAGAAAGGGCGAGAGCGGGATTCGAACTCAGACCCTCACGGACTCTGTATTAGCAGACGAGCGTCTTCACCATTCTGTCACCTTCCTCCTTAGCAGTGCTAAACACAAACTGTTGTTGTATTAGTTTAATCAGTTGAATAATACCAATACTGTTGTTTCGGTGTCAGTTTCAGTAGTATTACAATGCCAAAACGTGTTTTGGTGTTAGTTTCAATAGTAGTGTGATACCAAGACTGTTGTTGTAGTATTAGTTTCAACAGTGGTACAATACAGACTGTTGTGATAGTTTCAACAGTGGAATAATACCGATACTGTTGTTTTGGTGTCTATTTCAATGATGGTATACCTAGACTGTTATGTTACTTTCAACAATGGTATAATACCAATGCTCTTGTTTTGAAACGTTATTTTGGTGAAAGTTTCAACAGCGTCATAATACCAAAACTTGTTTCAGTGTTAGTTTCCATAGTGGTATAATATCAGTGGTACAGCTTCAGTTTCAATAAGGTGTCAAAGCATGCACACTGATCCCTTTACACAATACATCCCAGCTCTTTCACTGCCAAGTTTCTGTGTGAAAAAAACACACTTCCCAGCACCAAATGGGGTAGGTATGGGTAATTGCAAACAGCGTGTAATTGCGAACGATTTGTTTTCCGCCCCACCAACAACCATCTACCTGAATATCTAGTCATCAGCCCCATCCACATGTAATATGCAGACTCTGTGCAAACGTGTGTGTGTGTGTGTGTGTGTGTGTGTGTGTGTGTGTGTGCGTGCATGTGTGTGTGTGCAGTGCGTGCATGCGTGAGTATGCACAAGTTTTTATATTGATATGCACTTGTATGTATCTTATTTCTACTGTATCTGTGTTTGTGTATGATTTTCGATTTATGTTCGTATCTTGTTATGTACTATCCCCCCAAATATTCCTTGTGGCCCCGGTACACTTGGTGATAAAGACATATTCTGTTCTGTTCCACTTCGAAGCGTTCTTAACGGTCGCATTGCACAGTTTAACGTCTGCTTCGACCTTTTTCTAATACCTTGATGAATGTCCATTTCCAAGAACTAGTCAAACACCAGCTATTTCTGGCTATTTCCGCGCTCTTTCTTCTCTTCGTGCACCACTGCCGACCAAGGTTACAAAATTGCTCTCAAAATCTTAAAATCAAGGGAAACAAGTTGTTGGACTTAAATTTTGACAAAGTTCAAAATGACTGATTTGATCGGATATGTTGAATGCACATTACCATGATTTAAGAAAGCATACTGGTGACAGATCAGAACGTCAGTTTTGACAGGAATCTGCAAAATAGTTCGCAATTACACTACCCCGTTCGCATTTACCCTCAGGCACCCTTGCTATTTCCAACGTCGACAAAACGTTGAAAAGAACGAGCAGACGAACATTTCCTGGTGCAACTAGTCGAAGAAAGCTTTCAAAAACAAAAGAACAATGTTTAACAATCGCACGTTATCTTTGCAGTACGCATGTTGAAATGGTCGCTTCGACTGGATCATTCGCAATTTGGTATACCAGTTTTATACCCACCCTATCTTAGACTTGATGCTCTCAGTCACGTTATTTGGTTCGTGCCAGAACATCATAGCGGACTTTTCCACTACAAACTTGGTCGATATGGGAATATTAGTCAATTTCCCATTCAGTATTGCGCGGAAAAGTTGGCAGCAGCTGTCAAGCTTGGTTACTGTATGAAAAATGGTCCCTTTAACATGCATGACCCCTCCATGTCAGCTATAGTCGCCTAGGGCGGTACACTGTCTCATCGACTGAATTCGCCCATAGTGGTAACTATCTAATTGACAAATTCGTATTTGGCGGTGAACTGTATCATAGACTACAGCTGCCTATGGTGGCCAAAGAGTTAAAAAAAAAAATAGAGAGAGAGATGAGGAAGCAGATGCCTGACATATGCACAGACCCATTACGTTGGCCAGGCCTTCAGAAAATAACACCAATTACTGACAAAATAACACAATTTATTGACTGTTGAGTGGTGTTATTTTCAATTGTGGTGTCATGCCATGACTGTGATTATGATGTCCGTTTTAGCATGGTGATGTTTGATGCCAGAGCTGTTCTGATGTATCCATTTATATGACAGAATCAGCTCTGTGGAGGAAGGACCGGACAGACCAGGTGGTACCAAGCAGTGATTATCAATACAACTGTCGGACAGCTGGCACTGAGTGTTCTTGAAACTGCTTCCTTCCTGGCAATAGTTGCACTTTCTTAACTCACTCAGTACGGCCAGTCCTCTCTTCTCCTCTACACATACCCCTCGGATGTCCAGTGGGTGTCTGAATGACCCAACCTTTAGCTTCCGTCGTCAGAATTGTGGTATTCTTTGTCAACATTCACCTCTTCAGTATAAGAGCCTTCCGCTTGCACTGAATATTTTGATGATGGTAATTGGGGTGAAACGCTGTTAGCGTCGTCTCTTTCGCTGTTCGTATGGAGAGAGTTAAAGCGCATGCAAAGTGAGAGCTGTGTGATCAATGGTTTCTTCATTGCAATGGGAATTCATTCACAGCTTAGTCTTTTGTGGAGGACTATGACTCAAACTAGGAGGGAAAATTGCACTAGCTCTTAGTGCTGCAGCCATGGGGCTTAGTTGGCCTTTGGGAACCATCCCAACGCCGACTGTCCTAAAACCCTCTTGGCCGAGAGAGTGGGCATATAACTCGGGCAAGACACTCTCCACAATTCTAGCCCAGATAGTTGGGACAGCAGTTGCCTCCTCTGCTGTTCTGATGGTCATAGCTGGACACGACTATCATACATTTAAAAAAGCCTGTATACTTCTTTCACCTGTCCACTGCCTGCACGCTCGTGTTAACATGTCATGCTGCAGTTGCAGGTGTGTTGCCTGCATGACGGGTTGACTGGTCATTGGGTTTTGTCAAATGTTCCTTCAGAAAAAAACAGAAGTAGCATCATAACTGTTAATAAACCCAGAGGAAGACTACATTTCTGTCATGAATAAACGGGAACACAGTCCAAATTCACAGCATATTTCGCTTGTTAGATTAACGACTTCTCTTTTATGAAGTCCATTCAGTAATTTTCGGCAATTGTATTTAGATCTTAATTTTCTGTAATTGTATTTAGATCTCTGTTTCAAATTTCACCCCCCCCCCCCCCCCCCCCCCCCCCGCCCAAATGTCTTCAATCACCGATATGTGTGACGGAACAACAAACAAAAATTCCTCCTCCTCCTCCACAGCGTATTGCATGATGTGTGGCTAAAAGCATTAATCAGTTGTAAACCCAATCAGAGTGCAAAACGAACAAGCTAGCAGATGACACCGCTTGCAGCCCATGTCATGTTCAAATTATTGGCTGTTTAAGATGACCCAGGTTGTTGTGTCGCAGATACTGATTGTTCTGAGTGTGGCACAGAAGTGACAGACAAAAGCAAACTGTTGAACCCATTGGTATGTAGCCATGGGGGCGTGGTCAAAGGAGTGGCATGGGAGAGGAAACAGGCGATCTCAAGCACTGAGTGTAGCCGTGGGGGCGTGGTCAAGGCAGTGGCATGGGAGAGGAAACAGGCGATCTCAACCACTGAGTGTAGCCGTGGGGGCGTGGTCAAGGCAGTGGCATGGGACAGGAAACAGGCGATCTCAACCAGAGTGTAGGCATGGGGCGTGATCAAGGGAGTGGCATGGGATAGGTAACAGCGATCTCAACCACTGAGTGTAGCCATGGGGCGTGGTCAAAGGAGTGGCATGGGATAGGAAACAGGCGATCTCAACCAGAGTGTAGACATGGGGCGTGATCAAGGGAGTGGCATGGGATAGGTAACAGCGATCTCAACCACTGAGTGTAGCCATGGGGCGTGGTCAAGGGAGTGACATGGGATAGGAAACAGGCGATCTCAACCACTGAGTGTAGACATGGGGCGTGGTCAAAGGAGTGGCATGGGATAGGAAACAGGCGATCTCAAGCACTGAGTGTAGACATGGGGCGTGGTCAAGGGAGTGACATGGGATAGGAAACAGGCGATCTCAACCACTGAGTGTAGACATGGGGCGTGGTCAAGGGAGTGGCATGGGATAGGAAACAGGCGATCTCAAGCACTGAGTGTAGCCATGGGGCGTGGTCAAAGGAGTGGCATGGGATAGGAAACAGGCGATCTCAACCAGAGTGTAGACATGGGGCGTGATCAAGGGAGTGGCATGGGATAGGTAACAGCGATCTCAACCACTGAGTGTAGCCATGGGGCGTGGTCAAGGGAGTGACATGGGATAGGAAACAGGCGATCTCAACCACTGAGTGTAGACATGGGGCGTGGTCAAAGGAGTGGCATGGGATAGGAAACAGGCGATCTCAAGCACTGAGTGTAGACATGGGGCGTGGTCAAGGGAGTGGCATGGGATAGGAAACAGGCGATCTCAACCACTGAGTGTAGACATGGGGCGTGGTCAAGGGAGTGGCATGGGATAGGAAACAGGCGATCTCAAGCACTGAGTGTAGACATGGGGCGTGGTCAAAGGAGTGGCATGGGATAGGAAACAGGCGATCTCAACCACTCAGTGTAGACATGGGGCGTGGTCAAGGGAGTGGCATGGGATAGGTAACAGCGATCTCAACCACTGAGTGTAGACATGGGGCGTGGTCAAGGGAGTGGCATGGGATAGGTAACAGCGATCTCAACCACTGAGTGTAGACATGGGGCGTGGTCAAAGGAGTGGCATGGGATAGGAAACAGGCGATCTCAACCAATGAGTGTAGACATGGGGCGTGGTCAAGGGAGTGGCATGGGATAGGAAACAGGCGATCTCAAACACTGAGTGTAGCCATGGGGGCGTGGTCAAAGGAGTGGCATGGGAGAGGAAACAGGCGATCTCAAGCACTGAGTCATTTCATGAACTCGATGAGCACAAGAAAAGCATGCGAGATGGAGGTAATAAGGGGGGTCAGGGGGAGGAGATGAGGAGGGAGATAAGGGGTTATGGACTTCGATTATGGCACGCATTTTGAGCCAGTATGTGTGCGGTCTTGATGATAGTTTTGATTGTTGTTTTAGTTCAGTTAGAAACATCTTGGATACCTGGACTTCATTTGTTGGGTTTTCTTTGTTTGCATGCTTGTTGGTGTTGTTATTTTGTCTTTTGTTAAAACATTTACGATGATAGAGCAATGTTTTGTGTGTAATCAAGAATTTTAATTTTACATTTCTAAATCATACTTCATTGTTCAATCAGCTGAAAATCATTATCTGTACATCCCTTACTTCCAGAAATGCTTCCAGTAGAAAGCTCAGTCAATCTCCTTTCAGGAAAGTATACGGTGTCCACACTTTTGACAAAAAAATGTAAACTGTGAATGTTTTTGTTGATGTATACCCATTTTTACTGACAATTCCCTGGCAGAGGCACTGCAGCAGGAGTTATGTTTCCCTGGTAGTGAATGGGTTAAAATATGTGTGGCTACTTATTACATAATTATTTAAACCCCTCTCCCCTCCAAACAAAAAGTCTCTGCAAATAATGGAGTGATTGTGGTAAAAAATGACAACAGGGATGTGTGTGCAAAAAAAAAAAATATATATATATAAGCAATGCATACTACAAATTTGGGTGACACAGTATAGCCTAAAACTGAACTGAAATTGTGGATGACTAGAACTTCAAGTTTACGAGAGAACTAAAACTTTCATGTTTTTTGTTTGCTTGTTTGTTGCTACCCCATCACCTGCACCGTTTCAGTGGCATTAATCCCACACCGCTTGTTCTAAGTCCTCTCCAAACAAGGCCACACCCAGGTTCGTCCGTCACAGTCCCAGTACGTCGGCAGTCCACAGGGAACCATCAATGTTAGCTCACCAAGAGGCAGGACAACTACAAAGTATCTTCAAAGTGTCTTAGAAAAACAAATGTACATATATTCAATCTTCAATGATATACAAATTTATCTCTTTTTGTTTGTTCCAAATACAAGTACACATCCACACATTTGATTTCACTGAAACATACCACGCAGACTGGAGTAGATCAAAGTTTTTATTCCCAAAATAGATATACGGTAAACTGTGTAGGGACAAGTTTAAGATCCAGAAAAAAATAATGAGTCCAAAATCTTCACAGAAGAACAATGAATACCCTCAATCAAAACCAACAACAATCATAACATTATAAACACCACCCAAACAAAAGAATTAAAAGTGGGAAAAAAAGGTGATTGTACAACAAATCAAACTGTTTCATTGTCTTAAACAAATCTTGAGTCCTTTTACCAGAAAAAGTATTGCGTCCACATGCATGAAAAAGAAGTGAATGTGTGTGTGTGTGTGTGTGTGTGTGTGAAAATACCTGCTATGGAACTGTTCAGATACTTTCCATGTTGTCATAACTGATTCCTATGTGTTAAACTCCAACTGCTCTCCCTGCTGGGAGTGTTACTGCAGTGTTGGCTCTCCCTGTTGGGAGTGTTACTGCAGTGTTGGCTCTCCCTGTTGGGAGTGTTACTGCAGTGTTGGCTCTCCCTGCTGGGAGTGTTACTGCCGTGTTGGCTCTCCCTGTAGGGAGTGCTACTGCCGTGTTGGCTCTCCCTGTAGGGAGTGTTACTGCAGTTGGCTCTCCCTGTAGGGAGTGTTAGTGCAGTGTTGGCTCTCCCTGTTGGGAGTGTTACTGCAGTGTTGGCTCTCCCTGTAGGGAGTGTTACTGCAGTGTTGGCTCTCCCTGTAGGGAGTGTTACTGCAGTGTTGGCTCTCCCTGTAGGAAGTGTTACTGCCATGTTGGCTCTCCCTGTAGGGAGTGTTACTGCAGTGTTGGCTCTCCCTGTTGGGAGTGTTACTGCAGTGTTGGCTCTCCCTGTTGGGAGTGTTACTGCAGTGTTGGCTCTCCCTGTAGGGAGTGTTACTGCCGTGTTGGCTCTCCCTGTTGGGAGTGTTACTGCCGTGTTGGCTCTCCCTGTAGGGAGTGTTACTGCCATGTTGGCTCTCCCTGTTGGGAGTGTTACTGCAGTGTTGGCTCTCCCTGTAGGGAGTGTTACTGCTGTGTTGGCTCTCCCTGTTGGGAGTGTTACTGCAGTGTTGGCTCTCCCTGTAGGGAGTGTTACTGCCGTGTTGGCTCTCCCTGTAGGGAGTGTTACTGCAGTGTTGGCTCTCCCTGTTGGGAGTGTTACTGCAGTGTTGGCTCTCCCTGTAGGGAGTGTTACTGCTGTGTTGGCTCTCCCTGTAGGGAGTGTTACTGCTGTGTTGGCTCTCCCTGTAGGGAGTGTTACTGCTGTGTTGGCTCTCCCTGTAGGAAGTGTTACTGCCGTGTTGGCTCTCCCTGTAGGGAGTGTTACTGCAGTGTTGGCTCTCCCTGTAGGGAGTGTTACTGCAGTGTTGGCTGTCCCTGTTGGGAGTGTTACTGCAGTGTTGGCTCTCCCTGTAGTGTTACTGCAGTGTTGGCTCTCCCTGTAGTGTTACTGCTGTGTTGGCTGTCCCTGTAGGGAGTGTTACTGCAGTGTTGGCTCTCCCTGTAGGGAGTGTTACTGCCGTGTTGGCTCTCCCTGTAGGGAGTGTTACTGCAGTGTTGGCTCTCCCTGTAGGAAGTGTTACTGCAGTGTTGGCTCTCCCTGTAGGGAGTGTTACTGCAGTGTTGGCTGTCCCTGTAGGGAGTGTTACTGCAGTGTTGGCTCTCCCTGTAGGGAGTGTTACTGCAGTGTTGGCTCTCCCTGTAGGAAGTGTTACTGCAGTGTTGGCTCTCCCTGTAGTGTTACTGCTGTGTTGGCTGTCCCTGTAGGGAGTGTTACTGCAGTGTTGGCTCTCCCTGTAGGGAGTGTTACTGCCGTGTTGGCTGTCCCTGTAGGGAGTGTTACTGCCGTGTTGGCTGTCCCTGTAGGGAGTGTTACTGCAGTGTTGGCTCTCCCTGTAGGGAGTGTTACTGCAGTGTTGGCTCTCCCTGTAGGGTGTGTTACTGCAGTGTTGGCTCTCCCTGTAGGGAGTGTTACTGCAGTGTTGGCTCTCCCTGTAGGGAGTGTTACTGCAGTGTTGGCTCTCCCTGTAGGGAGTGTTACTGCAGTGTTGGCTCTCCCTGTAGGGAGTGTTACTGCCGTGTTGGCTCTCCCTGTAGGGAGTGTTACTGCAGTGTTGGCTCTCCCTGTAGGGAGTGTTACTGCAGTGTTGGCTCTCCCTGTAGGGAGTGTTACTGCAGTGTTGGCTCTCCCTGTAGGGAGCGTTACTGCCGTGTTGCTCCACTTTGATTTTTCTTTCTTACTGTTCAGTCTGGAAGTGCGTTTGCTTCACTATCAAAGTGTTGTTTTTTTCTACCTAAAAATGTGCCTGGGATAACTCTCTTGTTTCTATGGGTTCTTACACATGCACTGGACATGGGACTTGGGTTTATTCATCTCATCTAAAAGACAAGCACCCAGACCACAGCTGTACGTCTAGTGGAGAGGTGGAGTAAAAAATATGTGCAGGAATCAAACCCAGGACACTTGGTTCCAAATCACACATTCAACCACATGACCACCACTACAATAATACAATAAACTTTTTACCATTAAAGTGTGCAACAGAGTCTTTCAATGATTCCTAGTTCTAACCAACGAAATGCTGCCTTTCAAATTCCTCATCATTCTAAGTTCCAACCATTAAAATGTGTAACTGAACGCCTTTCAAATCCCACATAACCGTATATGCTCTAACGAATAAAATGTACAATTGAAAGCCTTTCAAATGCCCCATCACTCACTATAAGCTCTGTCCATGAAACGTGTAATGGAAAGCCTTTCGAATTCCTCATCACAGCAAGGTGTAACCAATAACATACGTTTTTAATGTAAAACGTTTTTTTCCCATCGCTCGCAGTCACACCCCATCATCATAAAGGGCCAACAGGTTTAAAAATAAGCAACACACGTCGAAGTTGATATAATCAATACATTCAGGATCAGTGTATGTATGTATGTGTGTGTGTGTGTGTGTGTGTGTGTGACTTTGACTGGTCCTATACACATGGTGATGTGTTTTTGTGTACGGTACTTTAATTCAAGGCTGCATATTATCATACTTAATAAAAACAACAACTGCAAATAAAACAGGAACAAATCTTGCAGGCAGGTCTGTGCGTCTAACTCAATGTACTCACATCAGGAATGTCTTTCTTGAAGTTGAAAGAAACACAAAATATTAAACCAGGAGGGAAAAAACATCTTCAAATGTAGCCGATCCTAGAATAATCATCTCCCCTGTATGAGGTGACCCCCCCTTCCATATTAAAGTTCCAGCATGAAGATCACATGTTTCCTGACTGACTGTGCTGCCACTGACAATAAGAGATAAATCTTGAGAGAAGAAAAATAATTTCTGGCACTCTGTGCTGTTTAGGTTTCCATTTGCCTGTGTTGAATTTCCATGTCTGTACGTGGCAGTAACAGGAAGTGGAGAAAGGGGAGTTCAAAGGAAATCCAAGAATCACTTACTTTCTTTATTTCATCATGCAAATAGTTGTTGTTGTAGTTTTTCTTCTACTCATTTACACCTAGTGAAATATCAGAAAGAAATAAAAATAGAAAAAGTATTTGGCTTCATGGTTGTTATGATCAATCAAAGCCACCATCTTAGGTCAGCCATCTTGGAATTATTAACCAAAACTGACAATACATTGTTTGCCTTACACTTATTCGCCTCACTAAAGGTTTGAATTTAAGAGATGCGTTTTATAATTAATTCAGTGCATGTGACAATACTGTAGGTTTTAAAATCACAAGCTGCTCTGATCATAGTCACATGGAACAGTTAATCATGATCAACACAAAACAACATTTATTACAAAAAGGGATAAAACTTGGCAAAATATTCATAACATTTACTCATAAAACATACTTCCCATATTTTAGATTCTATACAGAACCAATGGGACTAAAATGTCTGTTATAGTAGCTTTAGTCTGAAACTGCCTTGATTATCAAAATTGTCACAAAAAAAAAATTATAAAAAAAAAAAAATCAAATAAAAAATCTTGTTTTTATAATCTTTTGATCCACAGGATCAAAGAATAACCACAGTGTAATACTACACCCAAATAACCCTTGCTACACATCAGGATCATTAAAAACATTCAATTCAGAACTAACAGAAACAGCCCACATGTCCTTTCAACATGTCCCGCTTTCTTTCACCGGACAAAATAATTTGTAAGACGTCGATAAATTTTTCATCTCTTCACAATGATTTTAAAAATCACTTGAAAAAAATCATCAGTGCATTAAAATCAATGCTGATCAGACAGCATCCCTTCTTCTGTGACTGCAAATGGCTGAGATGCAAAAAACAAAAAAAACAAAAAAAAAAAAAAAAGCCAACAGATTCCCAAACTCAACCACATACACACAGAGGAACAGTCATTCTCATCAAGCGATCTAAGAATGATGAAGAGGTCTTAAACCACATTAACACGTATCACACACACCTAACAGCTCATAACACCCGCTCCCACATTTAAAAGTTCCCACTGACATAACGCACACTGATTACCTACGCTTTACTGATTACCTGAACACGTATCAGAATGTATACCAAGTGCTGAGGGACACACACGCAGACTGAAGCTGCTGGTTCCCTCCATCAAGGTACCTGCAAAACAACAGCATCATATTCATACACATGGAAAAAAAAACAAAAAAAACTTTCAGACAGGCCTTTAAAGATACAGAATACCTTATTATCTCAACAAGAGAAATTGTGTTCAGAACATCTGCTTGATAAAATGAAGTACTCTGCTACAATGGTCATATTGAACAAGGAAAGCAGAAGCTAGATGTTTTGGTTGATTGGGAGGCTAGGTTGATAGCTCATTACTTGGTTGTTGTGTGTTTTTTTTTGTGTTTTTTTAAATAGTACTTAATTCTTTTTTTCTTTTTCTTGTACTTGATAATTGCGAATTTGTGCGTGTTGTTTGTTTTCTTGTTGTGTGTGTGTGTGTGTGTGTGTTTGTGTGTGTGTGTGTGTGTGTTTTCTTCTTTTTTCTCTCTTTGTCCAGGGCTGGGTGGAAAAAAGCACGTGTACTTGCTTATCTCATTACCCTGGTGAAATAAAATTTTCGTTTCGTTTCGTTTCGATTGTGTAGTGGTGGTGGTGATGGTAATGTTGGCTAAGTTTTTTC
This sequence comes from Babylonia areolata, assembly GCF_041734735.1. Lineage (NCBI taxonomy): Eukaryota > Metazoa > Mollusca > Gastropoda > Neogastropoda > Buccinidae > Babylonia > Babylonia areolata. The sequence continues at coordinate 46,499,754 of NC_134895.1, read as the reverse complement.
ATTGTCTATTTCCATTTTGCTGGGGAGACTACAGAATGTTCTAGAACTCGAAGAAACGTTTGTCATGCTCAAGAAATGGAAAGTTTCATAACTGAACAGCTGTTTTGTGTTCTTGTAAAGTTACAACTTTTGCTGTTGATGTAACTGAGGGCTGTATATCAGCACAACAAAAGATGTACAGCTACGGTTTTCATTGTACATGTCACCGAGCGCTGCATATCAGTATCACGTAAGACACATGCATCCTAACAACTGTGAACATAAGTTTGCTGCGAATCATGAACAGTCCTCTGCCTTTAGAACCTTGCCAGCATAGCTCTAGTACGACAAGCCACAGTGACAAACAGCACACCACTTACAGCAGCGTTGAGTGCCTGCTCGATGTCCTCAATGAGGTCCTCAACATCCTCCAGGCCCACAGACAGACGTATCAGGTTGTCGGTGATGCCCAGCTTTTCACGCTGCTCTGGAGGAACTGAGGCATGCGTCTGTACTGACCTGGAGAAAAAGAGTGCATGACTTGTATAAATGGGTGTCGGGGAAGTGAGAGGGTGTGTGTGTGTGTGTGTGTGTGTGTGTGTGTGTGTGTGTGTTTACTGACCTGGAGAAAAGAGAGCAGGACTTTAACAAATGATGTTGGAAAGTGTGAGAGAGGTGTGTGTGTGTGTGTGTGTGTGTGTGTGTGTGTGTGTGTGTGTGTGTGTGTGTGTGTTTACTGACCTGGAGAAAACAGAGCAGGACTTTAACAAATGGTGTTGGAAAGTGTGAGAGGTGTGTGTGTGTGTGTGTGTGTGTGTGTGTGTGTGAGAGAGAGAGAGAGAGAAAGAGAGAGAGAGAGCAAGAGAAAGAGAGAGAGAGAGAGTGCGCGCGCGCGTGCATGTGTGCGTGTGTCTCTGTGTGTGTGTGTATAAGAGAGAAAGAGAGAGAGAGAGCAAGAGAAAGAGAGAGAGAGAGTGAGTGTGTGTGTGTGTGTGTGTGTGTGTGTGTTTACTGACCTGGAGAAAAGAGAGCAGGACTTTAACAAATGGTGTTGGAAAGTGTGAGAGGTGTGTGTGTGTGTGCGTGTGTGTGTGTGAGAGAAAGAGAGAAAGAGAGAGAGAGAGCAAGAGAGAGAGAGAGAGAGTGTGTGTGTGTGTGTGTAAGTAAGTGTGTGTGTACAGACCTGGAGATAAAAAAAAATATGACAAACTGATGTTGGTGAGGTAGTGGGGGAGTCCAGGGGGAGGGGGGGGGATAGTGCATGCATACATGGGTGTGCATGGGTGTGTGCATGCGTGCGTGTGTGCGTGTGTATGTGCACTGACCTGGAGAAAAGAGAGCAGGATGTTAACTGATGTTGAAAAGTGAGGTGTGTGTGTACTGTATTAACAGATGGAAATAAGACCTACACCAGATGAGTGAGAGTAAGGCACACATCTGTCATGAACTAAAGATATGGGATAACTGCTTTAATTTTGTTCTCAACAAGCCAAGAATCACAACCACATCAAAGAGTAACGAATTCACAAAACGACACTGTATCACACCAAAAGCACTCATCATGAACGGATGTTCAGTTTCAGACAAATATTTCTATAGCAAAATATCCAACAGTATAAATATTCCGAACAAAGAGATGCATTCCGAGTTAACAAGATGTGTGCTGTGAGCTTCAAGACAAGGAAGA
>NC_134895.1:46418088-46493088 GCF_041734735.1 Babylonia areolata | reverse complement strand
GGGGACCACCCATGTATCAACTGTCCTAAAGCTCTACTGGCCAAGAGAGTGGGGATGTAACTTGGGAAAGACATTCTCCCACTATTATCCAATGTAGCCCAGATAGCTGGGACAGCAACTGCCTCCTCTGCTGTTCTGACGGTCATAGTTGGGCACTACTATCATACACCTCAAGTCAAAAACCATGTGATAAATGCAGAAAGATTATGGCAGCTCTAACAGAACAGTAACACACGCACACTGGTTCCACTTCAAGTGCCACTGAACACACACATAGGATTTCAGAATATAAACTGCACTACAGTAATAATTCAAGTGGGTACTGTGTTGTTTACTAAAACGTTCATATTCCTCTACAGTTTAACAATATGTTAAAAACAAAACACAACTAACCGTAAAAGCAGAACCACACACACAATAACAAACCTATTCATAAACATAGAACAACACACAAAAAACGACATCCATTCAACCCACTGACTGCACTACCGACTACAGCTCTTCCAAAGCCAGTTACGCACACAATGAGCGAGTTACGATCTCCCATCTGCCTTCCGATTTGTCCACCCATGAAAAATGTGTCCCCCTCTGTCATTTGTTGGGTTTTTTCACGTGATCTGTGACCACAATATCCAAAACAGTCATCAATTTTTAAAATTCCCCCCCCATAAAACATAATATAGGCTACACCAGAATGGGTAGGCATATTTGAAACAAAACACATGAAAAAAAAAGAACAGCCATGAAGAACTCCCCTTACCTGGGTGGACGACTTTAACCACCTTGGGGCTGGCCTCCAGGTAGCGAGCAACAGCCAGCCCGTTGGCCATGTGCTGCCTCATCCGGAGGGCCAGCGTCTTCAGGCCGCGGTTCACCAGGTAACAGTCGAACGGGGAGGACACAGTGCCCATGGCTGCGCGCACACACACACACACACACACACACAGTGTGGCCAGAATGAAACTCGCATCCTCGACGGGCGCAATAGCCGAGTGGTTAAAGCGTTGGACTGTCAATCTGAGGGTCCCGGGTTCGAATCACGGTGACGGCGCCTGGTGGGTAAAGGGTGGAGATTTTTACGATCTCCCAGGTCAACATATGTGCAGACCTGCTAGTGCCTGAACCCCCTTCGTGTGTATATGCAAGCAGAAGATCAAATACGCACGTTAAAGATCCTGTAATCCATGTCAGCGTTCGGTGGGTTATGGAAACAAGAACATACCCAGCATGCACACCCCCGAAAACGGAGTATGGCTGCCTACATGGCGGGGTAAAAACGGTCATACACGTAAAAGCCCACTCGTGTGCATACGAGTGAACGCAGAAGAAGAAGAAGAAAACTCGCATCCTTAAAACTTAAATCCTTTCCTTCTTCTGTATGTAGTTCTTTTCGTTGATATTTTTTCTTCTGATAGGAAAAAAAACTTTGTTTGTATCATGAATGAAATACTACTTGTTAATGTGTATACTGAGTGATTGAACGAACGGGTCTATTTCTAGGTTTTGACATCACTCTTTAAATTTGCGTGGTATGTGTGAAAGATGAATGTATGTTACGTTTCATTGCTCCCAGGGGGCGCACAAAACAAACTCCTTGCCTTACCGTTCTGCAAGTACCGCAGTCTCTCTGCCCGTTTGTCGTCATTGAGAGCCAAGACCCCCATCACCACGTCACTGTGACCTGCAGAAACCAACCAGTCCACAATCAGAACCGACTGATGTGCATCAGATTACATCAAATCACTGTGACCTGCAGAAACCAACCAGTCCACAATCAGAACCCACGTGCATCAGATTACATCAAATCACTGTGACCTGCAGAAACCAACCAGTCCACAATCAGAACCCACGTGCATCAGATTACATCAAATCACTGTGACCTGCAGAAACCAACCAGTCCACAATCAGAACCCACGTGCATCAGATTACATTAAATCACTGTGACCTGCAGAAACCAACCAGTCCACAATCAGAACCGACTGATGTGCATCAGATTACATCAAATCAGTGTGTCCTGTAGAAACCAACCAGTCCACAATCAGAATCCATGTGCATCAGATTACATTAAATCACTGTGTCCTGTAGAAACCAACCAGTCCACAATCAGAACCGACTGATGTGCATCAGATTACATCAAATCACTGTGACCTGCAGAAACCAACCAGTCCACAATCAGAACCGACTGATATGCATCAGATTACATCAAATCACTGTGTCCTGCAGAAACCAACCAGTCCACAATCAGAACCGACTTATATGCATCAGATTACATCAAATCACTGTGTCCTGCAGAAACCAACCAGTCCACAATCAGAACTGACTGATATGCATCAGATTACATCAAATCACTGTGTCCTGCAGAAACCAACCAGTCCACAATCAGAACCGACTGATGTGCATCAGATTACATTAAATCACTGTGTCCTGCAGAAACCAACCAGTCCACAATCAGAACCGACTGATGTGCATCAGATTACATTAAATCACTGTGTCCTGCAGAAACCAACCAGTCCACAATCAGAACCGACTGATGTGCATCAGATTACATTAAATCACTGTGTCCTGCAGAAACCAACCAGTCCACAATCAGAACCGACTGATGTGCATCAGATTACATTAAATCACTGTGTCCTGCAGAAACCAACCAGTCCACAATCAGAACCAACTGATGTGCATCAGATTACATCAAATCACTGTGTCCTGCAGAAACCAACCAGTCCACAATCAGAACCGACTGATGTGCATCAGATTACATCAAATCACTGTGACCTGCAGAAACCAACCAGTCCACAATCAGAACCGACTGATGTGCATCAGATTACATCAATTCACATAGCTGAAAACAGCACAATGTTCATGTGTTACAACCCTGAAGCTTTCTTATCACATGTAAAAACTACGACAGGGGGAAAAAAAACTTATGGTCAACTTTTGTGTGTGTGTGTGTGTGTATGTTTGTGGAGGCAGTGTGCGTTTGTAAACATTGTGTGAGGGTTTCTGAAAATGAACGAACGAACGAACAAACAAAATTTTATTTTACGAGGGTAAAGGAGTAAGCACAAAGTACTTTTTTTACATCCAGCCCTCTGGGCATGAATAATAATTGGAAAAAAAGCAACAAAGCAACAACAACAAAAAAAAAAAAAAGAAAAAAAAAGTGAGAGTCAATTCACAACACCAACGTCAAAATTGCATAAGCATGTGCAAACATAAACATAGAACTTGTGTACAATACAATATTGCGATAGATGAATAACAACGAGGACAATAGGGTAGGGGCGTGGTGGACAGCGGAAGGAAGAATGGACAAGGGGAAGAGTAAAGAAGGCAGGGGAGGCTGACAACAGACAGATGTAGTGACAGTGACAGTGGAGAGACATAGAGACTGACAGGGGAGGAGAGAGGCGTATATATAATGACAATCTATACATGATTTGTTGTTTATAATTGATATGTGTCACATAATCACATGTTTTTCAATAAATGTGCACGATATATGTTTTTAAAGTCAGGGATGCTTTTTACAGTGTTTACATTGAGGCAGGAAAATAATTCATTCCATAAACATCCCCCTGAAAAAGACAGACCAGATTTAAAAAGATCGATCCTTGGAAGTGGTACCATAACTTTATGAAGATGACGATGAGTGTTGGTTACAAATTTATTCTTCAGTGAGGGGGGAGCAAATCCAGACATGATTTTGAACATAAACAGACCTTTGTTAAATAGAAGTTTTGTTTTCAGTGGGAGGATATCGAGAGCTTTATAATCAGATACAGTCAATGATGAAGATTTTAAAAGAATCAATTTTACAGCTCTTCTATGCAGACTCAATAGAGGTTTTATAATACTGTCACTCGCCGAATCCCACACTGTCGAAGCATAGTTAATGTGTGATTCTATATAAGCACTGACAAATAGTTTTCAGCAGTGAAGATCCAAAAAGTGTTTAATTCTAGACAGTTGATAGATATTTTTTGATACCTGTTTGCATAACAGAGAAATATGATGTGACCATGACAAATTATTATCGATAGTGATGCCAAGGATTTTATGGTGGTCAACTTCTTCAATCTTGTCACCTTTGATGAAAATAGGCAAACAGTTTATGGACATATTTTGACGTTTTTGTCTTGTTGTGATTATTAGGAATTTTGTTTTTTTAGGATGGAGACACATGTGGTTTAGTTCGGACCATTCAATCACTTGGTCAATACTTTCCTGAAGAGAAAGAGATACGTTACATAGGTTAGTATGACTTACTAGTATGAATGGTGGTGTCATCAGCAAACATTTCACGAGCGAGAGAGAGGGAACAGGTGAGTGAGTGAGTGAGAGAGAGAGAGAGAGTGTGTGTGTGAGAGACTATGTATGTGTGTGTGTGTGTGTGTGTGACTATGTGCGTGTGCGTGTGTGTGTGTGTGTGTGTGAGGATTTGTGAGCCTGAGTGAGAATGTGTATGTTCCTACGTGTCTGTGTCTGAGTGTCAAAGTATGTGTATAAGTATGTGCTTGCATGCATATGTGCATGTGCATGCTTGCGTGTGTGTGTGTGTTGGGGGGGGGGGGCATGCTTGTATGTGTTTCTATTCACATTCAATAAACTGGAAGCGGATAACTACTGCTTGGATTGTTGGAGCATTCCCATTGTCCCGCTTCCTATTGTTCTGATCCATAACCCAGAACATCATTAAAGCTGAACCAAAGATCACACACAAAGAATCAAACAACAGACAAATGCTAATGAAAAACGAAACAAAAAAAACCAAAAAGACACACACAAAAAAACCTCACCATTCATGTACTTGGTGACAGAATGCATCACAATGTCAGCACCCAGCGAGAGAGGTCGCTGCAAAACACATCACACATACGCTCAGATGTTACACGCTCCACAGAGGTACACATTTTAAAATAAACACATCATTCCAATGGATAGGAGGAGTTCATAAATTGCTGAGTTAACCCCCACAACTGCTGAACATTGCCAAAATGAAATCAGTGTGGGATTAATCTTTATCAAGCGCAATCACTTGTTTTTGTGTGTAAACTGAAAGTGTTGTAATTGATTTTCCTGAACAAAATGCGGTCCCAAGAAGAAGTCCAAACAATGGATGGTGCCTGACATCCTGACCTCAGTTTTATCACAGTGAGATGACAGCACTTCACTGATGAGCTCACTTGTCAACAGCAGTCATGGGGTTACCTCATTCTACTCCAGGTACGAGTTAACTCGTTACTTCCCCTGTGGACTAGACACAAATATTCTCGTTCCAACACGCTATTCTTCTTCTTCTTCTTCTGCGTTCATGGGCTGCAACTCCCACGTTCACTCGCATGTACACGAGTGGGTTTTTACGTGTATGACCGTTTTTACCCCGCCATGTAGGCAGCCATACTCCGCTTTTGGGGGCAACACACCAATCTGTTGTCGTTTGTTCATGCTTGGTCCAGCTGGCATTCTTAACTGGACAGTTTACGGATTCCAGAAGCATGAAAACAAAGCTGTGTTCGACAGATTAAATCAATGATTCTCCATCTTCTTCTTCTTCTTCTGCTTTCGTGGGCTGCAACTCCCACGTTCACTCGCATGTACACGAGTGGGCTTTTACGTGTATGACCGTTTTTACCCCGCCATGTAGGCAGCCATACTCCGCTTTTGGGGGCAACACACTATTCTGATGTTGTTTGTTCTTGCTTGGTCCAGCTGGCATTCTTAACTGGACAGTTTATGGATTCCAGAAGCATGAAAACAAAGCTGTGTTCGACAGATTAAATCAATGATTCTCCATCAATTTTAGCTGTTTTAATAATAATAATAATAATGGTACTTATATAGCGCTGAATCTTGTGCAAAGACAAATTTAAGCGCTTTCGCACCAGTCATTCTCACGCACGCATAACTCTAAAACTGGAGAAACTAAAGACAAGGAAGAGGCAGGGAAGGGAGGCTATTTTGGGAAGAGGTGGGTTTTAAGGCCAGACTTGAAAGAGCTGAGTGTGGAGACTTGACGAAGCGAAAGAAGAAGTTCATTCCAATTGCAAGGTCCAGAGACAGAGAAAGAACGGCGGCCAACGGCCAAGAGTTTGAATCTGGGTATGCGTAAGTGGAGTGGATCCGAAGCTGATCGTAGTGAGCGAGATGGAGTGTAGAGGTGAAGGCAGCCACAGAGATAGGAAGGTACTGATTTGTGAATACATTTGTAGCATAGAGTGCTGGTCTTGTTTTAGTGAACCTCCCTGGGTTTTTTGTGTGTTTTTTTATGCAGTGGTCTCATGTAGCACTGGTCCTGGGGAGTTGTGGAAGGCGTGTAGCTGTGGGATAGAAAGAGTTAAGTGAGCTGAAAGGTGTTCATTTAGTTCTAAGTATGAGGACACACAGAGAGTTGTGAGATGGTGTGACAGTGAGATAAAGAGAGGGCTTAACTCACTCAGTACGGCCAGTCCTCTCTTCTCCTCTACACAGACCCCTCGGATGTCCAGTGGGTGTCTGAATGACCCAACCTTTAGCTTCCGTCGTCAGAATTGTGGTATTCTTTGTCAACATTCACCTCTTCAGTATAAGAGCCTTCCGCTTGCAGTATTTTTGATGGTGGTAATTGGGGTGGAACGCTGTTAACGTCGTCTCTTTCGCCGTTCGTATGGAGAGAGTTAAAAAGTACTACTGGATGTGTGTGCATGTGTGCGTTCATGCTGTGTGTATGTACATGCAAGACAATGTTGCACTGACACAAACATGAAATCCAAGAATCATAATTAAGTGCTGATGTACCCCATCAATGTGCACTGACACAAACATGAAATCCAAGAATTATAATTAAGTGCTGATGTACCCCATCAATGTGCACTGACACAAACATGAAATCCAAGAATTATAATTAAGTGCCGATGTACCCTATCATTGCTGACATCAATGTAACCTGAATTTTTTTGGGATTCATTTTGTTTGAGAGCACTGCTAAACTTAAATGAATGGCTCATATTCTCATTTTTATTTGGCCAGTGCTTTTAGGAATGAAGTTGTGCAAATGCTTTCACAGTTCACTTTATAAAGAAGTTTGTTTTTTTTTATAGAAAATACTTACATCCGCTGAAGATTAAGACCAACATCTACGTGAAAATTGATTGTATAACTACCTGAAAATAGGACATACAGAGACCCGAAAATAGGACATAAACATGCCTTTAAATATTAAATTTGCCAGAAAATATGATCCATAGCTACCTGAAAATATGTCATAAACTACCTGACAATAGGATCATAAATCTACCGAAGAAAAAGGATGTAAATCTACCTGAAATTAGGATGTAAAACTACCTGAAACCTACCTCAAAATACAAAAGATAAATCTACATGAAAATAGAAGGCATATCGACCTGAAACCAGGAGGTAACTGTCCCAGAATGTAGGATGTATAGGTAACAGAAAAAAAGAGGAAAAATGTACATGTAAAGAGGAGGTAATTCACCATAAATCAGGTGTATATACCTGAAAACAGAGGGTTAAAGGTACCTGAATGTTGAGGAAACTGTACCTGAATGTTGGAGGAAACTGTACCTGAAAGTAGGAGGTAAACTGCACCAGAAATCAGGAGGCACATGTACCTGAAATCAGGAGGTATATGTACCTGAAAACAGGAGGTAAAGGTACCTGAATGTAGGTGGTGAATGCACCAGAAATCAGGTGGTACCTGAAACCAGGAGGTAAAAGTACCTGGATGTAGGCGGTGACTGCACCAGGAATCAGGAGGTATATGTACCTGAAAACAGGGGTATGTACCTGAGTACATGAATGTAGGATGTAACTGTACCTGGCAATATGAGGTAACAGCACCAGATATCAGGAGGTATATGTACCTGAAAACAGGAGGTTAAGGTACATGAATGTAGGAGGCAACTGTACCTGTACAACAGGATGGAAACTGCACCAGATATCAGGAGGTATATGTAACCTGGAAACAAGAGGTCAATCAACCTGAATGTAAGCAGTGGCTGTACCTGAAAGTAGGAGGACATGAAGGTGTTGTCCACCACCACAAAGGCCTCACTCTTGCTGTGAACCAGGTTGCACACTGCTTCAATGTCCACCAGCTTCATGGTGGGGTTGGTGGGCGTCTCGATCCACACCATCTGTGACATACATCGGTCAGTACATCGGTCAGTACATCAGTCATTGCTACCTGAATATCATCAATCTACACCATTTATGACATACATTGGTCAGTACATCGGTCATAGCTACCTGAATATCATCAATCCACACCATTTGTGACATACATCGGTCAGTATATTGCTCAATACATCAGTCAGTACATCAGTCATAGCTACCTGAATATCACTGATTCACACCATCTGTGACATACATCAGTCATAGCTACCTGAATATCACTGATTCACACCATCTGTGACATACATCGGTCAGTACATCGGTCATAGCTACCTGAATATCATTGATTCACACCATCTGTGACATACATCGGTTAATACATCGGTCAGTACATCAGTCATAGCTACCTGAATATCATCAATCTACACCATCTGTGACACACATCTGTCAGTACATCGCTCAATACATTGGTCAGTACATCAGTCATAGCAACCTGAATATCACTGATTCACACCATCTGTGACATACATCGGTCAGTACATCAGTCATAACTACCTGAATATCATCAGTCCACACCATCTGTGACACACATCTGTCAGTACATCGCTCAATACATTGGTCAGTACATCAGTCATAGCAACCTGAATATCACTGATTCACACCATCTGTGACATACATCGGTCAGTACATCAGTCATAACTACCTGAATATCATCAGTCCACACCATCTGTGACACACATCTGTCAGTACATCGCTCAATACATCGGTCAGTACATCAGTCATAGCAACCTGCATATCACTGATTCACACCATCTGTAAAATACATCAGTCATAGCTACCTGAATATCATCAACCCACACTATCTGTGACACACATCTGTCAGTACATCGCTCAATACATCGGTCAGTACATCAGTCATAGCTACCTGAATATCATCGATTCACACCATCTGTAAAATACATCGGTCATAGCTACCCGAATATCATCAACCCACACCATCTGTGACACACATCTGTCAGTACATCGCTCAATACATCGGTCAGTACATCAGTCATAGCTACCTGAATATCATCAACCCACACCATCTGTGACACACATCTGTCAGTACATCGCTCAATACATCGGTCAGTACATCAGTCATAGCAGCCTGCATATCACTGATTCACACCATCTGTAAAATACATCAGTCATAGCTACCTGAATATCATCAACCCACACCCTCTGTGACATACATTGGTCAGTACATCGGTCAGTACATCAGTCATAGCTACCTGAATATCATTGATTCACACCATATGTGACATACATCGGTTAATACATCGGTCAGTACATCAGTCATAGCTACCTGAATATCATTGATTCACACCATCTGTGACATACATCGGTCAATACATCAGTCATAGCTACCTGAATATCATCAATCCACACCATTTGTGACATACATCAGTCAGTATATTGCTCAATACATCAGTCATTACATCAGTCATAGCTACCTGAATATCACTGATTCACACCATCTGTGACATACATCGGTTAATACATCGGTCAGTACATCAGTCATAACTACCTGAATATCATCAGTCCACACCATCTGTGACACACATCTGTCAGTACATCGCTCAATACATCGGTCAGTACATCAGTCATAGCAACCTGCATATCACTGATTCACACCATCTGTAAAATACATCAGTCATAGCTACCTGAATATCATCAACCCACACTATCTGTGACACACATCTCTCAGTACATCGCTCAATACATCAGTCAGTACATCAGTCATAGCAACCTGCATATCACTGATTCACACCATCTGTAACATACATCAGTCATAGCTACCTGAATATCATCGATTCACACCATCTGTAACTCATCAGTTAATACATCAGTCAAAGCTACCTGAATATCATCGAAATTACACCATCTGTAACACACATCAGTCAATATATCAGTCAACACATCAGTCATAGCCACCTGAATAACATCAATCCACACCATCTGAAAATTCATCAATAATAACTATCTAAAAATCATCAACCCACACCATCTGAAAATACATCAGTCATAATTTCCTAAAAATAGGATGGAATCATCTCATCCATGAGAATAACTTGTTTTTGGATGGAAACATTCCTCCCAAAATACCCTATGTTTGGATGGAATCATCCTTGAAAATCTGTTACATCCCTGTTAAAGCAATGAGCTTAAAGACCCCCGTCATGCCCTGGCATGTACATCGCTTGGGTCTTCTCAAACGGGTTCCCTTGAAGCACAGAAGCAAGGATCAGAAAATAAAGCGGGCATTGTTTATCAAAGAAAAGACTTACCAGAAAAAAAAAACAAAAAAAACACCCTACCTTTGTGTTTGGTTTCAGGGCCTTCTCAACCTCCTCCAGCTTTGTGCAGTCCACAAAGGTGACGTCCACGCCCAGAGGGACAGCACAGGTACGGAAGTAACGATTGGTTCCTGCAAGTCACAAAGAAGGCACAGAATTGATGATTGGTTCCTGCAAGTCAGAAATACAGGTACTGAAATAACGGATAGTTCCTGTGAGTCACAAAGGCAATACAGAAATAACAATAATAATAATAATGGTATTTATATAGCGCTGAATCTTGTGCAGAGACAAATCTAAGCGCTTTCGCACCAGTCATTCACACGCATGCATAACTCTAATACTGTAGAAACTAAAGACAAGGAAGGGCAGGCAAGGGAGGCTATTTTGGGAAGAGGTGGGTTTTAAGGCCAGACTTGAAAGAGCTGAGTGTGGAGACTTGACGAAGTGAAAAAGGAAGTTCATTCCTGCTAGTTAAAAACAAGATACAGAAATAACAATCGGTTCCTGCAAGTCAGAAAAGAGTTACAAAAATAACAACTGGTTCCAGCAGGCCACAGACAAGATACAGAAATAATGACTGGTTCCTGCACATCACAAACAAGGTACAGAAATAATGACTGGTTCCTGCAAGTCACACAGAAAGTACAGAAATAACGATTAGTTCCTGCAAGTCACAAACAAGGTACAAAAATAAAGACTGGTTCCAGCAAGTCGCAAACAGGGTACAGAAATAAAGACTGGTTCCAGCAAGTCACAAACAAAAGGTACAGAAATAACGACTGGTTCCAGCAAGTCACACACAGATGGTACAGAAACAAAGACTGGCTCCTGCAAGTCACAAACAAAAGGTACAGAAATAACGACTGGTTCCAGCAAGTCACAAACAAAAGGTACAGAAATAAAGACTGGTTCCAGCAAGTCACAAACAAGGTACAGAAATAACGACTGGTTCCAGCAAGTCACAAACAAGGTACAGAAATAACAACTGGTTCCAGCAAGTCACACACAGAAGGTACAGAAATAACGACTGGTTCCAGCAAGTCACAAACAAGGTACAGAAATAACGACTGGTTCCAGCAAGTCCCAACAAGGTACAGAAATAACGACTGGTTCCAGCAAGTCACAAACAAGGTACAGAAATAACAACTGGTTCCAGCAAGTCACACACAGAAGGTACAGAAATAACGACTGGTTCCAGCAAGTCACAAACAAGGTACAGAAATAACGACTGGTTCCAGCAAGTCACACACAGAAGGTACAGAAATAACGACTGGTTCCAGCAAGTCACACACAGATGGTACAGAAATAACAACTGGTTCCAGCAAGTCACACACAGAAGGTACAGAAATAACAACTGGTTCCAGCAAGTCACAAACAAGGTACAGAAATAACGACTGGTTCCAGCAAAGTCACAAAAGAGGTATGGAGATGACAAATGGTTCCTGCAAATCTTTTCCCAAATGAAATATAGAAATAATGCTTGGTTCCTGCAAGATACAAACAGGGTACAGAAGAAACTATTGGTTCCAGCAAGTAACAAATATGATATGGAAACCAAAATTGATTCCTGCAAGTTAATCACAAACGATACTGCAAAAAATACAAGTGTTTTAGGTTACAAGTTTTTCTGTTTTCTTTTTCCTGGTGATGCATATATATATATATACATACATGTACACTGGAGAGAGACACAAAGAGAGAGACAGAGGAAGAGACACAGAGAGAAAAACCGTCACACACACACACACACACACACACACACACACACATTCAAAAACTTTATTACTCAAGCCTCAAGGATAAAGATTTTAGGCATCACCTAGTCTTCCAATCTGTCCTTGTGACAACAACAATAACATCATTAGCAATAACGAAACAACAATATATTTTTTAACACTGCTACATCTACTGCTACTACTATGAATAAAAATCATCACCATCACCATCATCAACGTAAAAAGTAATAAAACGAACAAATTCACACATTCACATCGACCCACCCCCACATACATACACATGCACACACTCTCTCCACCCAGCACGCACACACACACACACACACACACACACACACACACTGATTCACATACAGAAACATGACCTAATCGAGCAATTGAGAAACAATTAGCGAACATCAGAGAACATAGAAACAGAACTTTATCACTGTACATATACAGAAGTGATTAATGTGCTGATGCAGATGTTACAGGTAATAACATCCAGTCAACAGGCGAACAAGTAAAACATTAAAGCACAAAGGTAGAAAATAAAATAAATTCACTGCATGTAAAGGTATAGATGCAAATTTCACAAAAAGGCATAATTTTCTGTCTTTTTCAGCTGGTATAATTTGCTTTGTGGGCCTATTGTTTGTGGAGCATAAGTTTCAAATGTTTGATTTGAAGGAACGTAATGAATCACACGTCTTAATGAACAAAAGAAAGTTCCAAAGATATGGCCCAAAAAATACAAAGCTAGATTTGTACAAATCGATGCGCACACGAGGCAGAATATAATTATCTGAATCGTAACGCTCTGATGTCCGTTGAACAAGGTCACTGAGGTGTGGTGGTGACATGTTTTTGTGTACTTTGAACATGAGGACCATTTTATTGTAGTGGAACTGCTTGTATAGTGGTAATATTTCCAGCTTTCTTAATTTTTCATCTGTTGATAGTAAAATAAGTTTAGCTGCTCGTCTATGCAATGAGTCAACTTTTCTTAGCTGGTTGTGACTGGCATTGCTCCAGACTCTGGATGCATAATTGACATGAGAAAGACAATGTGCCCCAAAGAATAATTTTCTGGTTGGAACATCAATGCAATATCTAAGCTTATTGAGTAAGAACAAATTGCGGGCTAATTGTTTGCATACATGGTTGATAAGAGCTTGCCAGTTCAGTTCTTTATCAATAATTACCCCAAGAACGCGGTCCTCACAAACTTGTTCAACTGAGTTCTTGTTTACCTCGAGCTTTAAAATGAGAGGCTTATGTTAGTGTTTCTGTCAGGATCAGCCAACAGATCGCATATGACATTGCCAGGTGATATATGCATCGGCAAGTCGTTAATATAGATGCAAAAGAGTAGGGGTCCAAGAACAGAGCCTTGCGGAACACCACGATCTACATGACCTTCAGAAGAATATGAGCCATTTAAGTAAACACGCTGTGTTCTGTTTTCCAGGTAAGACTGGAAAAAGGAAACAGCTGACTGGTTTTGAGTATACTCAGTTGTTTTTTTAATCAGTATTCACAAGATCAAAAACTTTCCTTAAATCTAGAAAAACTTTCCAGTGATCTGTCTTGGTTGACTGCCAATAACCACATGTCACAAAGCCGGGTTAATGCTGTGTGACAGGAGTGATAACAGCGAAAGTCAGACTGAAGGGAATGAAAAAGGTTATATTGCTCCATATGTTTCATAAGGTGCTTGTGGACGTGCTTTTCGAGAGGCTTAGACACTACTGATAGTAGGGATATCGGTCTTAAGTTGCTGAGATCTGTGATATCATTTGACTTTTGCAGTGGGATTACTTTTGCTGATTTTAGCACAGAGGGAACATTTTTCTGTTTGATGCACAAATTGTAAATGTATGTAAGGGAGTCTACTATGTAGGGCAAAGCAAGTTTAAGAACAGATGCATTTAAATCATCTGGACCCATTGCTTTCGTATTCTTTAGATTTGAGATTACGGAACCAATTTCATGAACAGCAAGTGGAGGGACAGTGAATGAGTTACTAGATTTAAGACGCTCTTGACAAAATATTTGTAGTGACGGAGGAGGAATGTAACATTCTGAAGGAAGGTAGTTTGCAAATGTTTGCGCTGACTTAGCTATGTTTAAAAAATGGTCGTTGAGAGTATCCGTTGTCCACACAGTGGCGACAGCATTTGTCTTCTTTTTATGCTTATCGGTAATTTCATTAACAGCACGCCATAATGTTGCCGTGTCTCTGTTATTGCTGATAAGTTTTTCAAAATGATCTGCCTTTGTTTAACTAAATCTTTCAACTAACTAAATCTTTTCACGAGAGAGAGAGAGAGAGAGAGAGAGAGAGAGAGAGAATGAATGAATGAATGAATCTTTATTTTCAAACGATGGAGATATTAGCATGTTGGCCAACTTACATATCTACCATTGTTTTAAGAGACTCACAAACTTATACAATATATATAAATGTAGAACGTTATACTCAAAATATGTACAAGGACAGAGAGGACAAACATCACTCACCGAGAGACACAACATCACTCATACGTTTTTGAAATGAGAGCAAATAACACACACACATGCACACACACAAATTACACACCTAGCATGAATGCTACACATGAATGATTCAAGTGAAATCATTAGAAAAGAAAAGTCATGACCAAAAAATTCAAAACACAAATGTAAGAAATAGAAAAAAAGTTGGAAATAAGGAGACAGGTAACAGGGAAATGGGCAAATGGACACAGAATGTGGGGAGAGAGAGAGAGACAGACAGACAGACAGACAGACAGACAGAGACAGAGAAACTGTGACACAGACAGAGACAGAGAAAGAGATGGCGATGAAACAAAACAAAATTTTAGTTTACCATGGAAATGAAATAAGCAATCAACAAGCTTTTTTCTTTTTCTTTTTTTTTTTTTTTTGAGGGCTGGGGTGACTTTCTGACTCCATGTCAAAGCATGGGAAGACTCCTCAGTTTAAAAGTGAAGAGAGGGACTGGACGTTTTCCAACTGACCTAAATTTCTGGGACCGTCTCCTGACATCAAATCGTGATGTTGTTATACTAATTAAACCAACTCGCATAATATATATATATATATATATATATATATATATATATAATTTTTTTTTAAAAGCAACAAAAACTTCCAACAACATTATTGCAGACCGTTAAGAACGCAAACATGAACATGAACAAACAGTGGCACATTGTGTGATGTATGCTTTTGTGTGGGCGCTTTATCACACAATAGGGCACACCACACAAAAGCATATATATATTACTCTATTATCTCGAAAAAGAGAAATTAATTATAGCTATTTACTGCCTGGCTGAACCAATTAATGTAGTCCTTTTCATCTTCAGATCAGCAACATGTGCACCATTCATACTGGCCCCACTTGGTGCTTAACTCTCTCTATACGAACGGCGAAAGAGACGACGTTAACAGCATTTCACCCCAATTACCATCATCAAAATATTGCAAGCGGAAGGCTCTTATACAGAAGACGTAAATGTTGACAAAGAATACCACAGTTCTGACGACGGAAGCTAAAGGTTGGGTCATTGAGACACCCACTGGACATCCGAGGGGTCTGTGTAGAGGAGAAGAGAGGACTGGCCGTACTGAGTGAGTTAATCAAGCCATGCATTTTTTTTATATCCTTTTTTTCCCCCCCTTGTTTTTCATTGATTGGTTTCTGTGGTGGTATGCTCACTCTTACATAAAAGTGAACTGGGTCGGCGTCATTCAAATTTGATTTTTTTTTTCCATGGATTTTTTTTTTTATCTTTATTTTATTTTATTTTTTTACAATGTCCACACCTGACGAAAAGAATGAATGCACAAACGAACAACCAAGTCAATAAACTGTAATATCAGCAATAAACAACCAACCAACCAACCAACCATCAACTGAAATTATCATAAAACTTTTCTAACTCGAGTGGATTTCAGAACTGTGTGCAGAAGATATCTCATTGCAATCTCTCAGCTGTGAAGAAAATTGTCTTAACACACTTAGAGGATGAGATCATTGCAATCTCTCAGCTGTGAAGAAAATTGCCTTACTACACATAGAGGATGAGATCACTGAAATCTCTCAGCTGTGAAGAAAATTGCCTTACTACACATAGAGGATGAGATCATTGAAATCTCTCAGCTGTGAAGAAAATTGTCTTACCACACTCTGAGGATGAGAGCATTGAAATCTCTCAGCTGTAAAGAAAATTGTCTTACCACACTTAAGAGGATGAGATCATTGAAATCTCTCAGCTGTGAAGAAAATTGTCTTTCCACACTTAGAGGATGAGATCATTGAAATCTCTCAGCTGTGAAGAAAATTGTCTTACCACACTTAGAGGATGAGATCATTGAAATCTCTCAGCTGTAAAGAAAACTGTCTTACCACACTCTGAGGATGAGATGAAGACAAAGGAAGCAGGCATACTACATGAAGAGAAATTATAAATGAAACTGTCTATGGGGTTGAAGAAAAGAAAAGGGACTGGAGGGGGGGGAGGGGGGGGGGTGGCGACGTTAGTAACCCAGTTTGCACCGACTCAAGAGAGAGAGCGAGAGAAGGAGGGAGAGAGAGAGCGAGAGAGAAGGAGGGAGAGAGTGGGGAAGAAAGAAAGAGTATTCAAATTTGATTACACAACGGTTATTTTCAACTTCAGAATAACTTTGATAACCACCAGCGCTTTGTTCTTCCCTTTTTTTTTTTTTTTTTTTTTTTTTAGCTCTTGTCTGCACCGGCGCCTGCTACACATCAGCTACAGGGGACAGGAGAAACGTCGCTGCGTTAACCCCTAGGCTGCCTATATGATGAGATAACTCGTCATGGAAAGCATGTACGCTTCGCTGCCACAATGACGAGATAACTTGTCATCGAAATATTCTGACTTTTCCCTGCTTTGCATTCAGTTCGCTGACAAAAATGCTGGTAGCTTTAGCTTGGGGAATCTTTCTAGATTCTATTCATAGCTAGAAACACCATCTGCGTCATAAGGCAGTCCTTTATTTGAACTTTTTTGGTTGGGTTACTGGCCGCAGTCTTTGCCTGGCTCCTCTCCTCGCTCGCTCAACAAAATGTCGGACTGCCTCCGTGCTCAAGACATGCAATTGTGGTGAACTAAATCAACCAAGATTACTTTCTTTAGCTGATGCTCAGAAAGAATTGAAGCATAAATTTGAAGGAGAAGACAGTGACTAATGTTTGTAATGAACAAGTTGAAAATGTGACAAAAAACAAAACACTGATTTCAAAACAACAGCATGTCACTAAAAATATATAAAATGGGAAAACATCATGTGTTTTGTGTTCTTTATTCATTTCCCTTTCAGAAATTATATACTTTTATGGGTCTTTCTCCAATAACAAAGAGCACATAAGTTTTTGAAAATTTATACCCGTTTTTTTCTGAAAAAAACCTGGCAAATAGATTTCACTTAAATCTTATTTTCCTGGCAGCGAAAGGGTTAACCCATCGACTGCTGCTGACGATTGTGCTCGTCAGGGAAGAGCAGTCACCCGAGAAAGACTGCGCTTACAGGTCAAAATGTCAGTCCACCATTCTTTCTTTATTTGGGCTTGTTCATCAGGGACTTGCATTACTTTTTTGTTTTGTTTTTCTTCAGCAATATCAATTACACCACTCAAGAATACACAGGATGTGGTAACTGCACTGCAGAAGGGAGAGAGAGAGAGGGAGAGAGAGAGGGGGGGTGAGAGAGAGAGGGAGAGAAAAAGAGGGAAAAAAGGGGTAGGGAGAGAGAGAGGGGTGACAGAGAGAGAGGTGGGAAGAGAGACAGGGGGGAGAGAGAGGGGGTGGGAAGAGAGTGAGAGAGAGGGAGAGAAAGAGAGGAAAAAAGGGGTAGGGAGAGAGAGAGGGGTGAGAGAGAGAGAGAGGTGGGAAGAGAGATAGGGGGAGAGAGGGGGAGGGTGGGAAGAGAATGTGGGAGAGAGAGTGAGAAGGGGGAGAGAGAGGGGGGCTGGTGAGAGAGAGAGGGGGACAAAGAGAGAGAGAGGGGGGGAGAGAGAGAGTCCTCGACAAGACCTGGTGGCAGACAGTTTTCCAAGTTTACAACCGACTCTAAATGCAGCAACACTCAACAGGCATAAACACACACACACACACACACACACCCAGGCACACACAGAGGCACACACACACAGCACACACACACACAGCACAGACAGACAAGGAACAGCATCTGCCTTACACACAAATGAAGTGGTATGAAGGTCAGTATGATGGGGATGAATATGGTCACAAATGTGTGTATGTGCACACACACACACACACATTAAAACCCCCTCCACACACACACACACACACACACACACACACATTACAACCCCCTCCACACACACACACACATTACAACCCCCTCCACACACACACACACACATTACAACCCCCTCCACACACACACAAACACACACACACATTGCAACCCCCTCCACACACACACACACACATTGCAACCCCCTCCACACACACACACACACACACATTACAACCCCCTCCACACACACACACACAATTACAACCCCCTCCACACACACAATTACAACCCCCTCCACACACACACACACACACATTACAACCCCCTCCACACACACACACACACACACATTACAACCCCCTCCACACACACACACACATTACAAGCCCCTCCACACAAACACACACACACATTACAACCCCCTCCACACACACACACACACATTACAACCCCCTCCACACACACACACACATTATAACCCCCTCCACTCACACACATTACAACCCCCTCCACACACACACATTACAACCCCCTCCACACACACACACACACACATTACAACCCCCTCCACACACACAATTACAACCCCCTCCACACACACACACACACACATTACAACCCCCTCCACACACACAAACACACAATTACAACCCCCTCCACACACACACACAAACACACACATTACAACCCCCTCCACACACACACACACACACATTACAACCCCCTCCACACACACACACACACACACACACACACACATTACAACCCCCTCCACACACACACACACACACATTACAACCCCCTCCACACACACACACACACACACAATTACAACCCCCTCCACACACACACACACACACATTACAACCCCCTCCACACACAAACACAAACACACACATTACAACCCCCTCCACACACACACACAAACACATTACAACCCCCTCCACACACACAATTACAACCCCCTCCACACACACACACACACACATTACAACCCCCTCCACACACACAATTACAACCCCCTCCACACACACACACACACACACACACATTACAACCCCCTCCACACACACAAACACACACATTACAACCCCCTCCACACACACACACACACACATTACAACCCCCTCCACACACACACATTACAACCCCCTCCACACACACACACACACACAAATTACAACCCCCTCCACACACACAACACACACATTACAACCCCCTCCACACACACACACAAACACACATTACAACCCCCTCCACAAACACACAAACACACACACATTACAACCCCCTACACACACACACACACACATTGCAACCCCCTCCACACACACACACACACACATTACAACCCCCTCCACACACACACAAACACACACACACACACATTACAACCCCCTCCACACACACACACACACACACACACAAACATGAACAAACAACACATGAACAAACACATACACAAAAACACAGTCACACACCCTCACAATATTATGGTCAAATAACAACAAAACATTTTTTTCTTTTACACACACACACACACACACACACACACAAACCCCACTAATCCTAACTGTATCAACAGCACATACTGTGAAAAATGAGGTTAAGAAGACAAAGAGATGGAGAGAGGGTGATAAGAAAACAAACAAAAAGAAATGAAAGCATGCGGTCCCACATACTGTGACACAGCACTCTCACATAACATCCAAGCTAACAACATGATGTCCTCATTGCAACAGGTGACCCACATCTTGATTAGGGGCAGAGGAGAGAGAGAAAGAGAGAGAACTCGGGTAGTGGAGAGGGAGAGAGAGGGGGGGAAGAAAGAGGCGGATAGAGAGGGGAGAGAGTGGAGGGAGAGGAGAGAGAGGGAGGGGAGAGAGAGGAGAGAGAGGGAGAGAGAGAGGAGAGAGGGGAGAGAGAGGAGAAAGAGGAGAGAGAGGGAGAGAGAGACACACAAAGAGGGGGAAGGGGGGAGGAGAGAGAGAGAATGGGAGAGAGAGGGAGAGGCAGAGAGAGAGTGGGACAATTCGGACAGCGATAACAAAACAGATGTTCTATTCAAAACGGCCATGGACGCACTTTGAGGGGTAGTTATATACTTGGCTCACCTGATAGCTCAAATGTCACACATGAGACAGGGGGGAGGGGGAGGGGTGATGGGGGGGGGGGGGGAGAAAGAGGTGGGACAGAGAGAGTGAGTGTGAGAAAAAGAGTGTGACCTGGCTATGATATCTATTTAGTGCGTGAGAGTCAGAATGGAGAGGGGGGTGGGGGGGGGGCAGAGAAAGAGAGAGAGAGGGAGAAGGGAGAGAGAGAAGGTGAGACAGAGAGAGTGAGTGTTAGAGAGAAAGATCACATGGCTATGTGTATTTTAGTGTGTGAGAGAGTCAGAGTGGGGGTCGGTGCAGAAGAGGAGAGAAAGAGAGGCAGAGAGGGGGGAGGGAGAGAGAGAAGGTGGGACAGAGAGAGTGAGTGTTAGAGAGAAAGATCACTTGGCTATGTGTATTTAGTGTGTAGAGAGAGAGTGGGGGTGGTGAGGAGGAGGAGAGAAGAGAAAGAGAGAGACAGAGAGGGGGAGGGAGAGAGAGAGAGAGGGAAGGTGAGACAGAGAGAGTGAGAGTTAGAGAGAAAGATCACTTGGCTATGTGTATTTTAGTGTGTGAGAGAGTCAGTGTGGGGGTGGTGAGGAGGAGGAGAGAAGAGAAAGAGAGAGACAGAGAGGGGGGTGAGGGAAAGAGAGAGAGAGAGAGAAGGTGAGACAGAGAGAGAGAGTGTTAGAGAGAAAGATCACTTGGCTATGTGTATTTTAGTGTGCGAGAGAGTCAGTGTGGGGGGTGGGAGGAGGAGGAGAGAAAGAGAAGAGAGAGGCAGAGAGGGGGGAGGGAGAGAGAGAGAAGGTGAGACAGGAGAGAGTGAGTGTTAGAGAGAAAGATCACTTGGCTATGTGTATTTTAGTGTGTAGAGAGTCAGAGTAGGGGTTGGTGCAGGAGAGGAGAGAAAGAGAAAGAGAGAGACAGAGAGGGGGGTGGGAGAGAGAGAGAGAGAGAAGGTGGGACAGAGAGAGTGAGTGTTACTGTTAGAGAGAAAGATCACTTGGCTATGTGTATTTTAGTGTGTGAGAGAGTCAGTGTGGGGGGTGGTGAGGAGGAAGAGAGAAAGAGAAAGAGAGAGACAGAGAGGGGGGTGGGGGAAAGAGAGAGAGAGAAGGTGAGACAGAGAGAGTGAGTGTTAGAGAGAAAGATCACTTGGCTATGTGTATTTTAGTGTGTGAGAGAGTCAGTGTGGGGGGTGGTGAGGAGGAGGAGAGAAAGAGAAAGAGAGAGGCAGAGAGGGGGGAGGGAGAAAGAGAGAGAGAGAAGGTGAGACAGAGAGAGTGAGTGTTAGAGAGAAAGATCACTTGGCTATGTGTATTTAGTGTGTAAGAGAGTCAGAGTGGGGGTGGGGGGGGGGAGGAGGAGAGAAAGAGAGAGGCAGAGAGGGGGAGGGAGAGAGAGAGAGAGAGAGAAGGTGGGACAGAGAGAGTGAGTGTTAGAGAGAAAGATCACTTGGCTATGTGTATTTTAGTGTGTGAGAGAGTCAGAGTAGAGGTTGGTGAGGAGGAGGAGAGAAAGAGAAAGAGAGAGGCAGAGAGGGGGGTGGGGGAAAGAGAGAGAGAGAGAAGGTGGGACAGAGAGAGTGAGTGTTAGAGAGAAAGATCACTTGGCTATGTGTATTTTAGTGTGTGAGAGAGTCAGAGTGGGGGTTGGTGAGGAGGAGGAGAGAAAGAGAGAGAGAGGGGTGTGGGGGAAAGAGAGAGAGAGAAGATGAGACAGAGAGAGTGAGTGTTAGAGAGAAAGATCACTTGGCTATGTGTATTTAGTGTGTAAGAGTCAGTTGGGGGTGGGGGTGGGGAGGAGGAGAGAAAGAGAGAGGCAGAGAGGGGGAGGGAGAGAGAGAGAGAGAGAGGGAAGGTGGGACAGAGAGAGTGAGTGTTAGAGAGAAAGATCACTTGGCTATGTGTATTTTAGTGTGTAAGAGAGTCAGTGTGGGGGGTGGTGAGGAGGAGGAGAGAAAGGGAAAGAGAGACTGGTGGAGCTCCTACCTCCATAGACATCATCCATGCTGATGAAGTGGTCCCCTTGTTTCAACAGGTGAATCACATTCAGTGTGGAGGCCAGACCAGAGGCGTAACACAGCGCTGTCATCACACACACACACACACACACACACACACACATCATACACATGCACACACACACACACCCGCACACACACACATCATACACATGCACATACGCGCACACATACATACACACACACACGCACACACACACATCATACACATGCACACACACACGCACACATGCATACACACACACGCGCGCGCGCACACGTACGCTCGCACACACACGCACATCACACACACACACACGTCACATTACATCAACTGTTCCCTTAATGAACTACATCTGTCTGGACACTTAATCAGGAGCAATGTCAGATGGAATGTGTCTGCACACACATACACATGAGAGAGACACATAAAGATACACAGAGAGAGAGAGAGAGAGTGTGTGTGTGAGCGCACATGTGCGCGTGCATGTGTATGTGTGTGTTGCATGTATGCAGTCATGAGTGTCTGCATGTGTGTGCACAAATACCTGTGTGTGTGTGTGTGCATGTGTTATCTATATATGTGATCATGCATCCATTCAATTGTGTTTGTGAGCTTGTGTGTACCCTTGCTTGTGTACTTGAACATGCCGTGTCATCTGTGTGGATGCATGCAAACAAGTGATGTGCATGTGTGTGTAATGTGTATCCATGTATGTGTGTTTAATGTTAATGTATGTGTCCATTTGTATGCATACATGCTTTATTATGCGTGTGTGGTGTGTTTGTAAATATATGTGCATGTCCATGTAGAGTGAGTGAGTGCGTGCGTGCGTGCGTGCGTGCGAGCGAGCGTGTGTGCGTGCGTGTCCATGTAGTGTGTGTGTGTGTGTGAGTGTATGTGAGTGTGCGTGCATGTGTGCTTACCTGTGTGTGCAAGCATGCGTGTGTGAGCGCATATGTGCATGCATGCATGTGTGCGTGACTTTGTGTCAGGACAATAAAGTTATTTTTTGTCGTATGTTTTACAATATGACTTGCACTGTGTTTATGCGCATGGCTACGGTGATAATCTGTGTCGCCTGTTTATATCTTTAATATGTTTTACATTCTCATACCTTATTCACGTCACATGTATTGTTAAACGCACTGAGAACTGCGGAGAAAGTGTTGTACAAACGCACGCTGATATCATCATATGAGTATGTGCATTCTGCTTGCTGAGTTGGCACAGAAGTACTGTAGACATGCCTACTTGGTAACAATTTCTTAAACATAAACATCATTTCAAAAAAAAAATTATTCATATTCTACCCAGAATAAAATCTAATGACAGTCTCAAGCATTTACTCTTAGTCTTTGATAATCACATCATTCGTATCACAAATTACACTGTAAAATCTTTAATAATAATAATAATAATGGATACTTATATAGCACACTATCCAGAAATCTGCTCTAGGTGCTTTACAAAAACGCTTTTGTTAACATAAAACATCTTATTACTGATGACGATGACACTGACTACCGAAGAGAAATTGACAGGTTTGTGAACTGGTGTGAAGAAAATTTCCTTGAGCTGAATGTTGGCAAAACCAAAGAGCTTGTAATCGACTTCAGAAAAAAGAAATCAACTTTAAGTAAAATCATCACAAAAAATGAAGTGGTCGAACAAGTAGACTCATACAAATATCTCGGTGTGATAATCGACAATAAGCTGTCTTGGAATGAAAACTCAACTGCACTCATTAAAAAGAGCAACAGTCGCATGTACTGTCTTAGAAAAATGAAATCTTTTAATGTATGCAAGCAGATGCTCCAAATGTTTTACACATCTGTTGTCTGTAGTGTTTTAACATACGGAGCCGTGTGCTGGGGGGGAAACCTGACCAAACATGACAAAGACAGGTTGGAAAAAGTCATTAGGAAAGCGGGTGGGGTGGTGGGTATAAGACAAGACACCTTTAGCGACATGCACAATAGAAAACTGACTGACAGACTAATAACAATTTTGACCGACGTAAGACACCCACTACATGATGACATTAATAGCAGAAGGTCAGACATAAGTGGTAGGTTTAGAGCTCCACGCGCAAGAACATCTCGATACATTAATTCATTTATTCCTACAGCCATTCGCGCACACAATCAAAACATCCAATACACTAAGTGAACCCTCCCACCCCCCAAGCCCCCTCGCCACAGCAACACCTGAACTTCACCAGCAGACGAGTGTATGGGAGCAGACATTATGCGTGCATGTGGGACTGAGCGGGTGAGCACGGGCAAGCAAGCATTTGTGTGTGTGTGTGATCGGAAGTGATTTTTAAATATTTTCTTATTTTACTTGGATTTCATGTATCTTAATGTTAATGTTCTAATCTTATTGGCGTGACATATGTTATGTGCATGCATACGTTGTTTGTGTGTGTGTGAGTGTGTGTGTGTGCGTGTGTGTGTGTGTGTGTGTGTGTGTGTGTGTGTGTGTGTGTGCAATTTACTTATATATACGATTTATTCCCTTGATGTTTTTATTTATGTATTGTTGTACAATACCTTATGGTCTTAACGTGTGTGTGTGTGTGTGTGTGTGTGTGTGTGTGTGTGTGTGTGCATGTGTGTGTGTGTGTGTGGGTGTGTGTGCGTGCGTGCGCGCATGTCATTTTTAGTAATCTTATGCCCT
The DNA here is from genome assembly GCF_041734735.1 of Babylonia areolata. Lineage (NCBI taxonomy): Eukaryota > Metazoa > Mollusca > Gastropoda > Neogastropoda > Buccinidae > Babylonia > Babylonia areolata. Next base: position 46,467,847 of record NC_134895.1, on the reverse strand, counting down.
TTTTTGTTGTTGGATGTTTTCATTTGTTAATATTGTTGTGCAATACCCTATTGTCTTAACATGAGTATGTGTGTGTGGGGAGTGGGGGGGTTAGTATATCGTCAGCTATTGGGAATTCTTATTTGACTAGTTTTAATCTCTTCTTATGTTGCGCATGATTTTATGCCAGTGTTTACAATGAGCCTGTGATTGCACAACTTAATTTCCATGTGGATTAATAAAGTGTTTTTGATTTGATTTGATTGATTGATTGATATCTATGTTACATACACACACCAAAATGTGACTACACACGCACACACGCACACACACACACACACACACACACGCTGCATACATACATTTTAACATACCTGTGTATCTAACAGCTACCCTAACACATACGCACACATAGGCAGGCACAAACTTACATAAACACACGCACACACAATACACATTCATATACATGCATGTAGTTATGTACACATACATATGTATACACAAATCTTTAGCCTGCCTTTTCAAAAAAAAAACTCACCATGTTTAGCTCCCTCAAGTGATGCAACGCATTTTTCCAGGCAGTTTCTTGTTGGGTTTCCACTCCTTGAATACTCGAATCCCTGAGGAAAAAAAAAAAAAAAAAAAAAAAAAAGAATTTGATAAATATCAAAGTTTTACTGAAACTGTACATGTACACACTCTCTCTCTCTCTCACAGATGTTTATGTGTGTGTGTGTACACACTTCCACCCAAACACACCCACATCCACGCTCTGTCACTATCACACACACACACACACACAGATGTTTGCGTGTGTTTGTGGGGGGGTGGGGGTGGGGGGTGTTTACGTGTGGGTGTGTTTACGTGTGGGTGTGGGTGTGTTTGGGTGGAAATATGTACACACACACAAAACAACAACAACAAACAACATCTGTGTGTGTGTGTGTGTGTGTGTGTGAGAGAGAGAGAGAGAGAGAGAGAGAGAGAGAGAGAGAGAAAGTGTGTGTGTGTGTGTGTGTGTGAGTGAGAGAGAGAGAGTGAAAGAGAGAGAGAGAGAGAGAGAGAGTGTGTGTTTGTGTGTGTATACATGTCATGTGTGTGCACTTCGGTGCGCCACCAATGTAACATTTTTTTTACCATGAATTGTGAGCGTGCATGTGCGTGTGTGGTGGAGGGGGCAAGGTGAGGGGAATGCAGGGGAAATACATGTATACTGGCATAATTGTGTGGGTGTGTTTGTGAATGTGGAGATACACTGGAATGTGTGCTCGTTATTTAGTTTAACGTCTTTTCACTTAAGTGATATTAGACGAGGGTAGGAAAAAAATCGAGTGGGAGGAGGGGGAGGGGGAGGGGGGGAATTACTGTGTATGCATGTGAGTAAGTGAAAGTGTGTGTGTGTGTGTGTGTGTGTGTGTGTGTGTGTGTGTGTGTGTGTGTGTGTGTGTGTGTGTGTGTGTGTGTTACATATAGAAAATGATTGATTTAAGTTTTGTTTAAAAAAAACAAAAAACAAAAACAAAACAAAAACAATGTGTGTGTTTGGGAGTGAGTGTGCATGTGACTGTGAGAGCACATGCATATAGTGTGTGCACATGCTTGTTCATATATATTCATGTGCAGTGATCATATCCCAACCTGTCAGATGACGTCATCACACCTGTCAACACTGCTAAGTTCTTGCTATAGATGGCTTCTGTATGTGTGACACAGTCAGATACAGACCTTGCATTACAACGGTTAACATACTGATTTGATAATGTGCGTATGAGGAGCTGAGCAATGATCTTGGGGTGTGAGGGTGTATAATTAATGAACAAAAATGTGCACGGACAAAGGGCAAACTGGCGAGCACAAAAAGATATTTATTATTCAGCATAAAAAATTCTCTCTCTCTCTCTCTCTCTCTCTCTCTCTCTGTCTCCACACACACACATATATTTGTGTCATAAATGTGTATGTGTGTGTTGAGGGGTGGGTGGGGGGGGGGGTTCGGGGGTAGGGGGGGGGGGGGGGCGTGGAGTGTGAGGGGAATGCAGGAGGATAAGTACAGGCATAATTGTGTGTGTAAATGGAGACACATGAGCATGTGTGTATTTATCATTAAATTTTATGAGTGAATGTAAGACAGTAAGTGTACATGTCTGTGTGCATGTAGGTGAAATTAATATTGGTGACCATTTCACCCTGTCAGATAATGTCAACATACATGTGTGTGTGTGTGTTTATATATTTATATATATATATATATATATATCAGTTATCATATACAATGATTTGGGCATCAGCAAATAACTTTTTAAGTTACTCCTCATATTTTACCCTAAAAGTAAAACTGTCTGCTGGTACAAATAAGCATATAATTTTTGACTGTAGCTTGATGAAGCCTTGTGTACACGAAAGTGTCTTCACAAGTGACTGAGAACATTGATGTTTCTGACTTTTTGCATTCATTATCACTTGTTTCGCTTGTCAGTTTAATGACTTCTCTTTTACAAAGTCCTTTAAGTAATTTCCTGTAATTGTATTTAGATTCTTTTTTTTTTTTCTTCCAAATTTCAGCCTCATTTGCCCAGTTTACCCCAACCCTCCATTCATTCACATCTCCCACCCATTCTAACCGATAATACTCAAATGTATTCATAAATACTTGAACAAAATGTCTTCAATCACCGATATGTGTGACGGGACATTAAACAAAATTCCTCCTCTGCTGGTACAACTACAAGTCACAACACCTTAGCATACACTTGCACTCCTAGCAATGCTGTCATGTAAACTGATATACTATGACAATATGTGTGGGCACTCTCATAAATTACCATGGTCTTGTGTTTCACATGGTTTGACCTTGTTCACTGTTTCAGTGTTTCTTGCCCCCTTATCCTGACCACAGTAACATTTCCAACACACACACACACACACACGCACACACACACACACACACATTCAAACACACACACACACACATTCAAATACACACACATTCTCTCTCTCTCTCTCGCTCATTCTCTCTCCATCTACTCATTCATTGTCCGAGCATAAGACAGTTACTTCCAAAATATGTAGTTGATGACTTTTCCTCCAATATTTCATTAGCCACTGAAAAGATTTTGAATGATTATTCACTGCTTAAAATGTTTTCAGAAATTTTAAACTCCAGTCCAGTTGGTATCCTCCTTTGATGTATTATATTTAATACTGTTATTTATATTTACATTGTTGTAGGTTAATACTTGTTGATATGCATATACATATTCTCCTTCCCATGACAACTCATTCAATACACACCACAACCTCTTTAGACTTTTTCTTATAATATACTTTTCCTCTGATACATAACATGTACTTTTTTTTTTTTTTTTTTTTTTTTACACTAATATTCACATGCATTCCCTTTCCTTTATACACTACTTTACTCCTTTCTGTCTAAAAACACTTATAGTGAATAGACGTCAAACTGAAGAAAAACTCTCTCTCAACATGATATTAATGTGTCTTCGTCGTTCGTGGGCTGCAACTCCCATGTTCACTTGTATGTACACGAGTGGGATTTTACGTGTATGACCATTTTTACCCCACCATGTATGCAGCCATACTCCGTTTTTGGAGGTGTATTAATGTGTGCACATAAAAGGCATTTGTATGTATGTGGGAACAAACACAAACTACATATGGGACACACTATAAACACACAATCACACACACACACACACACACACATTCAAACACACACACACATATTCAAACACACACACACATTCAAATACACACACATTCTCTCTCTCACTCTCTCTCAACATGATATTAATGTGTGCACATAAAAGGCACTTGTATGTATGTGGGAACACACACAAACTACATATGGGACACACTATAAAACACACAATATCACACACACACACACACACACACATTCAAACACACACACACATATTCAAATACACACACATTCTCTCTCTCACTCTCTCTCAACATGATATTAATGTGTGCACATAAAAGGCACTTGTATGTATGTGGGAACACACACAAACTACATAAGGGACACACTATAAAACACACAATATCACACACACACACACACACACACACACACACACACACACACACACACACACACACACACACACACTATCAGTATAACACATACATGAGTGACATGTATGGAACCTATATGCTTCCTGTTAACACATGGAAGGAAACACTTTAAACCAAGATGGATTTTGATGAGTTGACTATCAGTTTGATAATTATGTTTCTTCTGCAAGAGGTCCTTAAGTTATGACAGCAACTTGGGCTTGAGGCATGTATACATTACATGGAACTGCCCTTTTTTTTAAGAGTTCTTTTGCTTTTGTTGCTGTTTTTATCCAACCATCATAAATCTTTTTTTTTTTTTTAAACAACAAAAACACATATATGTACATGTATACATATGCTTCAAAAAAAAACAAAACAAAAAAACAATACAAAAACAAAACAGAAAGATGGATAAACACATAGATGCATCCAGTCATAGACAGACAATGAGAGAGAGACAGAGACAGAGACAGAGACAAGAGAGCTGACCAAAGCCATACATACTGAACTGATCTGCATACATTTTATAAATACAACCATCTCCCTAACTTGCAAACAGTCTTTCAAGTCTTGGAGTCTATACCCTCATATACTCTATTATCTACATATGCTAATTTCAAAAAACTGGCAGCTTCACGAAGTTGCCCCTTCTCACACATCCTTTTCAGTTTAACTCGCCCCATGAAGGCTGTGAGGGAAACTTGACGGGCAGAGTGGAAGGACTCCACACTATTCCACTCCATAAATCAATGTTTGCAGAAGTGTTTAACTCTCTCCATACGTACGGCGAAAGAGACGACGTTAACAGCGTTTCACCCCAATTACCATCATCAAAATATTGCAAGCGGAAGGCTCTTATACTGAAGACGTGAATGTTGACAAAGAATACCACAATTCTGACGATGGAAGCTAAAGGTTGGGTCATTCAGACACCCACTGGACATCCGAGGGGTCTGTGTAGAGGAAAAGAGAGGGCTGGCCGTACTGAGTGAGTTAAAACTGACCAGGGTCACTTCAGTTTACTATTCCACTCCATAAATCAATGTTTGCAGAAGTGTTTAAAACTGACCAGGATCACTTCAGTTTACTATTCCACTCCATAAATCAATGTTTGCAGAAGTGTTTAAAACTGACCAGGGTCACTTTACAGGGTTCCCAGGTGGTGGGCATGAAGCCAAAAAAGGACCTTTAAAGGACTTTATAAGGACCTCAAATCAGTTTAAAAGGACCTTTGCCGACATGACTTTACAGTACACCCCAATCTATTTGACATGCAGAACAGCAGACACTTACCTCTCATAAACGGAAGAACAGCTAATCCCATTTGACTGTCGTATTTAGTCTTTGCAATTCACGTCACTGTAGGCTAGGCCTAAGCAAAGCAGCAGCAGCAGGCGTGACTCACAGCCACTGTACCACGCTTCGCGTCTGCCACCGAGCAGAAAGCGCACTACTGTTAGGGCCTAGGCCTATAGGCTGTATCCTCCTACAGTAAGTACTGAGTTTCAGACGATCGCGTCGGCATCTTTCAACGCGCTTTGCAACTTGCGGTTTTGGTGTCGAAGGTGTTTCAGTTTCGTTCTCAAGTCTCTTTCTCTTCATAAAACAGGACTTAACAGTACCTTTCAAAAATTAAAAGGACCTCCTGATGAGTTAAAAGGACCAACTTGCTGAATCAAAGCACTTAAAAGGCCTTTTGACCAAAATCCAATTCCTAAGGACTTAAAAGGACTTGAAAGGACCCTACGAACCTTGCTTTAGTTTACTATTCCACTCCATAAATCAATGTTTGCAGAAGTGTTTTAAAACTGACCAGGGTCACTTTAGTTTGCATGGAATGACATGGGCTGATGAAGAAGCTATATCCGCTTCGCTGGTCAGAGCTACCTACAATGTTTACTGTTCCACTTCCTCTGGCTGAGTACAGCTGTCATTCAGAACTTGTTTGATCACTTGAAAGTTGAATAATTTAACTCGGCTTGCTAACCAAAAAGCACACAGTCTTGGTCCGACGAGGGCTAACCTTGGCAGTGTACACGCTGAGATTCTCAGGGAGAGATATCATTTCACTTCCCTCCACCCTGCCCCCTACCACTGTGAACAGATTTAGTTGGCATTCCTCTCCCCTCCACCCTGCCCCCTACCACTGTGAACAGATTTAGTTGGCATTCCTCTCCCCTCCACCCTGCCCCCTACCACTGTGAACAGATTTAGTTGGCATTCCTCTCCCCTCCACCCTGCCCCCTACCACTGTGAACAGATTCAGTTGGCATTCCTCTCCCCTCCACCCTGCCCCCTACCACTGTGAACAGATTTAGTTGGCATTCCTCTCCCCTCCACCCTGCCCCCTACCACTGTGAACAGATTTAGTTGGCATTCCTCTCCCCTCCACCCTGCCCCCTACCACTGTGAACAGATTTAGTTGGCATTCCTCTCCCCTCCACCCTGCCCCCTACCACTGTGAACAGATTTAGTTGGCATTCCTCTCCCCTCCACCCTGCCCCCTACCACTGTGAACAGATTTAGTTGGCATTCCTCTCCCCTCCACCCTGCCCCCTACCACTGTGAACAGATTTAGTTGGCATTCCTCTCCCCTCCACCCCTTGGTATCAATTACCTTGGTCATTTTGTTATAAATTCTAAGCAAGCGCACAAACACACACAAACACACACACACACACATGCATACACAAACACACACACACACACACACACACACACACACACACACACACACACACACACACAAACACACACACACACACACACACACACACACACACACACACACACACATACACACAAACAAACACACACACACACACACACACACACACACAGAGGAGGTGCTGTGGCAGAATGGTAAGGCACTAGACTTCTGATCCAGTGGTCAGGGTTCAAGCCCCCAATTCAGCCTGGTTTCATGTCCTTTGGAGAGGCACTTTGCTGCCATTTTCCACACTCCACCCTGGTTGTGAATGGGTACCTGACTTGGTTGGGGAAGGTTAAAACAGCGGAAGGAGAGGACTGGGCCCCCACCTTCCTATGCCAAGCCCCTGACACAGTGGATATGAATTCTCTGTCCCAATGGCCATTAAAGGCTATGGGACCTTTTACCTTTAAGAAATATAAAAATGTGTGTGTGTGTGTGTGTGTGTGTGTGTGTGTGTGTGTGTGTGTGTGTGTGTGTGTGTGAATCTTGCCTGCTCAATGCTTGGTCTTCATTAATGAAAATAAACAAATGATCATAAAAAGTGGTGAAGTTGCAGGCAGATTTTTTTTCGTGGATGAATCTTTCAGGTTCACACCTGTACAGTAGAAAAAACATCATCTATATAGTCATGACTCTGTGCTATAATAGTGGTAAATTGCAGTTCAAAGTTAAAGTTAGAGGATGGGGGGTGGGGGTGCGGGCACGGTGGCAAAGACGCAAACAAAAAAGAAAGCAAATAAAACAATTCGCACAGTTCTTCCCCTGTTTTCTTTCCATTCAGCTTCGTTTCAAAGACAGAAAAAGTTGAAAACTGGTTAATAACATTGTAATAAAATCATATACCCTATATATTTCTTCCCCTTTTGAATTCTGTAAAGGCCAATAAAAGAGCGGATGGGCAGAAATGTAGATTATTAATATTTACAATAAGTTATCAACCAATTTACAACTTTTTTCTGTATTTCAACAGAAAGAGTATAGTGGAAGAAAATTAATGTGGATATTGTGGGACTAACACCACCACTTTTTTTGTATATTACTAAGCAATCAAATAAAAAATAGAATAAAATAAAAACTACTGACACCGCCCTTTTTCATTTCTTTTTTGATTGCATGTAAACACAAACATTTATTGATTTAACTTTTAAGCGAATGGGAGCATTTTTAACTGAGTCATTCTTGTTGTATGTTTACCTCAAGCTGTAGTTTTCAGACTAATCTAATCTCCAGAACTGCCCAAACACACATTCCATGAAAGATAGGGAAATGCGATCAACCTTCTGAAATTATTCCTGTCAGCATCAAACACGGCCACGTTGGCCTCAATCAGTGCAAAAGCACACGAGAACAAAAGAAAACGATCCCTTATTGAAGGGCTCCTCACACCACAGTCAAAGTCTTCATTAAAATCGCTATTTTTCTACTTACTGCGTGTACTCCGGGTGAAAACTGCTTGAAGGTCGTTGATGTGGAAATCAGAGGCACCACTGCCATGGATTTCCATTGCTCGGGCTCCTGTCCCTCATGAATGGCATTGGTTGCAAAGTGGGGGAACGGAGTAAACGTGTTTTCTGCCGCCATCGTTGGACGCGTCGAGTGGAAATGAGAGAAACGAGTGTTGTACAGCCTTGACCCTGGTGGATATGGAACTCGTTGATTGGTGAATCCCGTACACACCCACCGTGGTAAACGTGGTGTAACCCTCATGCTGTCTTGAAACTCGAGATCCGCTTTGTCGTTCCTGACTCAACGAAAACTAAAGAGAGATAAAGACTGACTGAACTTGAGCATGTGTCGTTAATGGCTTTTTAGCCAGCGCAGTTCCTGCACAGCTATGATATCAATATGTCTTGACCGACTTTCGTTTCTTTGCATGGTAAAAAAAATGAAACTTCGCATGGGTCAACGAATTTTAACAAACGCAGTTAGAATTCAACTAAAATTATTACTGACGGTTCGGGATCGTTAACGTCCCTAATGGGACGCAATCTGGGGCATGCCACCTCCCCTACCCCCGTGTGTGTGTGTGTGTGTGTGTGTGTGTGTGTGTGTGTGTGTGACCAGTCGATCTGTGTGTGTGTGTGTGTGTGTGTGTGTGTGTGTGTGTGTGTGTGTGTGTGACCAGTCGATCTGTGTGTGTGTGTGTGTGTGTGTGTGTGTGTGACTCGATCTCACTGTGTGTGTGAGAGGTGTGTGTGTGTGTGTGTGTGTGTGTGTGTGTGTGTGTGTGTGTGTGTATGTGTGTGTGTGTGTTGTGTGTGATTCGATCTCTGTGTGTGTGACTCGATCTGTGTGTGTGTGTGTGTGTGTGTGTGTGTGATTCGATCTGTGTGTGTGTGTGTGTGTGTGTGTGTGTGTGTGACTCGATCTGTGTGTGTGTGTGTGTGTGTGTGACTCGATCTCTGTGTGTGTGTGTGTGTGTGTGACTCGATCTCTGTGTGTGTGTGTGTGTGTGTATGATTGTGTGTGTGTGACTCTCTGTGTGTGTCACGGTGTGTGTGTGTGTGTGTGTTGTGTGTGTGTGTGGTGGTGTGTGTGTGTGTGTGTGTGTGTGTGTCAGTGTGTGTGTGTGTTGTGTGTGTGTCGTGTGTGTGTGTGTGTGTGACTCGATCTGTCAGTGTGTGTGTGTGTGTGTGTGTGTGTGTGTGTGTGTGTGTGTGTGTGTGTGTGTGTGTGTGTGTGTGTGTGTGTGTGTGTGTGTGTGTGTGTGTGTGTGTGTGTGTGTGTTAGAATGGTAAGAACTGAAGAAGAGGAAAAGAGGTCACGTGCAGAAGGACTGGAGGAGAAAAAGTAGATTTATAATTTCGGCGAGAAGAATTCGTCAATTTTGATCAACTGATATTATTATACGTCATATCAAGTGATATAATAATAATATCATTGGCTTTGAGATATCGTGATAAGAGCATGAATTGTCACATGTCTTGTTTACTTTCGGGAGTCACAGTCGCGTTCTGGGTTAAGGGTTTGTCAATCAAAGCCGGGGATCATCCCATATGTAGGCCTACAAGCTTCCAGGTCTGTCAGTGTTCAAGTTGATGGCGGCTATGCGGCATTACCGTTAGAACTTCTTCACATGATTTGACCTCTTGACCGTTCCTATCGCTGACCATTACTGACCACTGCCACTACTGACCACGTCGGCAGTGAAGTTCAGAGTGTGTTATCTCGTTTGTGCTAACTGCATGAAGTTCACTGCGGCGGCGCCGCTCCACTGTTCGCAACTAGTCTTATCTCACTGATCGATTCCAGTCTGTCATCGTTGATAATTTCCAGTCTGAACCCGTTAAAATCGAACACAGAGTCCCACAGGGATCTGTTTTAGGCCCAGTGCTCTTCACACTGTACACTGCTCCTCTCGCTGAAATTATCAACCACCACAATGTCAGTCATCATGATGACACTCAACTTCAGAAGAGTGATACCCCTGAAAAATTGTCCTCGCTCTTGCAAGAAACATCCGACTGCTTCCTGGACATTCAAAACTGGATGACTCTAAATTGAACGCAGACAAAACCGAAGCAATCATCACAGGAACTAAACCGCAAAAACTCTCTTCCATCAGAGCTGATACAATCAAACTTGGCCGAGTCCATTCGTCTCCATTTCCAGCTCAGTCAGGAACCTCGGCATTGTCCTTGACAACACACTGTCCATGCAAAAATCTATCAGTCAGACATGTCAATCCTGCTACAGTCAATTGCGGCGCATCAGTTCCGTTTTTGGAAATATCTGTCCACCGACGCAACATCTAGACTTGTCGTTTCTCTCACTCTCTCTCGCCTTGACTATTGCAACTCTCTATTGTCTGGTTTGCCTGCTTCATGCATTCAGTCCCCTCAGCGCATACAAAACTCTGCTGCCCGACTCGTCCTCAGAAAGAAAAGATCTGAGCACATCACTCCTCTTTTTCAACATCTCCATTGGCTCCCTGTCTCACACAGAATAAAGTATAAGATCAGCAACCCACCTCTCCCTTGTCTTCAGTTTCAGAGTTATATGCGTGTGAATGACTGGTGTGAAAGTGCTTTGATTTGTAGTCTCTGCACAAGATTCAGCGCTCTATAGATAATATCTATTATCATTATATTATCATTATTATTAAAGCTCGCGCGTGTGTAAATGTGTGTGTGTGTGTGTGTGTGTGTGTGTGTTAGTGAGCATGTGTGTGCGTGTAAGTGTCTGTACCTGAAAAAAATCCTTCAAATGTGCATACAGTAGTTTACAATATCGTTTGTACAAAGAAAGGGTATATGGATAATAAATGATAAGTAATATTCACCAAATCTTAATTGAAGCGGGATTTGAGAAGAAGGATGAACTTGTCAAATGTCCCGTTACATATCCTGAATTGAAATCAAGAGAGAACAATATAACGGGTGATGATACAAAAGTCTACGGAGAGCTGGACAGTACAAGGTCTTCAGAGAAGAATCCCCACCTCAGTCAAGTGTTTCGGCCCTTAACTCCTTACACTCTTAGGGGGCCAGGCCGCATCCAGGCCATGACTCCTGGATGCCCTTGTATTGCTGCCCTTTTTTTTCTCTTTTCTTCCCCCCCCCCCCCCCCCCCCCCTTTTTTCCCCCTGGTCCTCGAACTCACGCCTCCAGGGTGGTCACCACTTCAGGACTGAGTCACCTTTCTGGCAGACGTTTTAACCACTGAGCCATTGTATGCCTAGTTTGAGTGGGGAAATTCAATCCTTATGAAGTTCACTTTCATTCCTTCTTGACCAGATCCAGCCGGGAACTCTCTTCTGCTGCTTCTGTCATTGCCTTGAGAGCCCTTGTCCTCTCTCTGCCAGAAATCGACAGGCTGCATGCAGATGCGCTCACAATCCCTCTTGCATCAATGTCTATGTCAAGGACTTTGGCATGGAAGCCAGATTCTATCAGGCTGCTGGCAAGACTAGCATGGCTCATGGTTCAACAAATTCAAACAGCTCGAAAATATATCTTACATAAAAATTAAATAGAAATTAAAGCACACACACACACACACTATACACGTCGAACATGACTGGTAAAAAGTTTATTATGATCGTTACTCGGAAAGCAAACTAGAAGAAAGGAAACGTATGGTATAAGCTCAGGCTTGTTGTTGCGCATGTTTTCCGGCCTTTTTCATTATTAAACACAGTATTTTGTCTTGTTTCTTGATACTATAAATGTTTAAACCAAGACAGGAAACATCAGGAGTTCATAGGTTTGGGCAACATGGCTTGCACAACGTTAGAACACCCCTGGCGGTGAGAATGGGGAAGACAGAGATGCTACACATTTTGGTACAATCTCTCTTTCTATGTCCGGACTGGCCACAACGCAAAAGCATAACAACTTTTCTTTTGCACTGTTCCTTTACTACAAAAAAATTGGATGGGGGGTCGGTGGTTCAGCTTCTTTAGGTCTATTATCAGGCACAGACGTTAGGGAACTAACTTCCTGTATCGCCCTTTTTTCACTTCTGCGACATTGTCTGCTGATCTGGCCGCCTCTTCAACTGCAGAAGGCCTTTGTTCTCACACTGATAGCAAGGTCAGTGGTCAGTGTTACCATAAACTGTTCTTGCAAGATGAGATTCCTAACAGCAGCAGCAGCATTCCAATCTTCTTCACAAAGACAAAAACCCACTTCTCAAAGTATACTTCTTGAGTCTGATGACAAACTGGGCAAAGGTTTTGCCAGGCTCTTTCTTGGCATTTCTCGGAACGTCTTCAGTTGGTACTCCTCAGCAGTATGATTATTTCTTATTATCAGTGCAGGCAGAGTACTTACACAGAACACTTGTTACTCCCCTCGTGGTTACTTTTACCAACATTATTATATCTAAAATAATTGGGTCAAGAGTCCTCAACAGTACATGAGTGTTTTTACAAATTAGGGTTGATAACCCTTGCAGTTCAAAGACAAAAGTTTTGTTCATGCACCGTTCACCAGCTTCCCCTCCAAGGCGAGACATTACAGGATAAACCTTTTTTTTTCTCCTTTCCGTTGCTATGATTCTTTCCACATCAGCAGTAATACCTTCAGTGGGAGGAAGGGGGTGGAGAGACAGGAAATGTTCACAAAATGGACATAACTGACTTCCGTGACTGGCCAGATGTGTCATTTACAACTCTGCCAAAAAGGTAACTGTGACTTACCTTAAGACCATCATCAGACATACCCTTTGTGACTTGGCAAAGTGCAAAGTAATCATCTGAAGAAAGACACTACTGGAAGGTAGGTCTCAAGTCCGACTGAATTAAGGCTTGTGTAAAGTAAATTTAAAGCTTTCTGCTGCAACGTATTGTTTCCGTTTCAAACTCCCACACGCTATGGTATTGTCTGGTCATCAGGCTTCAGTCTCTGGACTCAATGATGCTGTCTGAATGACAGTCATCCAATCCAGGATAGACAAGTCACAATTTTTGCCAGTCGGACAAAATCAACAACAAAACCCCAAACAAACATAGAAGTTTATCACATTGATGAATGTGAAAAAAACAACAACCCCAAAACAAAAAGGAATGCCCTTAAAAGTCTGTCTGTTCCAGAAATTCTTTCCAGGTGCTGTCAGAATATTCCTGAAGACTGCAGGTGATCTTTTATTGTGCTTGGCAGTTGGAGATTTTAATTCTTTTTTCCTCATTATAAATGTATTTAAGTGTTTGTGACACTATTCATCATCACAACAAAGAAATTCCTAAAAAAACCAAAAAAACCACAAAGGTTAATTCATTCTGTTAATGAACTAATGAGTCAGTGGCTGTCCCACTTTTGATGGACGACATTTACATGGGTGTGATCAACCGATTGTGTTTTTTCAATGCTACAAATTTGACAGGTGGGGGCTTGAGACCACTGCAGTGTGCATCTTAATACTGACGCAGAGCAAAATTAAGGGTTTTTTTGTGGTTTTTTTTTTAAATCATGAAGTGTGCATCTTGATACCAAAGCAGAGCAAAACAATGGGTTTTTAATCATTAAGTATGCATCTTAATACTAGAGTAGAGCAAAATAAAGGGTTTTTATAAATAAGTGTCAGTCTTAATACTGAAACTGAGCAAAATAAAGAAATTTAGATCACAAAAATCACAATGCAGAAATCTGTATAAAATGGAAATGCCCCCACTTTTGAAATTAATTTTGATCAACCTGCACGCTAATAACGATTGCAACCTCCAGTCAGACAGCACTCATTCAAAAGCAGTCACAAGCTCAGATGTCATTTGATGTAGTTTCACTTTGTTTTCATGTTGAGTGTGCAGAGAGACAAATCCTTACACAAGCAAGTGCATTCATTTTAGAGTTTAATATCGACATATATACATACGCATACATGCACACATTTACAAATGCACTGGCAATTCATTGGAGTGGTCTAACATATACAAACTTCAATTGAATCCCTTCATGGTATTGTTAAAATCTGGACTTAAAAAACTTCTTGTATATAATAAAAATGAAACCCAGTTTCTTGATTTTCCCTCCATCAATCCTACTCCACACTGCATCAAATCATTTTTTGTTCTTCAATTTGATATCTCCTCACTGTACCATCCTCTAAAAGCATCGCTTAATTTTCACACAGTCTTCATACACATAAATATCAACACTATGGGACAGCTGTAAACAGCAAACAAACAAACAAACAAAAAAAAAAAACCCAACAAATACCCCCACCCTGAAAAGGCTCATTTAGCTCAATGCCTTTAAAAGAAAATGACAAAAAGATTCAAAATCTTGTGTCTTAAGATTCATTGAGATCTTGTGCTTATATATATATATCTATCTATATATATAACTTACATCTGTTTGTGTGTGTGTGTGTGTGTGTGTGTGTGCGTGTGTCTGAGTGTGTGTGTGTGTGTGTGTGTGTGTGTGTGTGTGTGTGTGTGTGAGAGAGTGTCTATGTGTGTGTGTGTGTGTGCACGTGCACACAATGTCTAAGGTTTTTGAATGGATCCCATTCACTGTCCCCTGCCAGCTTCTCCTCACAAGAACGCGAGCCAGCATAACAAAGGGAAAACAAACTAAGTCTTTAAAAATTTTTGTTGTTGTTGTTTTTGTTTTTTTGTTTTTTAATACAATAAGTCTGTAAATTATTTTTTTTTTATCCACTGAGTAACTGAAAGACAGAAGTAATCATCTTGTGCACACGGTGCTCACAAATCTTGACCTATTTTCCTGCTAAATAATGGCAGAAAAGATATATTTGTTGCTGTTTTTCTCCCCCACAATATCTCCAAGCATATGTACTGTGTAATTGCTCTGTATTCTTTGACCACTAATTTTCAAGAGACAGGGTTTGCTATCAACCTCCCCTCCCCTCCCCCTCAACCTTCCCCTCCCCCACCTGTCCCTCTGACACGGAAGACTTTGGTGATGCCACCTCCACAGACAAGCTGACACGGTTAAAGCAAACTTTGAAAAAAATGCGGAAAGCAGCTGAACATGGCAACTAAAGGCGGATTCAAAGTTGCAAGTCTATGTGACCAGCATCAAATCCATGGACAAGCCTCCCTCTTTGAATACCATGTCCTTTACCTCAGAACTGAAAAAAATCTTTATAATCCTGATGCATGTGTTCTACACGTCTGACACAAGGTGGTTCGGGACGAAAGAACCCCATCCACACTCCCACCCACCCCAAGATCAATCAGTCTTTCTTACACAAGTTGTGAAAACACTCTCTCACCATCAACATTATCAAGTAAGATTTAAGAAATATAAAAAAATAAATAAAGTACAAACGCCACATTT
Source organism: Babylonia areolata (assembly GCF_041734735.1). NCBI lineage: Eukaryota > Metazoa > Mollusca > Gastropoda > Neogastropoda > Buccinidae > Babylonia > Babylonia areolata. The sequence continues at coordinate 46,452,331 of NC_134895.1, read as the reverse complement.
TGTTTTCCTGACATCATTCTGTCAGGTCTGGTATTTGGAGTCACACCATGTTTCTGTTACACTGGTGTCTGACACTTCTGCTACCCTACCTCCTCCTCTGCTGACTGACCAAAATCAAGCAGAACACAGGGGTCGCCTCTCAACTTCTGTTTTCTATTGATACTTCCAAGTATTTATCAAAATCTGACCTAAAGTAAACAGAATCAGGCACTTTTAAGATCCCAGTGATTTTTTTTAATTTAAAAAAAATAAAAAAATCTTTGTTTCTTTTTCACAATGACCTTCAATCAATCCAGAACGAGACCTGATTCCAAAATATAAAATCATGCATCTGTAAGGGTCTAATCATCTTCTTCTTTTGTGGGCTGCAATACCCACATTCACTGGTATACATGTTCAAGTAGGCTTTTACAAGCATGACCATTTTTAGCTTGCCATATTGGCAGTCATGCTCTGTTTTTTGAGGAAAATAAGGCTTTGATAAGCTCATATGTAAAATCCAATCAAATCTTTAAAAAATGGGACGAAAAACCCGTAAGAAAATTCATAACTTGTCACTTTAATGCATATTTTACTTACTTATTGCGATTTTATTATTTGTTGTGCACAGTTCGCAAAAGCCAAGCGTGAATGACACATGAACTAGAAAAACAACTGATTTTTCCTCAATCTTACAATACTACAACAGTAACACAATGGAGTTGTATAATCATGGCTTACTGGATGGCGATTTCATTTCCAAAGTTGCTTTCCCTCAGTCGAAATTACCGTATTTCACTGACTACAAGGCGCTTCGGATTAAAAGGCGCATCCTCCAAATTAAAAATTTTTTATTAAAAAAACCCTGATTATAACGATACATAAGGCGCAGCATAACATAAGGTACACATGACCCTGCTGGAGTCTGCACCAGTGGGTCACGGAATAGTATGTGTGATTAAAATAAAAATCAAAAACAAGAGGTCAAGCACTGATGGATCGATCACTGTTGCTGCCCTGTTTGCACCTGTGGAGGCCCCAATATCTTATTGGAACTCTCCACATGTTGCGTCAGCTGCTCGTCCATCAATACTTTCTTGAATCTGTCCTATCCTCCCTCACTCCTGCATGGGAATGTGAGTGGTTTGTTTTCATTCTCACTCATGGGAGGGCTTTATTCCCTTGCCACGGGATAAACAGCTGAGTGGTTCAAGCACTGGACTTTCAATCTGAGGATCCTGCGTTCAAATCCGGTCATGGCACCTGGTGGGTAAAAGGTGGAGATTTTTCCGATCTCCCAGGTGGACAGATGAGCAGACCAGCTAGTGCCTGAACCCCCTTCATGTGTATGCACATGCAGAAGATCAAATATGCATGTTAAAGATCCCATAATCCATGTCAATGTTGTGTGGGTTATGGAAACAAGAACATACCCGGCATGCACCCCTCTGAAAACAGAGCATGACTGCCTACATGGCGGGGGTAAAAAAGATTATGCCTGTAAAAGCCAATGTGGGAGTCACAGCCCACGAACGATGAAGAGGAGGTTTCCCTTTCATCCCACAGGAATGTCATACTTCTGGGTTCAGTGGTCAACCTCAATACCATCCTAATTCATGGCAGCAGCATTTTGACAGCTTTTTACCATGAATAAGGTGCATTGCATTCTAAGACAAACACATGGGTTACAGTTATGGGGGAAAATTATTGCCGTGTAGCCTGCAAAATAAGGTACTTGTTAAAACACCACTGAGAATGTACACAAGAGGGAGCCATAAACAGTGCTGTCAGCAAAAGGCATAGACAAGTTGGTCTAAAATTATTTTCAATCATCTCTTTTTAAATGTAATATGTAGTCAGAGAATACTTTTTCGTCAATTATTTTTTCTGTAACTTCATGGACATCATTCATTTTAGTTTGATTCAAACATCATACACGCATATAACACATATGCGCAAAAAAACAACATGTGGAAAGCAACCTATGTCTACATAAAAAACCCAAATAAACCAAGAGATAGGACTAAATAAAATTATACTGTAACAAACAAAATAAGTTTACTTAAGTAGGCAGGCTGGGGCAACGTGGGGTGGGAGAAAATGTAAGAATCAACAAAACACGCACGAGCAGCAACTGGCGCCTTAATGATTACACTATACAGTAACAAGCCAAGCTGCAAAATACTATATTCTAAATTTATTTCCATGCTATCACTTTCCACAGATCTCAAGTCAACTATACAACCAATAACAAAAGGTTTCTGATAAATACAAATACATGAAAAATAAAGGACATAACTTTCTGGAATACATTACCAAAAAAACCCCCAAAAAACAAAACAAAACAAAAACAAAACAACCCCCCCCAACCCCCCCAAAAAAAGGCTCATAAAATAGAAAACAAATATCACAGCATACGACTTGGACATGTCAGCATCCACACAGACATACCCAAACCAGTCTTCTGAGCGAGACAACTAAAATATGGCTTTTATGCAATACATTTTTTTTCTTTTGAGACCAAATTGCCCCAAAGAATTCTTTCCTAAACAATAATTACAACCTTTCTGTCTGATAATAAGTAAGGGACATGATCAAAGTACTTGTGGACGGTCGCACAATATGGAGGTGCACATTATTAATATCATGTCTCTGGGATCAGCGAAGAGAACAGGACATCACTGTGTGTGTGTGTGTGTGTGTATGTGTGCATGCATGCGTGTGCATGCATGTGCGCTGCGTGTACGCGCACACATACATGAATGCAAACATACAAGCATGCTTTAAGATCTAACAATTTGGCCACAGTTGTTTGTTCTATCATTGGCTAGCAACGTAACATCCTCCTCATGGTGTGAAATGAACAGTTCTACTGATCTAGCGGGAAGTTTCACTTTTAATACTGATGGGATATACATCGTGGCAAACCACAAAAAAGATTATCTATAAAATTAAAAATCCAGCTTACAAAACAATCTGCTCAAACACTCATTCAATCAAGGCAACTCACAAAAAAAAAAAAAAAAAAAAAAAAAAAGATTTAAAAGCACAGAGGGTGTACATGCCTTTATGTGATGTAATGTAAGGTTAATCATAACTGCATAGATAAAGGTTTTGCAATTTACTCATCCCCCCCCCCTCCCCCGCCAATTACACTAAATCTTCACCAAATGAGAATCCAGATCAATGACAAAAAACCCCCCAAAAAAAACAAAACAAAAAACAACAACAAAAAAAACACAACAACCATGAGACAATCCATTTGAAAGCAATGAAACGAGCAGATAATGTTCCCCATCCCCTTCCCCCCGCCACAAATGCTTTGAAGAAATACACACTGACCAAAAATACACATTGACCAAAAGCAATACTCATCAAAATTAACACTGAAGGTCCATTTTTATCCTTATTTAACCTGGGGAGCAGTTTGAGATTCAAAGCATTCTCCTCAGAAGGAAAATCATTCTACCACAATGATTTACCTCTGACTAACAAGGTAATCAACACATACAGCCAATTTGATAACATTCTCTGCATGACTCAAAACATTTGACACACTGGCCCAACAAGACTCACTGCTAATCATGACCTTTTTTTTCTGTGAACAAACCACCACAGATGTTCCGAAAGCACCATGTTTGCCGACAACTCAGGACCTGGCTTGACTGTCAATACAGGCCGTGCTCTGGTATCAACACCGACTGGCCACGCAGGACTGAATACACTGCTTAGTCCCTGCTTCAAAAAGCATCTTCCAATGTCCGCATTTTTACTGGCAAATGTCCCAATTTCCTATACGTATTTCATGAAGAAAGCAAGTGACAAGGGACATCACAACTGGAAGTATGAAAAACAGAGTGAGGCATATATATATATATATATGCACACACACCTAAATGCAATGTTTTGTAGAACCCATGCTACTGCCCCAAGGGTGTTCTCCTGGTTCTCCATCACCAAGTGGAAGCAGCATCACAGCACCGGGGACTGAAAACAACTGTACGTTGATCTCGTACGAAGGGGCAGAGCCTTGCTTGAAGCTCCTCTCCCAACACAGCTTTCACGACACAACTGGCGAAACCCAAAATGGCAGCAGATCCCACCGCAGAACCTTCTGACATTGTAAAGAGTCTACGCCTGTCACCCCTGTGATCTGAGAGCTCTTTCTGTTCCAGCACAGGATCTGTCTGCCCAACTCATCAGAAACACTGGGCAAGGAGGACAGCTACAAGAAACAAGATTCAGACCGCTTTTTTTTTCTTTTCTTTTTTTTTTGTCAGCTCATTGAGCAGCCACAAAGAGTGTCACTTGCACAGAGTGGAACACACTGAAAAACACAACAACCAGTGCCTGGTTAGTAATGTAAAAAAATTTTAGTAATAAACGTCTTTAGCTTTCCTTCAGAAACCCATAGACAAGACACTACAGAGAAACATTCAATTGTTAGTCCCCTCTCTTCACATACACAAATATTAAAAAAAAAATCTTCATGTAAATGAAGCATTCAGTTTCACCATAAGACAGACCTTTAAGACACAGCAGCAACACATAGATACTGTGTGAAAAACCTAAAGGCCCCAGGAACTGAAAACCCCTGCAGCCCATCCAGCTGTGGACACGGCTGTCAGTCAGAACCTCCGCTTCATGGTGAGGTGCCCAGGTGCTGACAGTGTTGGCAAGAGGAGCGGAGGAGGGAGGGTAAGAGGGGGATTAGGGTGGAGGGGTGGGGAGGGAGGGGTTTGGGGGGGGGGGGAAGAAAAGCAGCGCCTTGAAACCCACAGAGTGAGCAGGACGGAGAGTGGGAACGGCTCCGAGCCAGACCAGACCCCCCCGCTCCATCCTCCTGTGGTCAGTGTAAATGCCAAAGATTGATTTATCACAAAAACTTCTTCTGTGAGTCTGTGGGATGAGTTGCAAACACCTTCCCCCTAATCTGCCTCTGTCACTGTCACAATTTCCAAGTACAATGCAATGTTTTCAACATCTAATTTAAAAAAAAAAAAAAAAAAAAAAAAAAAAAAATCACACTGGAAGTAACAAATTCTCCATACATATATCCAGAATGTGACCCATTTTATTTACATGTATATTAATTCTTCTGTACTGTACATTTTGTTTCCAATTTTGTGCTGTGTAATGTGGATGAAATGTCTAAAAATTGAGATCATTCTAAAATTTAAAAAAAAACAAAAACATAAAAATTCTGAAATCTGGACACAACTACTGTTGTATATTTTGTGTCAAATATTAATTTGTGATAAGCATGTCATATTCTGGGCTGTAAAAAAAAAAAAGGTAAACATATAATTTTTCTCAAATTAAATCTTAAAACAAACAAACAAACAAACAAGAGTCTTGTGCAGAACAAAGTCTGATGCAGCACTGATGATGTGAGAGTGGTTTGATGCAGAATGATGGTGAGCGGTGAGCAGCGGAGACAGGAAGCAACCATGGAATGAACGGCACTATTATTATTACCCTTGCTGCTGGCGCTGTTCACAATGCTGGCTGACCCACGGCTCAAAATGATCACACCAACAATTAACTCTTTTGATATGTATGTCCTGTCTGTGATGCCACCAGAAACCTGGAATGAAGTGTGTGAGTGGACGAGAACAACCAGGAACCAATGTCAGGTTAAGGAAAAAAAAAAGAAAAGAAAAGAAACCATTACAATATCCTCCCCCCCCACCCCCCCAAAACAAGATAAAAATACAGCGTTGTGTGTGTACAAACTAAAGAAGGCAGCAGGAGCAGCAGCAGTAGCAGCAGCAGGGATGAAAGGAGGTGTGGCACGGTGCCTGTCAATCATCTTTATTTCTGAGGGGGACGTCGAGACTGCTTCGGTTTGATGTTCTTGCTCAGCGTCTCTTCCTCCTGCATCTCCAGGCGGAAATTCTGCACTTTTTCTGAAATGAGTACAGCAAAACCATTATGAAAAAGCAAATGCAAAACAGAAACCACACCCCCCCCCACCTCCCCTAAAATACAATGCAGTGCAAAAAGAAATACATTATGATCTCCTAAAAATAAATGCAACATGGAAACATATTATGATCACCTAAAAATAAATGCATAAAAACAAATGCAAAACAGAAACTCCCAAAACAATACAATGCGATGCAAACAGAATTACATTATGATCACCAAGAAATAAACGCAACACGAAAAACATAATATGATCACATAAAAATAAATGCAACACAGAAAAGAAAAAAGAAAAAAGAACAAGAGAGGCAAGGCCTTCAAGACTCACTTGTGACTGAGAGTAAAACACACAAGCTTTTTATGTATTGAGTTTAATTTCAAAATGTAATGTTTAAGATGAGAAAGATCAGTTTAAAGCAAATTAAGTCCCCTAGCATTAATTACAGAGTAATTTCCCTTCTTTACTATCTGCACCAAAACGTTTGCAAAATAAATAAAACTTCCATGCTTAGCAAAAGAAGTTCCTGTTTGAACAAAAAATGATAATAATGACTGCTCTTGTTGTTGTGTCAGAATATCATATCAAAGCGCCAAGTTTAAAAAAATACAAAAAATATAAGTATAACAGTAAATGCAGTTTGCATATAATTAGGCTTCATTATTTTTTTGTGCCCATCCCAGAGGTGCAATATTGTTTTAAACAAGATGACTGGAAAGAACTGAATTTTTCCTATTTTTATGCCAAATTTGGTGTCAACTGACAAAGTATTTGCAGAGAAAATGTCAATGTTAAAGTTTACCACGGACACACAGACACACACACACACACACAGACAACCGAACACCGGGTTAAAACATAGACTCACTTTGTTCACACAAGTGAGTCAAAAAAAGAGAGTAGGGTGCAAACCCGATGGTGTGAAGTAAACAGATTGGAACACTGGTTTACATTCATCCGTAAAAGATAGAACCACACAGCTTTGCATGTGATGTGTTAAAACCAAACCAAAGACAGAGAAATACTTGACACTTTGACACTTTAATGTCATTGGCCACGAGGTCCTCATGACATGGGTGAATGCGTTAACACATTTTTCTCACACAACAAAACATCAGAATAAACAAATGAATGAGGTGAATACTGAAACAAAACAGAAAACAAAAAAGAAGAAAATCCTTTCCTTGAAGAAGAAAGGTAGCAACCAACAGGTCACCCAATACATTACAACTCTGTTCATTCATCAATCAATGAAACAGATTCCATCATTAGTTATACAGGAGATGGAGAGAGGCAGAGAAAGAGAGAGGCAGCCAGAGAAACAGAGACCATGACAAAGTGGGACAGGAAAATAAGGCATGGATCATGATGGGGGTGCATAATTTGAACAATCATGCATAAGAAATCTCACAAAAGCACACACACACACACACACACACACACACACCCACACATCCAACCATACAGACAGACTTCAGTGTGAACAACTCACCCCGTAGGTCAGTCAATGCTTTGATTTTCTGGGCCAGCAGACTCTCCAGTTGTTTGGCATACGCTGGAACACAAATCAACCCATCTCTCCAGATTTTCCACCAGGTTTCCTTAACACTGCTAAAAAAAAAAAAGCTCCATCATTTACACATTTCCCTCAGCCTTTTCAATGTTGTTGTGTAAATCAAAATTTCCGTCAATGTCTAGCAAATGTAGAAGCATAATCATGCATCTGTGTGAGAACACATTATCTGCACATGTACAGTAGACAGTTGTTTCTACTTGTTCATTCAGAAATAAGAGAAACAGAGAGACTAACAGAAAGTGCACAAAGCAAGAGAAACAGAGAGACTAACAGAAAGTGCATAATGCAATCTTTAATTACTTCTTAACTCTGTTATGTGTGCTGAGGCATATAAGGATGCAAAAAAAAAAAGAAAAAAGATCTTCCACTGCCGCCTGTGTTGTGTGTCAGGCATGCGAGTCTGGATATCCAGAAACTTAAAGGTACATCCAAGAACGAATGTGAGAATTGGTGTGATGGCACTGAAAGGTGTACATGCACCAAGGTTCTGGCACTGGGATGTGGGCCAGCAGTGTGAAACCCCAAACCTCTATAAGCCAGCACCACCCACAGAAAGCCGTGGGCAGTGTAGTGTCTGGCGGCACACCACACCATCAGAGATGCCAACCCCTGTCAAGTGTTTGTAGGAACAATCCGGAAATTTGATAGGAACATTCTGATTTTGGTAGGAATGCTTGGACTCCCCAGCCACATCAGCAAACACACATTTTATCTACAAGGCATACAAACACTCCACAGCTTAATCCACCGGCCACAGATGCTGTTTGACCAAGACGAAACAAAATGTGGTGAAATCATAACAGCTGGCATCTCTGGCAGCGTCATGTTTGGCGGCACACCACAGCATGGTCAGGTGAGGGACCTGACCCCTGAACCCTGACCTACCTTCTACATCATAGTCCACTGTCTCTGCCATCTTCATCAGCTTCTTGTCTTCCTGCAGCCACTTTTGACTTTGCTGTAAACACCAAGACACACACACACACCACAACACACATACACACACACACCACAACACACACACCACCACAACACACACACCACAAAACACACACACACACCACAACACACACACACACACATACATTATGACTTTGCTGCACACACTGTAACACATTTCAATATGAAGCTGACATACTTGAGGTGTACCAAACAAGTTCAAAAGGACTGTCATCTTCTTGAACAGATTTTCATCTGTGTGTGGTGTTTGCATGTGAGTGTACACCATGCATTTGTGTGCACATACTAAACCATGTCTGATTTTCTACATACACACTTCAATGCATAATTTTTTTTATTTATTTATTTTTTTAGGAAGAAGTTTGAAAACACACCTGAACTGAATGAAAGCAATGTACAGGAGTTAATACATGCAAAATCACTATCCTCAATGTGTTGACATGTATACATGTTCATTTCATCAAAAAGACATTCTACCCCTCCCCCATCTCCTCTCCTGAATTTTTGTGTAACAATGGTTAAGAAAGTTTTGATGTCAAGGAAGGATACACTACATCTTAGGTGTAAATCCAGTCGATGTTCCCCCCACATCCAAAGCAGTCAGCATGACCTCTTTAAAAATGCAAAGCAACATGAAAGAGAGATAAAAAAAAAAAGGAAACAAAATGAAGATGACAAGCTAGTAACTGAAAAAAACTCAAAGGGATCTCAGATGGAAAACTGGTAAACAACACCCCCTTCCCCACCTGCCCCCGAAAAAACAAACAAAAAAACAACACAAGATGATGACACAACAATCACAAAGTAGACTGATCTCAGATACATGCCAATCCAGTGAACATTTCATCCAACAAAAAAACCAGTCAGGGTAACTGGTTTTAAAAGTGACAAAAACCTACAACAAACAAACAAACAGAACACAACGAAGAGCATGTGACAAAGGTGCGGCATGTGGAGACAGCGGCGTGTGCTGACCTCACAGACGGCCTTGTGGTCCTCCTGCACCTCCTCCTCCATCTCCTGCATCTTGTTCATCACCTGGTGGAAGGTCAGCAGCTCCTCACTCACCTCCTCCTGCTGTAAAACACCAAAACGCACCAACACCTCTCTCTTAACCAACATCGCACTTTACACAGTCACCCAGTCACTAAACACTACAGTTTCAGTTTCAGTAGCTCAAGGAGGCATCACTGCGTTCGGACAAAACCATATACGCTACACCACATCTGCCAAGCAGATGCCTGACCAGCAGCGTAACCCTACGCGCTTAGTCAGGCCTGGAGGAAAAAAAGAAAAAAAAGGGGGAATAAATAATAGATAAGCTTACATAAATAAATAAATAATAATTATAATATAGAAAAAGGTAGTAGTAATAATAATTAAAAAAAACAAAAAACACCACCAAAAAAAACCATTTATTTAAACACTACAACAGAGTCCATACGCACACAGAGATGGGTTCTCCAAATATGCACCACTAACAGCCAACTCATGTGAAAACAGGGAAAGTTTCAAAAACCAAAAAGTAAAAGCACACAAAAATCATCATGGCAAGTCTGACTTTCAGAGAACTGTCTGACACCATATCATGCTGTAAGAGAAAGGAAATTTTCTATCTAAAATTACGTTTAAATAACATACTTACCATGACCCAACTAGTGCAGACTCCGGCAGGGGTCTGACATTCCTGTCCTATGCAAACTACTATCCGCCTATGCGGAGAAAATGAGAGAACTACGGCCGATAACCTCCCGGAAGTAGGTAACGTCCCCTTTGTCCCCCTGGTTATCGCCCTCTTTTTCCGGCAGCCATCTCGACACCTGTACCTGTGCACTTCCTACGGCTAAGTTTTTCGCATTTTCTACCTGTCTATCGATTCTTTGGCGTTTCTGTTTTGTGTCCGATTATGTCTTCAAACAGGTCGCACAATTATGTAGCCCGATTGGGAGATCGGGCTAAAATTAAGGCACGATCGCAATCGATTCGCGATCAGTCTGGGCCCTCTACAGGTTTTAATTTAAAAAAAACAAAACACAAAATGGTAACTTCAGCACAGAGACCAACAAAACCTGTCCGCATATTAGCCAGACAGTTGCTCACACTCCACACCTGCTCCTTCTTCAACACCAGCACACCACGCCTCACACCTCTTTCTCCCTCAACACCGTCATACCTCGCCAGCACACCACGCCTCACACCTCTTTCTCCCTCAACACCATTATACCTCGCCAGCACACCATGCCTCACACCTCTTTCTCCCTCAACACCGTCATACCTCTCCAGCACACCACGCCTCACACCTCTTTCTCCCTCAACACCATTATACCTCACCAGCACACTAAGCCTCACACCTCTTTCTCCCTCAACACCGTCATACCTCTCCAGCACACCACGCCTCACACCTCTTTCTCCCTCAACACCATTATACCTCACCAGCACACTAAGCCTCACACCTCTTTTTCCCTCAACACCGTCATAACCCACCAGCACAGCACGCCTCACACCTCTTTCTCCCTCAACACCGTCATACCTCTCCAGCACACCACGCCTCACACCTCTTTCTCCATCAACACCGTCGTACCTCTCCAGCACACCACACCTCACACCTCTTTCTCCATCAACACCGTCATACCTCTCCAGCACACCACGCCTCACACCTCTTTCTCCTTCAACACCGTCATACCTCTCCAGCACACCACGCCTCACACCTCTTTCTCCATCAACACCGTCATACCTCTCCAGCACACCACGCCTCACACCTCTTTCTCCCTCAACACCATTATACCTCACCAGCACACTAAGCCTCACACCTCTTTTTCCCTCAACACCGTCATAACCCACCAGCACAGCACGCCTCACACCTCTTTCTCCCTCAACACCGTCATACCTCTCCAGCACACCACGCCTCACACCTCTTTCTCCCTCAACACCGTCGTACCTCTCCAGCACACCACACCTCACACCTCTTTCTCCATCAACACCGTCATACCTCTCCAGCACACTACGCCTCACACCTCTTTCTCCTTCAACACCGTCATGCCTCACACCTCTTTCTCCATCAACACCGTCATACCTCTCCAGCACACCACACCTCACACCTCTTTCTCCATCAACACCGTCATACCTCGCCAGCACACCATGCCTCACACCTCTTTCTCCCTCAACACCGTCATAACTCTCCAGCACACCACGCCTCACACCTCTTTCTCCCTCAACACCGTCATACCTCGCCAGCACACCACGCCTCACACCTCTTTCTCCCTCAACACCGTCATACCTCGCCAGCACACCACGCCTCACACCTCTTTCTCCATCAACACCGTCATACCTCTCCAGCACACCACACCTCACACCTCTTTCTCCCTCAACACCGTCATACCTCTCCAGCACACCACGCCTCACACCTCTTTCTCCATCAACACCGTCATACCTCTCCAGCACACCACGCCTCACACCTCTTTCTCCCTCAACACCGTCATACCTCGCCAGCACACCACGCCTCACACCTCTTTCTCCCTCAACACCGTCATACCTAACACTTCTTTCATCCTCAATCACAACACACACCAGCACTTCACATGCACACTTTACAAGAAAAATCAAAATCAAAATAAATCAGGGTGTTGGCCAGACAGTCCCCTGGGGGGGAGGGCAGGGGAGGGGAAGGGGAGGGGAAGGGGAGGGGTGGCCACTCACATTGGAGGTCTTCAGCATGGCCAGGTCTGAGTTCTGTGGGGACATGGTGCCCAGGGGCAGGTTGCTGGGGGGAGGGACGTCTGAAGGCTTGCCTTCCACAGGGCCCCCTGGCCCCAGCTCCTTCACCCTGCACATCAGTACATTCACACTGTTAGCTGTCTGTCTGTATACCTACGTCATAAATACACCTGTTAGTTGTCTGTCAGTGTGTCGTATCTCGTTTATGTGCATCTCAAATACAAGATTTAGAACCAAGATCTCCCGAAAGATATCAAACAACCTAGCATTTTTACACAATCTGTAAAAACCTCATCGTAACATATGATGTTAAGCATGCTTCAATATATATATATTTTTAAGATGTCACAGCAATGTAAACTCTGAAACTTATGGTTTAAACAAACTTAATCACTTTTGATGAAAACCCTTAATCAATCACTTTTTGTGAAACTGCACAGGCCACTATGTTCATGTATTAGTGAACATCCAAAAATTGAGCATCAAGATGTTTCTGACACACATGGAAAGCTCAATAACTGGCAGATAAAATAATCAATAAATAAAAGCAGCACAGTTTAAGAGGGCTTTGATCGCTGCAGAGTGAACGCTTGTGATAACAAACCCCCTTTCTTTAGACAAGCAAGAGACAAGTTTTCTCTCTGACATGACCGTCCTCTGACACTGACATAAAGATGATGAGCTTATGAAAGCTGCAGAGACAAGAGCCTCAAAGCACCAGGTACCTATGTTGGTCCTCCGACACTGACATACAGATGATGAGTTAATAGGGAGGGTGTGCAGACACACTTTCTTTGGATTTTCGTCTGGTGAGCATGCACGTCTCCATTTTTTTTTTTTCCAGGTCACCGACAGGCTAAAATATCGTCATGAAAATCGCTGTTCTGACGAAAGGATTTTGAACATTTTCAGTGACTATTTTGGCAAGTTTACAATATACATATATGGTTTTATAATTACACCCATTATTTGCTTTAGTCTTCTATGTTTACTTTGAGCGTGTTTCTTGTAATAAATCTGCCATTACGTATTCAAAATGATCCATTTTATAAACTCCTCTGAAAAGTTGTCCAAACAACTCCTCCAAAAAGTTGTTCGAACAAAAGCAGTGCAAACTCAGAGAAGTCAGTCATAGTGGTTGGCTGCCCATGTCATCATATGACCTACTTCTCGCTCTGCGAGTGACGAAAAGTCTGCTATGAAAGTGGGCTGCACACCCCCCCCCCTAATAACGCTGCAGAGTCAAGAGCCTCGAAGCATCGTACCTGTCAGCGTAGCGCAGTGTGTTCAGAGTGTGCTCGCAGCAGTTCATTCCGGGTGACACCATGGCGATCTGCACCAACAGCAACATTCCACACTTACAGTCAGCAACACAGCAAAAACAGAAACATTACACACTTGTAGTCAGCAACACAGCATATCAGGAACATTCTACTCGGGTGGTCACCAACACAGCGTCCATGCCAAACCGTGGCACACATCTTCCTTTACATACTCCCCACCACTTGTTGCCACCACCACATACAGACATTTTGTACGACAATCTGACACGCATGTTCATATGCATACTGATGTACAACTCTACAACAATGAATGAAATAATCCATTAAAACAGAAAGCCCTGGGTCATCCCATTACCAGTGACTTATCATGGATAACACAAAAACAACAACAACAAACAAAAAACCTGGCAACGTATAGCAAGAAAAAGCTAAACTAAAAACAGAAATCCACCAATACTTCACAAACTAGCAGGTTTGAAATAACTGAAACGCATAATGAAGTTTCCATGATCTATAACCCTTACCATGCAAGTACGAGACTTGTCCCCAATGAAGGAATCTCTCAACACCTGAGTCAGCTTACTGGCACGGAAAGGCAGGTGAGCACCATTGCGTCCAAGCGCACGTATACATTCCTGTTTAAAAACAAACAAAAAGAAATATCAGAAAAAACAAACAAACAAAAGAACAAACAGGAGAGAAGGAAAGAGGACAGAGTGCACTTTGGCTCCATGCCTAGGACGTCCCAAAGTAATCATAACAACATACATAAACTGGGGTAAGATGTACTCAGGATGGGTGAGGAACGAGGAGGGAGACTGAAGGATCACATGTTAATTTGTGTGCATCATGCTTCCTAGCCGTGTGTGTTGCAGAGGAAAGGATATTTCTGATGTGCATGCATTAACACTGAAGACAATGTAGGGAGAGGATGCCCTCAGGATGGAGAATGAGGTGTCAAGCTCTGTGCAACAATTTCTACAAGAATGGAAGAGGAGAGGCTATTTTTTTTATGTGTCTGTGCACACAACAAACATACCATGCATATCAAGCTACAGAATGTGCCCATGACTAAAACAGACTGATAATAAGATCAACAATTTAAGCATCAATCTGCAATGTAGTGGTTTCTAGGAGTGTAGAAGAGGGCCTGGTCATCCCCGATTTTTCTTAGTCCAATCTAAAGTGTTGTAAAATTCATCTTTTATTATATTTTATTATTTTATCACAGGGTACCATATCATGCACAAAACACCAGACATGAATTTGTGTAATAACACACGGCACGTTTCTCTGAAACTCCTTCCTTTGATCTTGTGCACTCCTTTCGTCTCCATACTGAACAAACTTTTCACTGGGTATGTTTCCCTGAAACTCCTTCCTTTGATCTTGTGCACTCCTTTCGTCTCCATACTGAACAAACTTTTCACTGGGTATGTATCCCTGAAACTCCTTCCTTTCATCTTGTGTGCTTCTATTGTTTCCATACTAAATAAACTTTTCACTGGGTATGTTTCCCTGAACTCCTTACTTTGATCTTGTGTACTTATTTCGTCTCCACGTTGAACAAACTTTTCACTGGGTATGTATCCCTGAAACTCCTTCCTTTCATCTTGTGTGCTTCTATTGTTTCCACACTAAATAAACTTTTCACTGGGTATGTTTCCCTGAACTCCTTCCTTTCATCTTGTGCACTCTTTCGTCTCCACACAAAAACAACACCCCAAAGTTCTGTGCAAGGAACCTATGTACAAGTGAAGAAGAAAGTCACCTTGAGAGCCAGAAGACTTTTGTTGATCTCGGCTCCCTCCATGCGTGTCTGCCTGTCTGAGCTGGATGTGTCCACCCCCCTCTCGTTTCCTGCATGCGCACGCACACACAACATACATCACTCTTCAAAAAATATTTTTTGCAACACCTGAAAATTCACCCCAGGCCCCCACCCCTCCAACCCCCAATGCAGTCACTCAGATTATGACTGGGTTTTCTAATCACTGCTGGGACTTTCTGACCATAATATCAGCCCACAATCAGTTAACAACTTAAACAGGCAAGGGACTCAAGACCCTGCAGCCTATCTGGAGAAAATACTTGTGGAAATGAGATAAGTGGTTCAAGAAGCTTTCAGACTAAGTCTGCAACGACCAAAAGAGAGCAGAGAGCGAGACGAAGTTCACAAAACAAAACATCGAATAAAACGTCACAAACAGACGCAAACGATGCAGGATACATGAATCACAAGACGAAAACGTCTGAAACAAACAAACATGCTTGAAAATAACATTTCTAATGCATAAAAGGTCGGCAAAGACAGAGCAAATCGATAATGGCGGCCACAGAGAATAATTGTTTACCTACTGCCAGAAACGGCATTTCATTGGCTAGTAGACGGCAGTGTAATGGCGAGACGTTGTATCACTGAGTTGCCGCGATAAATTTTGGCCGAGAAGAGCAAACAGATAGGCCTGGTTTGCATCAGTTTGACACAGGTACAGTATATGACACCAAACAACAAAATTTGCAACTTAATCAAACACTGGTCACATCAGAGCACTGTTACTGCTTTGCTTTAGTCACCCCATAACAGGGTCTTTTTTTTTTTCTATTCATTAATAACAATACAATATTCTTTTCCTTTCTTTCAAAACCTTTTTGACTGTTCACTCTACAAACTAATCTTGGTTCAACAAGAAAATGTGTTTGTTTTTTTCTGAAGACGATTCTCTCCCACCTCCATCTCTCCTCCTCCTCTTTTTATCTTCTCCGAAAAGACCTGGAGATGACTGGTCACTACCCATACACACATTTTCAGTAATGAAATTCCAGTCCACACTGGCCCACTTGCAATCCCTGCTAACGAAATGGTTGACAGACTATTTAATTACAACAGCCTCACAATGAAATTTACCTGCTAAATCAATCAGAGAGAACTTCCCATGTAGCCGACTTTTTGCCCTGCAAAAGAAATAAGAAAATCCACTGAATCACTGATTTCATTTCATCGCGAAGAAACAATGTGTAAATGATCTGACAACATTATGTATTCACAGGACAGACTTTCTTAATAGAGATATAATTATTCAAGCAGATGAAAATAATATCTGTTATCAAAAAGAAAATGCTAGAGCACTCTCCCTCAATTTGGGTTTGTAGTACCTTGCAGTATCCAAGTGTGTGTGTGTGTGTGTGTGTGTGTGTGTGTGTGTGTGTGTGTGTGTGTGTGCTGTCATGAGCATAAATGAGTATTGTGTACAACTGCTCATGTTCTCACGCATGTGAATTCAGTACACAGAAGGAAGCTCCAGTTTCTCCATTGTTTATGAACTGATTTCTTCCAAGGGACAGACTACTTGTCCCCATCACTTGAGCAGAAAAATTGATTTTTCACTGCATTTCTGTTCTTTTTGTGGTTTTTTTTTTGCACAGATGAATGCAACTGAAGTTGTTGAAGTGTGTGTATATGCATGGTGTGTATATACTGCATCAGATGCTGGACCAAAATGTTTTCAATCAGTTCGCCACTTTGTCAAAGAATTTTTTTTTTCTTTTTTAACAAAGTCAGATGCAGCAACCCATGTTTATGATGAAGGCGCATCCAGTTATCTGCTTGTGTGGACTTAAAAGCATCACTGAAACTAGTTATTTCAAGCCAGTATGCAGATTACTGCTATTTCCGACAGTGTTTACTGCAGAGATGCGACAGCAAACTTCCCTTTCAAGGGAACTAACTCTGACAGTCTATTCCATTTCCATGCTGCCACAGAAAAACCTTTTGCTGGTCACACACCAGGACAAAGAGAACAGTCAGCTGTGCACAGCTGCCTGGATCACAAATGTCCAGTCCAGTCCACATCAACCAATGAAGCCAGTAAAATGAGGATTTTTTTCTAAGTATCTTGATTTTCCTTTAGCTAGGGCATGTGTCCTGGGCTTTAGAATTTTCAGGTGAGATCCTGATACTGCTAACACTGTGTGCGCTTATCATGCCTTCTGACATACTCATTTGGTCCTGACAATGTTGTTTGCGTCTGATGTTTGTAGAACTCTGTATCACAGCAAAACATTTACCTATTTTTTGTTCTGGACATGCACAAAGATTCATTTACACTTGAAATACTTTGTAAGCATATGACCTCCTCTTTGTTTTGTTTCATTCTTTATTCTCAATGGTATGCCCTTACTCACTTAGTTTATTCAACACATCATTATCAACCCTTTAAGGCTATCATTCATTACAATACACACTAAAAAAAAAAAAAGAAAAAAAAAAAAGAGATGCGACACTGCAATTCTTCAATCAGATGTGCAAAACAGCAACCACTGGGTGAGTGTTTTTCTTAACTAGAAAAAAAAAAAAGGGAGGGGACAAAGTTAAGTTCTGGGTCCTGTGGCGAAGTGGCTACCATCAACAAACGGACAAAAGCCCATAAATGTCAAATCGCTTTGGCCCTGGCCCTTCCCTGGCCAGCTCAAACCCACAATTAAGAGTGTCAGAGTGTCATGGGCTCCAACAGGGATGAAGTGTACAGAACAAAGAAAAAAGCCAAAAGCCTCCAAAGAAATGTCTCTCTATATAGTATATATATCTTTGATTTTTGATGGGGGAGCAATCAGCGACACCAAGAGCAGCCTAAACAAGGTCAGAATGCTGAACAAAGTGTGGAGATGTCTCCCCCCAGTACAGCATAAATACCATACTGATAATGTACCAGTACCACCCTGCTCTATGGCTCAGAATGGTGGAGGATGACTGAGAGTGATCTAACAAAGTTGTCAACCTTGCACACGAAAAACCTCCACAAAGAATCCTGAAATCCTTATGCCCCAATACCATCTCCAATCAACAACTACTTGCACATTGCAATCAAGAGAACAAGGAGACCATCATCATGAAAAAGTGGTTGAAATGGATTGGGCATGTCATGCAAAGAGACCTAGGTAATATTACCCCGACAGCCTTTCACTGAACACTCAGAAAGTAGGTTCTTTGCTGCTGCCCTACAAACCTGAGGGCATAAACAGCAGTAGGTAAGTAATCTTGGATTTACCTGTGGGAAAACTGATGGAAAAGCTCAAACCAGCAATGACTTCAAGCTGTGTGCCCTTGTAGGAGTGCAAGTTACTGTGCTTTTTTTTAGGAGTGGGAATGAGGGTGGTGGTGGTGGTGGTGTTAGTTATCAAAACTCACCTGTACCTCAAAATAAGTTGAAACACTGCATGAGAACGAGAGGAATGCTGGTTTGCAGAGGTCTGACCGGAGGTTCTGAAAAAAAAAAAAAAAAGAAAAAAAAAAAAAATTAAGCAGAAAGGTACGAAAAGTCCTCAGATGCAAACCACACCTTTTCTATACTAAACAGAGCAACATGACAGTAGAGGAAAACAAACAGACAAACAACTGCATTGTAATTTTAGCTAATGCTAGTATTTTGTGTTCAGAGTCCAAATACTTACAAGTCAATGTTTCTATAACAGTGTGTTTAGTCCACACACAAGACAGGTTAATTAATCATACGCAACACCTGATCACTTTTACTTCAGGTACTACAGAATAATACTAAACAATAAGATCGAAACTTCCTTCCCCTGTCTAATGATGGCAAGACTTGTGAGACGCTGTGCAACCCCTGCTGTCAGTGGGTCTGTCTCCCCCCTGCCTCCCCCTCCACACCCCTTTTACCTGACATGGTTCCCATGGTGGATGAGTTGTAGGACGTCATCGACACTGTTGACGGGCTCCTCCCTCAGCCCCACCACCTGCACCTGCTGCTTGTGGTCCTCCAGCACCCGCAGCCTCGTCTTGTTGTTCAGCAAGTCAAACACCTGCACAGCAACACATAATAATAATTTGAGTTTTTTTGCTGCCCGATCATCTGCACCGTTTCAGTGGCATTACTCACACGCCGCTCATTCCGAGCCCCCCATACAAAGCCACACCCAGGATCATCTGTCTCAGTCCCAGTACCGGCAGTCCACAGGGAACAATTGATGTTAGGTCACCTGGAGGCCAAACACTACAGGAGACCTTGCACTGCTGCTGAGTCACTTCAGTGGTGTTCGGTTGTGCCTGTTCAGATTTAACGTACTTGGGACACCACCTACTAAGCCCGCTACTGATGACAATAATGGCTTAGTCGCGAAGCTGGACTGACCGAGTGTCTCCCCCAGAGTGAAGACTGCCACAACATCCCTCCACAACAGTCCCCCATGAATCCACAGACAATGAAGACCTTGACAACACACCCCAAGCATGGAAGTGGAGGGGTCACAATAATAATGTTTGTCCTTCAGATTTGAAGTTGACCATGGGTTAAAAAATCAGAGGGAAGATCGGTGGCTGTGGGTCCGAAGGTGACTGATGAGGCCAATCCAGGCCCTGAAGGCTCGCCCAATGTATGGGACACAAGTGAGTGGGTGCTGTTGTGGTAGTGGATGCTGCCTTGTGCACAGCATGCTTTCACTGTGCCTCACACAAACACACACACAGAGTTATACACTGTGTGTTACTTTTCTCTCACTTTTGTTTCCATACCCCAAATTTCCTTGCCTGTGCTAAATTTCTCTTAACAGTCACATACGTAAATATATATACAGTTTTAAGTGCGTTCTCATATGTATACGCACATGCACAGCACGCACACTTTTTTCCCCGTCTAAAATCATTTGAGTGAACAGATGCTAAATGGTAAATGTACACGCAAAATTCATATTTTATGGACAATCAGGCTATGCTTTCTTTAACATCGACCCATTCGCCATATAAACAATTCGGTGTGACTTATGTATGGTTAAAATGATCAAAACTTTTCCATGAATCAGAATAAAAACAGCTCACAAACATACTGTACATCATGCACTTGCAGACAGACAGCAAGGCTTTCATATTGCGGCACGTCACACAAACAAAGCACTCAGGGAGTTTTAGACAATCACAAACATCAAACTAGAAGGAAGCACCACAATCACAGATTGGACGCAAATTTAATGAACAGCAACTATGAATGTCAAAGCAACAACTGCAAAGAATTAAAACTTCAGAAAAAAAAAAAAAATCAACACAGGCAACTTCAGACACACAACTGATCTGCTATAAAGACTGTTAAGTTTCCTCATTTTTCTACTGTCAGATCAGTTGGTGGAGTGCCCAGCTTGCATGAAAAAAGCTACGAGTTCCTATCACACACACTCAAATAAATTACCAATTTCACTGCCTGTCTTAAAGTGTTGTCATTCACACGGTGTCCGTCTACAGTTGAAATTTGTTCCTTGCTCCTAGTGTACACATCACCTGAGGTGGGTGCTGACGTTGACGCTGAAGGTAACCAACCAACCAAACAACCTACCTTTCCACTGTAGATTTCAAAAAAGCTGGCTCCCACTGTGAGATCAATTTTCTTGTACTTGGAATGCAGTAATCTGAAGACATCTTTGGCTGCAACCCAGAAGAAGAAAAAAAGAATATGCATTTCCAGATTACAGGAAAGCAATAGAAAGAAAGGAAAACAAAACAAAAACAAAAAACAAACTTGACAACTCATCCGTTACACATTGTTGAAAACAGAAACCTCAGCTGAACCCCCCATTCCCCCCACCTGCCAGGCTCTTTCCCCCCCCCAGCTTTCATACAATACTACTCTAGAAGTAACACAATCCAGACTACCATCTAGAAAATAAACTAATTTATTTCAAATTTGACAGACGCACACAAACAGCATGCAATGTTTTCTTCTACACCTGGATGCATGCTTTAACATCTGTCTCTTATATCTGAACATGCCTTTTCTTTCATTCTCTTTTTTTTTTCCTGTCATTCATTTATCTGTTTTCTATTTATTTTTACTACTGTGATACACAGATATGAACATGCCCTTTTTCTTTCTCTCTTTTTTCCCCCCATTCATTTACTTATTTTCACAACTGTGATACACAGATTTGGACAAATGACAGGATAAAATTCTTCATACAATTAGGCTTCCAATACAATCACTGGTAATCTCCGGGAGGTTATCGACCGTAGCTATTTTCGTTTTCTCTGCATTGGCAGGTAGTAGTTTGCACAGGACAGGAATCGGACTCCCTGCCGGTGTCTGCACTAGTGGGTCACAGTAGAGTATGTGTAGTTAAACACTGGTTTTCAATTATTGCTGCACTAATGGGTCACGGTAAAGCATGTGTAGTTAAACACTGGTTTTCAATTATTGCTATGTATATTTATATATGAAACACTTTTGTCCAAAAGACCCCCTACCCAAGAAAAATATGGAACATGCTGGCAATCAAATCTGCTTCCTATAACCAAGGTGGACGCAAGAGAAACAAACAGAACAAAGTATTTTCAAGTTTAAATTTGAGACTGCACTTCAACAGCAACAGGGAGCAGTCATCACAGTTTGTGTGATGACAGTACAGACTTCAAATTGCTCTGAACGTTGGGAGTTCTCCTTCTGAAGCAGAGAATCTTCTGCAGTGCTGAGAGAAAAACGCATGTTGTAGTCTTTTCTAAAACTGTGCTTCGGGACAAATTTCTTGCAGCTGTCACACGTTCTCCTCACCTGCTAAACAGTAGATACCCTTGGCGCAGTCTTGCTGACCTTTGGTGCCAAAGTCACCACCCATTGTCTGCACACCAACATGACACTTATTCCAAATATATAACAATACAGAATAAAAAGCACACATTATACAGAATTCAAGTTCAGTGTGTATGCAGTCAATGGCACCAAAACAAATATATTGAACACAGAGCTCACATGGCAACATGACATTGATAGTTGTGCCAAACACACACAATGAATTACATTGAATTACAGACCTTTCTAACATATGGCTGCAATCATAAATGCATGTATGTTTGACAATCAACAGATACTTTCAAAAATTCTTAAACCGATGTGCCTGCTCTGAAAATAACCCCTCCCCCTGCTACCAAACGGCACCACAACCCTTTTAAGAACACACAACTGACTCTTAACTGTCACTTCAAATTTAACAGAAGAATCCACTCACTCACCACACACACACACACACACACACACACAGAGTTTGAACAGAAGAATCAACTCACACATGTATGCATGCACATGCACACAGACACATGCTCAAACATACACGTGTATGCACAAACACAAAAAAAATTACTCACGTGTGTTTTCCCACTGCCTGTTTGTCCATAGGCAAAACAGGTAGCCATACCACCATCAAATATACTTTCCACAAGAGGTTTGGCAGTGTACCTGTTGACAGAAAAAAGTCATTTCTAAGCGTTGCTGCAAAGTCTTTTTTTTTAAAAAATACAGAAGTATTGTTTATCTCCACTTTCCTACATTTATATTTTTCTTGTTCCAGGTAACTTGAAATATTTCTCTAATTTAATTCATTTCCAACAAAAAAAGTATTAAAAAAAAAAAAAAAGTAAACGAAATGCATATTTAAAAATTCATCTGAATTAAAGTTAACAGATTATCTAAACTCAACTTCAGTTTAAGAAACATTTATTTCTTTTTGTGAGTGTATGTTTTCTCTTATAGTTTTTTTTCCTTTTTCTTTTTTTTTTCTAGGGGGTTGGGGGGTGGGGGAAGTGTGTGGGTGGTAGAGGTAATACATGGACACGCAAGCTTCCATGTGCAAACTACTTCCCCACTCATGCGGAGTAACCCAAATCTCACCTGTAGGTGTAGCGATCTCATCAAATGCAGACCCCCCCTTCACCCCCAGCACCCCCTTTCTCACCTGTAGACCATTTCGTTGGTAGCGTTCTAATCAAAGGCAAACACCCCCTTCTCACCTGTAGACCATTTCATTGGTAGCGTTCTAATCAAAGGCAAACACCCCCTTCTCACCTGTAGACCATTTAGTTGGTAGCGTTCTCATCAAAGGCAAACACCCCCTTCTTACCTGTAGACAATTTCGTTGGTAGCGTTCTAATCAAAAGGCAAACACCCCCTTCTCACCTGTAGACCATTTCGTTGGTAGCGTTCTAATCAAAAGGCAAACACCCCCTTCTCACCTGTAGACCATTTCGTTGGTAGCGTTCTAATCAAAGGCAAACACCCCCTTCTCACCTGTAGACCATTTCGTTGGTAGCGTTCTCGTCAAAGGCAAACACCCCCTTCTCACCTGTAGACCATTTCGTTGGTAGCGTTCTCGTCAAAGGCGTAGTCGAAGCGAAAGTTCTGGTTCTCCAGGTACTTGGTCAGGTCCACCTTCAGCTTGGGTTCATGGACGATCACATTCTCCTTGTTGGGCACCGTCAGGACATCCGGCTCCGCACGTGTCACCTCTACACACACAATAACCATGGCATGTGTCACCTCTACACACAGTGATCATGGCACAGGTCACCTCTACACACACAATAATCATGGCACGTGTCACCTCTACATACACAATAATCATGGCACGGGTCACCTCTACACACACAATAATCATGGCATGGGTCACCTCTACACACAGTGATCATGGCACAGGTCACCTCTACGCACACTAATCATGGCACAGGTCACTTCTACACACAGTTATCATGGCACAGGTCACCTCTATACACAGTTATCATGGCACAGGTCACCTCTATACACAGTTATCATGGCACAGGTCACCTCTACACACACAATAACCATGGCATGGGTCACCTCTACACACACAGTTATCATGGCACGCGTCACCTCTACACACACAATAACCATGGCATGGGTCACCTCTACACACACAGTTATCATGGCATGGGTCACATCTACACACACAATAACCATGGCACTGGTCACATCTACACACACAATAACCATGGCATGGGTCACATCTACACACACAATAACCATGGCATGGGTCACATCTACACACACAATAACCATGGCATGGGTCACATCTACACACACAATAATCATGGCATGGGTCACATCTACACACACAATAACCATGGCATGGGTCACATCTTTACACCCACAATAACCATGGCACTGATCACCTCTACACACACAATAATCATGGCATGGGTCACATCTACACACACAATAACCATGGCATGGGTCACTTCTAACCACACAATAACCATGGCACTGATCACCTCTACACACACAATAACCATGGCATGGGTCACATCTACACACACAATAACCATGACATGGGTCACATCTTTACACCCACAATAACCATGGCATGGGTCACATCTTTACACCCACAATAACCATGGCATGGGTCACATCTACACACACAATAACCATGGCACGGGTCACATCTACACACACAATAACCATGGCACTGGTCACATCTACACACACAATAACCACGGCATGGGTCACATCTACACACACACAATAACCATGGCATGGGTCACCTCTACACACACAATAACCATGGCATGGGTCACATCTACACACACAATAACCATGGCACTGGTCACATCTACACACACAATAACCATGGCACTGGTCACCTCTACACACACAATAACCATGGCACTGGTCACATCTACACACACAATAACCATGGCACTGGTCACATCTACATACACAATAACCATGGCATGGGTCACATCTTTACACCCACAATAACCATGGCACTGGTCACCTCTACACACACAATAACCATGGCATGGGTCACATCTACCCACACAATAACCATGGCATGGGTCACATCTACACACACAATAACCATGGCATGGGTCACTTCTAACCACACAATAACCATGGCATGGGTCACATCTACACACACAATAACAATGGCATGGGTCACATCTTTACACCCACAATAACCATGGCACTGATCACCTCTACACACACAATAATCATGGCATGGGTCACATCTACACACACAATAACCATAGCATGGGTCACCTCTACATACAGTTATCATGGCACAGGTCACATCCACAGACACAATAATCATGGCACAGGTCACATCCACAGACACAATAACCATGGCACAGGTCACATCCACAGACACAATAACCATGGCATGGGTCACATCTACACACAAAATAACCATGGCATGGTTCACTTCTACACACACAATAACCATGGCATGGGTCACCTCTACACACACAGTTTTCATGGCACGGGTCACCTCCACACAGTTATCATGGCACGGGTCAACTTTACACAGTTATCATGGCACTGGTCACCTCTACACACAGTTATCATGGCACAGGTCACATCCACAGACACAATAATCATGGCAAGGGTCACATCCACAGACCAATAACCATGGCACTGGTCACCTCTACACCCACAATAACCATGGCATGGGTCACATCCACAGACACAATAACCATGGCACAGGTCACTTCTAACCACACAATAACCATGGCACAGGTCACTTCTAACCACACAATAATCATGGCACGGGTCACTTCTACATACACAATAATCATGGCATGGGTCACTTCTACACAGACAATAATCATGGCACGGGTCACTTTTAAACACAATACTTTGGCTGAATATTTCGTTTGAGCTAAAAATTCCTATTCATTTATAAAAAATAAAAAAAAGAAAAGAAAAAAAAAGGTATAAATAACTGAAAAGAAAAGGAGAGTCAACAAATACACTATTCTTTTTTTTCTTCTTCTAAATACCTGTTGTTGTTGTTTTATGGAGGTGGGGGGATCATGCTTGAAACACTTCTTTTTTTTGTTTGTTTTGAATAACTAAAAACAGCACATGAAGAAATAAGTAAACTAGCAATCCACATTCTGCCCGATTGCAAGAAGCTGTGTGTGCATGTGACAAAAACTCCCCCCCCCCACCCCACCCATAAAGCCTCACCCTTTTTGTTCATTGGTCGTTTGCGAACGCAGACACATATCTGATGATTTTCAATGGGGTCTGAAGATGTGATAGGCCGGTATTCTAAGTGGCTGCGGAATTCACTGGAAAACAGAAAAAAAACCCAGAGAGGCACAAAATGATTAGATTACTAAGTACACATCCACAGTTCAATCTTGGATCTCACATCCAAATAAAATCAGCACAGAAATTCAGCTAAAACATATTGCAACATACTTCAAACTGTTCATTGGGTTCATTTCACCGTACTAAAACAAGACCAGCCTTTACTGGTTGGCGCCATTGCTGTCTGCATAAAAGGAGATAAAGAAACTGGAGTGATAAAGCTTTTTTTTTGTAATACCCCTTAAAAAAAAACACCCAAAAAACCAACAACAATATCAACAACAACAAAAACACCAGAAGGATTGAATCTTTTCATCAAATTAATTTGAAACTGAACAAATCTCCACTACAGGTGAGGCATTCGTTCAAGTCTGCCTTCACAGCTAAGCAGTTACTGTCATCAGCAGGGAGCTTTCAAAACGGTGTTCTGCATTTGTTGAAATAATACAGACACTGCTGAAAACAACAACTAAAGTGACTCAGCAGCAGTGCATGGTCTCCTGTCATGTTTGGATTCATAATGACCTGACAACTACAACTCAACTTCCCTGTGAAGTGACAGTGCTTAGGCTGATGACATTACAACACTGCTTCCCTGTGAAGTGACAACTACAACACTGCTTCCCTGTGAAGTGACAACTACAACACTGCTTCCCTGTGAACTGACAACTGACAACACTGCTTCCCTGTGAAGTGACAACTACAACACTGCTTCCCTGTGAACTGACAACACTGCTTCCCTGTGAACTGACAACTGACAACACTGCTTCCCTGTGAACTGACAACTACAACACTGCTTCCCTGTGAACTGACAACTGACAACACTGCTTCCCTGTGAAGTGACAACTACAACACTGCTTCCCTGTGAACTGACAACTACAACACTGCTTCCCTGTGAAGTGACAACTACAACACTGCTTCCCTGTGAAGTGACAACTGACAACACTGCTTCCCTGTGAAGTGACAACTGACAACACTGCTTCCCTGTGAAGTGACAACTGACAAATGACAACACTGCTTCCCTGTGAAGTGACAACTACAACACTGCTTCCCTGTGAACTGACAACTACAACACTGCTTCCCTGTGAACTGACAACTACAACACTGCTTCCCTGTGAACTGACAACACTGCTTCCCTGTGACCTGACAACTACAACACTGCTTCCCTGTGAACTGACAACTGACAACACTGCTTCCCTGTGAAGTGACAACTGACAACTACAACACTGCTTCCCTGTGAAGTGACAACTGACAACACTGCTTCCCTGTGAACTGACAACTGACAACACTGCTTCCATGTGAAGTGACAACTGACAAATGACAACACTGCTTCCCTGTGAAGTGACAACTACAACACTGCTTCCCTGTGAACTGACAACTACAACACTGCTTCCCTGTGAACTGACAACTACAACACTGCTTCCCTGTGAACTGACAACACTGCTTCCCTGTGAAGTGACAACTACAACACTGCTTCCCTGTGAAGTGACAACTGACAACACTGCTTCCCTGTGAAGTGACAACTGACAACTACAACACTGCTTCCCTGTGAAGTGACAACTACAACACTGCTTCCCTGTGAAGTGACAACTACAACACTGCTTCCCTGTGAAGTGACAACTGACAACACTGCTTCCCTGTGAAGTGACAACTACAACACTGCTTCCCTGTGAACTGACAACTGACAACACTGCTTCCCTGTGAACTGACAACTAACAACTACAACACTGCTTCCCTGTGAACTGACAACTATAACACTGCTTCCCTGTGAACTGACAACACTGCTTCCCTGTGAAGTGACAACTAACAACTACAACACTGCTTCCCTGTGAACTGACAACTAACAACTACAACACTGCTTCCCTGTGAACTGACAACTAACAACTACAACACTGCTTCCCTGTGAACTGACAACTGACAACACTGCTTCCCTGTGAACTGACAACTGACAACTACAACACTGCTTCCCTGTGAACTGACAACACTGCTTCCCTGTGAAGTGACAACTACAACACTGCTTCCCTGTGAACTGACAACTACAACACTGCTTCCCTGTGAAGTGACAACTGACAACTACAACACTGCTTCCCTGTGAAGTGACAACTACAACACTGCTTCCCTGTGAAGTGACAACTACAACACTGCTTCCCTGTGAAGTGACAACTACAACACTGCTTCCCTGTGAACTGACAACTACAACACTGCTTCCCTGTGAACTGACAACTAACAACTACAACACTGCTTCCCTGTGAACTGACAACTACAACACTGCTTCCCTGTGAACTGACAACACTGCTTCCCTGTGAACTGACAACTACAACACTGCTTCCCTGTGAACTGACAACTGACAACTACAACACTGCTTCCCTGTGAACTGACAACTACAACACTGCTTCCCTGTGAAGTGACAACTACAACACTGCTTCCCTGTGAAGTGACAACTACAACACTGCTTCCCTGTGAACTGACAACTGACAACTACAACACTGCTTCCCTGTGAACTGACAACTACAACACTGCTTCCCTGTGAAGTGACAACTACAACACTGCTTCCCTGTGAAGTGACAACTACAACACCCTGTGAAGTGACAACTACAACACTGCTTCCCTGTGAAGTGACAACTACAACACTGCTTCCCTGTGAAGAGACAACTACAACACTGCTTCCCTGTGAACTGACAACTGACAACACTGCTTCCCTGTGAAGTGACAACTACAACACTGCTTCCCTGTGAACTGGACAACTGACAACACTGCTTCCCTGTGAAGTGACAACTGACAACACTGCTTCCCTGTGAACTGACAACTACAACACTGCTTCCCTGTGAACTGACAACTACAACACTGCTTCCCTGTGAACTGACAACTACAACACTGCTTCCCTGTGAAGTGACAACTACAACACTGCTTCCCTGTGAAGTGACAACTAACAACTACAACACTGCTTCCCTGTGAACTGACAACTACAACACTGCTTCCCTGTGAAGTGACAACTACAACACTGCTTCCCTGTGAAGTGACAACTACAACACCCTGTGAAGTGACAACTACAACACTGCTTCCCTGTGAAGTGACAACTACAACACTGCTTCCCTGTGAACTGACAACTACAACACTGCTTCCCTGTGAACTGACAACTGACAACACTGCTTCCCTGTGAACTGACAACTACAACACTGCTTCCCTGTGAACTGACAACTACAACACTGCTTCCCTGTGAAGTGACAACTGACAACTACAACACTGCTTCCCTGTGAAGTGACAACTACAACACTGCTTCCCTGTGAAGTGACAACTACAACACCCTGTGAAGTGACAACTACAACACCCTGTGAAGTGACAACTACAACACCCTGTGAAGTGACAACTACAACACTGCTTCCCTGTGAACTGACAACTACAACACTGCTTCCCTGTGAAGTGACAACTACAACACCCTGTGAAGTGACAACTACAACACCCTGTGAAGTGACAACTACAACACTGCTTCCCTGTGAACTGACAACTACAACACTGCTTCCCTGTGAACTGACAACTGACAACACTGCTTCCCTGTGAACTGACAACTACAACACTGCTTCCCTGTACTCAGACTGCAGCAGATCAAGCAGTGAGGTTGATGCCTCAACAACAGTGCATCAGATGGGCAGGAAAAATCAGGGTCATTCAAGGATGGAGATTTCTCCGCTCTTCCAGTTCAAGTAGTTCAGTAGCTAAACCTACTGGTGCCTCAACCCCTTTCATAGCATTACCAGTCATATGTTGGCAAGATCCCATTAATCTTCATTTTTTGTTGTTGTTGTCTTGGAAAGATGAAAATATCACTAGCAATAAAGGGCTCCCCCAAGTGGACTATGGCTGCCTGAAGACAGACAAGGATGGCCATACACAAAACGTGAAATTGCAGAAATAAACTATGTGTGAACTGCAAACCCCAAAAGCACAATTAAGTATTCACAGGCAATTTCTTCTTTCTTTCTTTCTTTCTTTTTTTTTTTAACCTAAGATTAAGCTTAAGCATACAAGCACAGACAAACACACAACAAAAAAGATCTGACCATCAGTATACACAAATAGCCAAAAACGAAAACACCCCACAAACAACATATCCTTACTGAATCATGGCTTTGAACTCCCAGTTGGGGTCTGAGGTGTCATACTCAGACTCGACGTGTTCTCGTATCGCCTGCTGAACAGCCCGCCTTTCGTCCCTCTTCTGCTTGATCTTCTCTATCTCCTTCACCACATTCGACTTCCGCCGACCGCCTGCCGCTGATCAGGCATATACCACATTCACTATCTCACAGGAACTGATCATTTCCATACCAGAAATACTTCACTGACAAAGACAAACAGTGCACAAACTGACCATTTAGCATTTGTGAAACACTGATCCTTCTGAAGAAAATGCAAGTTTAGAAAAACAATTACGAATCATTGATTTAACATGGGCCTGCATTACCTGACGTTTACCTGACAATATACAAAAAAGTGATTAGTAATTTGATGTAATTTAGAATCAATGCATCACCATCTGCCACATTCCAATAGTGTTCAAGAAACATAAAAATGCCCCTTTCACTCGCACACACACACACACTCAAACAAACACCCATTCAGCAACGTTTGCTATGGATCGCAATCATCCCCCAACACCAACATTACTGCTCTGTAGCCAGAGTGACCACCAGCAGTTTTCTGTTCACTGTCCAGACTGGTAGCCTGGTTCCAGTGGAGATCTGACAGAAACTAAACACCTCAGACTCTTATTGCTAAACAGCCCCTGGCTGGTTTTCAAATCTGAACTTGTAAAATGTATCAGCATTCTATCTCACAAAAACTTGCAACTGATTGCTGACTGAATATCAATTCCCTTTTTTTTTTTTCGTTTCAAATAATAAGCACTGCTGACCTTTGTTAGTGTTGTGAAGTATTTAAAATAAGTTTCCATTCTCATATTATTCAATGTTTCTTTTTCTCTCACATGAGCTTAGACCAAGTAACACACTTACACACACAGAGACAAACACACACACACACAAAACAACAACAAAAACCCACATATATACACATACAAAAAATCTCTTTCCCCAAACATACTTTGTACAATAACTCTTCAACATCAAATACACTGTCTCTTTCACCAAAACCACTGATGCTGTAATATGAAAGAAAAACAAGATGTGTACGCACCCATTTTGTTACATTTTGAGGGCAAGGCCATAAACTTCTCATGTGCTATGTTTAACTGATTCCATTTTGATCTCAGCCTGCAAGAGGAAACTACATTCACTCTCTTTAGCAAATGCCTTTTTACTTTTTCTTCTTTAAACAAATCATTAAGAGTTTAAACAGAAGAACAAAATAAAAAGAAAGAAAAGAAAATCATTCATATGCATGAGAAAAACTCAATTTTCTAAAAAAAAACTTTTTGCTGTGTGTTTGTTTGTTTTGTGTTTTTTTTTCATATTCTATTTCTACAATTAAATATTCTATTTCCATGAGTCTGGAAAAACAACAACACACACACCAAAAATTAGGAAAAAAATTGAAACACAAATCTGTGGTATTTGGTATTCACAGAAACAATCATTCATAAAATACATTTCGATGGAAAACTCAAAATGAATGAAGGTATTAATCATACATTTTACAAAAAAGAAGAATTAACGCGATTTTCTCAACCATCAATACAAAGCAACATATGACAATATTAAAAAGAAATTATGAATGAATACCTGCGATTTCAAGAACTGATGTAATACAATAAAAAAAATAAAAAAATTTTATACATAGAAAAAACCAAGAACAGCAACAATAACTAGGCAAGTCAATGAAGGTGTAAATAAAATTAAACAAACACACACACACACACAAAAGTTAGACTATATAGCCATTAAAAAAAAGATGAATATTAAGGTCTCATAGCCTTTTACTGCCATTGGGGCAGATTCTGTTCCTCAAGGAGGCGTTCAGACACATCCATGTACGCTACACCACATCTGCTAGGCAAAGCCCGACCAGCAGCATAACCCAACACGCTTTGTCAGGCCCTGAGTGCATTCATGTATGTATTTGTGTACCTATCAAGAGTGGATTTCCGCTACAGAAATTTGCCAGAGGACAACACTCTCATTGCCATGGGTTATTTTTCAGTGCGCCAAGTATGTGTTGCATACGGGACCTCTGTTCATCGCCTCATCCGAAGGACTAGACACTCAGTTTGATTTTCCAGTCCAACTTTGGAGAAAGGGCGAGAGTGGGATTCAAACCCAGACCCTCATGGACTCCCTGTATCAGTTGGCAGATATGCACCTTAACCATTCTGCCACCTCCCTCCTTTGTAGGCTCTAGGGCAAGGCACAAGAAGGTAGAGCCCAATCTTGTCCTTCTGTCATTTTAACCTTTCTCATTTCAAAGTCTACCCAGGTAACCGTTCACACATGGGTGGGGTGATAAAAATCGGTGAAAAGTACCTTTCCCCGATGAAAATCAGTAAAAAGTATCTTTCCCCAAGGACACATCACCATGCAGAAACGGGACCTCAAAACCGGGTCACGAGTCAACACTAAACCAGGTGTCCAACCTAACCGGCTGACACAGCGCCTCATAGCCATGCAAAGCACGCCAACATGGAAGACCTGACTGTTGAAATGGCAGGGAGTGAAGCAGAAAGGAGTCCACAGACCTGTAGGAATGACTGACTTCTTGGCAGGCTCCTGGGGAGGCTGCTCAGGCTGGCCGTTCTGCTCCTTGGCCTGTTGAGGTTGGCGCACATAGCTGGGCCTGGCCCGTGCTGCACACACACACATATACACCAGCTGGTTTCATTCACCTGTCACTGTGACCGCTTTAAATAAGCACTTAAAACATTTCAGCTATTAACAACGGCACACACACACACAGAGTGTCAAAGTATGCACATACACAACACATACATGCATGTCTACACATGGCCTGCAAGCACACATATTCACACACACACACACACACTCACACTCATTCTAGCGACTTGATATTCCTTTAAAGGTTATAAATACCAGAGAACAAAAACACATAATAGTAAGCTGCTGATTCTACAATCAACATAAAGGTTTGCTTAGGAACAATGTCCCATTCAGGTCATTTTTAAACTGACTCTATTTTGATCTTACAATGACGACACAAATTAATTGAGTGGGCATGTCACATTCTGTTGAAGATGGATCCTTCACAATCTTAATCATGCTGAGGAAAAAAAACCCATCACCTCATAATCTGAAAATTACGGTATATCTATCTTGACAGAACCTATGAAAAAACAACAACAAATAGTGTAAAACTATCCATAAAATAACTCCTAATACATACTGGCATGCTTATTCCACAGCAAATGTTTCATCACATCAACAAGAATATTTTGCAGTATAAAACCCATTTTGGCACAATCAAACTAATACAACAAACACTATTCCCATTGAGCTGGTAATACTATTCATAAACAATATAGCAAAGAAAAACTTTGGTAAGCTATGGATGGTTAACTCACTCTGGACGAATAGTTTTCTCCCTTGCTTTCCACTGCAGACGACCAATTTGTTAGGGTTGGGAAAAAAAATCACAAAAAATACAAAACACAAAGTAACTGAATGAAACTCCCTGTACTTGACCCACTGACCCCTCTTCTAACATCGTGTGTACGCCCACCCCCCTCCCTCTCTTCACAGCCCTCAGAAGCTGAGTCACTGTCAGTACCTTCTTGCTGGTAGCTTTCTTCACCGCAGATACTTTATTAAATGTCATCATCATCCTCGTCGATGTCAAAACCTTCAGTTTGAAGCATTTCAATCACTTCAGCAACAGTAAAAAGCCGCTGTCATGATCAAGTTTGCTAAAAAAAAAAAAAAATCTCCACTTGTATCGCCTGCAACACCATTTTCGATAC
>NC_134895.1:46403088-46413088 GCF_041734735.1 Babylonia areolata | reverse complement strand
AACAGTCAGAAATGAAATAATGTTCGTTAGAAATGAAATTGCACAAAATGAGGAATGTGTGTGTGTTAGTGAGTGCACACCTTGGGTGTATGTTCATGTGTGTGTGTGTGTGTGTGTGTGTGCGTGTGCGTGTGTGTCCTCAAATGGGTGTGAGAGATGGGGTGCTGTGGGGTCAGGAGGGTCTGTGTGTGTGTGTGTGTGTGTGAAGAGCTTTACATAAAAGTTTTCAGCTTCAGTTTTAATTTCTCAAAGAGGCATCACTGCCTTCGGACAAATTCATATATGCTACATCACATCTGCTAGGCAAATACCTGACCTGCAGCATAACCTAATGTGCTTGGTCAAGCCACGAGTGCATGCATATATATATATATATTTGTTTACCTATCAAGAGTGGATATCTGCTACAGAATTTTGCCAGAGGACATCACTCTCATTGCCAAAGGTTCTTTTTCATTGCACCAAGTGGTTCATAGTCTCATCTTCATGACTAGATGCTCAGTTTGATTTTCCAGTCAGACCTGGGAGAAAGGGCAAGAGCGGGATTCGAACCCAGACTCTCTCATGGACTCTCTGTATTGGCAGATGAGTGTCTAAACCATTCTGCCACCTTTCCCTAAAAAAAAAAAAAAAGGAAAGGTGGCAGAATCGTAAAGAAGAAAAGGTGTGGCATGATCAATACATCAGTTACTGATTCAGTATCAGATTCTGGAGAAGTAACAGCTAAGATAATTTCACACAGCACTTTTGTCTATGCTGTTGCTGATTTGTGTCATTTTTCCCACCCCCTTGCCAATCTTTAGTTACAATGCATGCCATATTCATGACCAGTTCTCCACAACATAAATACACAAACAGATTAGCAGAACTGATACATTTGATTTTTGTTAGTAATTCCAGATAAACCCATAACCCAAAAGAGGTAATCATTCAAAAGACATGGTCCACTTCAAATTACTCAGAATATCAAATACAGAAGGATACTGATCTGTGAGAGATAAACAAAATGCTCTTAACCATTCTAGGCATACGACCAATGCTGCCATCTGATGTGACAGTTGTTCGACTCATGCTTCGTTCTGCCTGCTGTCAAAACACCAGTAGAAAATCTTAACCACTCATATGGGACACAAGATTATAAAGCAAATTCTTCAACATGTGTACAACAAGCAAAACGAATACTGCATCTTCTATTTCATATCCGGTAGAAGACAAATCATGCAAATTCACACATTTGTGGTAGAATAAAAAAAAAAAAAATCTCAAAGAAAAGGAATGAAAAATGAACAGATCAGAATAATGATACACTGTTTTGAATATAATACCACTTTACAATAGACAACAAATACATGCAGCAAAACTAAATCAAAACCCAACTTGTTTTTTGTACATGCTTTACTACACATGCATACACAAAGATACAGTCATGTTACTGTTCACGAAATGGCACACAATCACATCTTGAACAAAAACATGCACATTTTTTACATCAAGCCAGAATATACCAGACATCTCCCTTTTAAGAATTGTTACACTCTTTTCTTTAAAAACAAAAACTGACAGATTTAAAACAAATTTACGGAAAGTTTATTAGCTGTTTCCAAGTTAAATAGTTGGTAGGTAAGGCTGACAAAACAGCAACATGAAGCACACAATAACAGCCACGAAGTCTGCCATGACGTTTCTTGCTTTGTAATGATGATCAAGTGACAACCTAAACAAATACAAGGTTGGGGGATGGTGCAATAATCATAACATGAATGGTCATGTTGCTTCCACCTCTCCTGACCCTGAAGGTAAGTCAGAATGCGACTGATTACCTAGAACAAGAAGCTAATCATTTGGATACTGAAAACTACAGAAAAGTTAACTCGCCAAAGTAAAGACTTCATTTGAAAACAAATGATTTTTGTGTATCTGCAAAATCCATCAAAAGGCCTCCATTTTACTTTTAGCAGCCCACATACATATTAACATTAAAAAAAATAAAAAATTTTTTTAAGAATATCTTAAAATTTTTTTTTTTTTTAAAGAATATCAAATATACAACTTCACAAATCTAGGAAACTGCGTATGAATACAGCTTCAAGTACTTGACGAAATAATGAAATCTGTCATCAAATTTCTGCTCACACATACAACCTTTTTTTCCCTTTTTCTTTTATTGTCAACATGGCGTCACTTTATCGGTTGACAAGAGTGCAGTCACAGATAACCAACAGGCATGCAAAATATTTCGGAAAAAAATGGCAAGACAAACTGGAAGAGGAACAAAAAACTTCATTCACTATCCCTGCAAAGACAAGAAACTGTGCATTCCAACAGAACCCACAACAGGCCACAAGATGCACAGTCAGAAGAAGCTCAGGCTAGGTAGGACGACCAACACCGGGAAACAATCTACTCTACCTTAACAACACCAACCCCTCTGCGATTGGCCACCGGCACTGGGCGGCTGGCGTTACTGCGGGCCGAGACATTGCGGCTCTTGGATTTGCGCACCACAGGGGCCGTGTCCCTGTCCTCCGAACACACACTGTCCGCAATGCTAAGCGGCTCGTCGTCGTCATCCAGAAGACTGCTGTCCCCATTCTCAATCTCTTCATCCTCATCATCCCCATGCTGCGCGCGTCATAAGGGGGACAACATCCAGAGGGTTTTCACATAGAGAACACATCATGGGCTCAGGGGGGCCGGGTGGGGAGGAGGTTTCACATCAAGGGAATTCCCAACAAGGAAACTCACAATATGGTAACGATAACAAAAATGGTCACTACGTTCTAAGTTTTGTTTTGAACTGACATCACACCATCGTTGCAATAAAATTTCACAAACTACTTATACACTCAGTGACAATAAAAGGGATATAAAGTGGTTCAGTTCACAATATTCTCTGTTCTCATTTCCCTTAAGTTAAACCCCTCAAACAAATTCATTTATAAGCTATTTATTTTCTTGAACAACTACTACTCAACCAATTTGCACATCAAAATGGATCAATATGGGACATATAGTTTAATAACTAAAAGTGTAAACAAAGGAATATTTTGCAACTGTAATTCATGAACCAAACCATCCAAAATGAATACAGATTTTTTTAGAAACAAAAAAGTCATGTGCATGTATCCACTTGTATTAGTTTTAAGCAATCAGTGCATAATTAATATTGGAAATGTTTACAACATAATCCCAAAGACAGACTGACAGAGAAGCAATGCATTAAAGTAAACAAAACACAAAGATGCACACACATAGTGACATACTCACACAGTCACAGTCACACACACACACACACACACACTGTTGTGATCCACTGTGATCAAGTGTCTTGTGTGTGTGTGTGTGTGTGTGTGTGTGTGTGTGAGAGAGAGAGAGAGAGAGAGAGAGAGAGAGAGAGAGAGAGAGAGAGCAAGAGAGAGTGAGCGAGCTAATTCAGTAGCTGCATGACAGCAAAGACTGTGATCCTGATCAAACCAAAACAACTTCAGAAGACATGTAAAGCCAGGTCAGGCATATTTGCAAAGGTATCGGACAGACAGGCTTTGGATAAAGGACAAGAACAGCCATAACTCAACAGAAAGAAGGGGTGTGAATCAAACCCAGAAAACACAGTCGAAACCACTTAATTCCAGTTAATACACTGACAGTGACGAATCAGATTTTGACAACTGGATAATGATGCTGGTTCCGTTCATTGTATTAATCTCTTTTGCAAAAAGTACTATTCCCCACTGTTATTTCTGCCTTAATTTAAATAGTATTCTGAAGGAAGCGATGATCTCTGAGAACTGCCTGATCAGAGGTGTCTTTTGTCCGATTTCATTCCCGTTCCACCCCAGTCAGTCAGTTGGTTTTTTTTCCTAGCAGAACAATAAGCACTAATGCTGCAACACTGTCCTTGACCTTCTGGCCTTGTATTGAGCCATTTTAAGGTGAAGTCAATACTATTTTTTCAACAGAGTATCATTATGATGAACCCAATGAATCAAGCCACAGTGAAACCTGTTTGCAGGAAATCCTTGTCCACATGCATAAAAAGGACACAGCTCTCTGAACATTATCCCCCCCCCCCTTTTTTTTTTAATCAATTCTTCAGAACTGAGGGGAATTTAGGACTTGACAATGACCTGTGAAGACTTCTAAACCTAGAAAAACAGTACTAAAAACTCAACAATGACATGACTGAAGCCAGCAACTGTCCCTTTAAACCTGAAAATTTTTTTTAGGCTATCTTGGTCCAAATATAATATAAAAAAAAAATGACCATACACCACATACACCAAGAGAGCACCAACATAAAGCCAAATCAAACTACTTGAAGAATGGCAGTTGATACAGAAGCAAAAAATATCACTCATCTATTACAAAGGACCGTATATATCAGTTATTACCTTGGCAGTGGCAACATCTCTGGCAGGTGGTGCAGCATCTGGCTTGAATAAATTGGGATTCAGGGAAAATATAGCCTCTGCTTCAATCTGAATCAAACAAGACAACACAGTGTGAGCATAGGATTTACAGCTGTACTATCTGCAGGTAAATAATTCAAGTAATGAGGAAACACTATGAATGCATCGGTGTTTAATCACACTATTGTGTCACATTATATTAAATATTATATTTTCATATTTTGTATTATCTTTTTTTCTTACTGTGATTATTTCATGTGTATGAAAAAAAAACAACCTATGATTGTGATCACAGTATGTCATTTTAAGTTAACTTAGCTTTCGAGCATTTTAATTTTCATGTTTTTTAGGTAATTTTATCATGTACTGATATACTGAATGAGTGAGATTCTCATACACTGTTTCTCATACACACAAAAAAAAATTATATCTCTTACTGAAGATAAAAATAGAATATTAAGTCTAATTTCTGACCTGCTCAACAGATAACTTAACATGCTAATATCTGTGATTCAGATGACATGATGGGAAACATCAACTTTAAAACAGAACTGTGAAAGATCCTGAAATGACGCTGACATTATGTGTCATGGGGCAAACACCGAAGCATTTATGACGGATATAACATACATATATATCTATATATATACATCATGGGGCACTGTAGAGGTTAACCAACAGCAATGCACAGTGAATCATTCAAGAACAACAACAACAACAAAAAAAAGGAATGTGAAAAAAAGCTTATTCCCAACACACCTCTGCAAGCATGAACAATATACTTGGCCATATGCCAACAGTACTGTCTCTCAGGAGTATCTTTTTCTTTCTTGAAAAAAAATTATCAAAAAAATATTATCCAGTCTCACCTCCTTTCCTTTTGTCTCTCCCTTTTCAAACCACTCTACAGTGGCACTGTTTGTGTCCTGGTTAATTCCACTGATCACAGCTGAATGGATTCGGCCTGAAAAATAAATCAGATTTTATATGATGAACATTTGCATGCCAAATCTTTCCTGTTTACAATAAATGCATATATAAGTCAAGTGCAGCATTAATTCCCTGAACCAGCTTTCTAATTGTTTGTTTTAGTGACCATGTAATAGTGTATCGTTTTGGGAGGAAAAAAAATCTGCTAAAAGAACTTTCTCTAAAATTGTTTTTAATTTCATTCAGCTTCATGTGTAACTGACCCAAGAAATGCAGAAAAACGTATACTTGTTTTTGCTTAGATATAATTGTTTTCATAATACTGATTTGACCAAAAAATGATATTTTTCTGGAAAAAGAAAGGAATAACAATAAAAAGAAGAGAATTTCAACACCAAAACCACATCTATTAATTCTTTATAGAGATCATCTCAATTCAACATTAATTGAAGAAATGCACTAACTATAAACTTACACAATACAGTGACTCGATTGAGGCTTGGCAAAACTTGGATCAGTACACTATGACATATGTTATAACTTAGGGTTTAGAAAAAGGTGCAGGGCTATAACATATTTTGCATTATCATCTGACAAGAACTTTACTAGGGAAACAACAATCATATATACACATATGCACACAGATCCATCAGAATTATTGAACACACAAAAGCATCATTTATACACATACACACACACACACACAAACGCACAGACACAAAAGCATCATTTATACACAGACACACACACAAACGTATTATTCTAACCAAGTCCTTGTCCTGGCTTTAGTGAGTCACAATAGGCCAGATACTAAAATATGTCTGAGTTTTAATAATTCTTATTGCTCACCATATAGTACATGATTGCTAACATGTTTCATAATACTTAATTAGTTAATACTTATAGTCCAAATGTTTATGAGAAATGAATTCTCTCTCTCTCTCTCTCACACACACAGGCACATGCAGGTGCTCTTAAATATGATTATGAATATGAATGGAAATGCACAGGGCAGGAATGTCAGACCCCTGCCGGAGTCTGCACTAGTTGGGTCACGGTTAAGTATGTGTAATTAAATGACAATTTTGTATAATTTAATGACAATATTCCACGTATCAAATATTTTTTTGTGACTGTATATTATGTTATTCTCATATAGTTATTATATGCGTACAGTTTAGTGTCAACAATATGAACATGGTATGTCATTCATTTGATATTATCATAATGTGCATTTGTGTATATCTGCGTATACCTGTCATTGTGTCTGTCTAGACTGATTAAAAGAATCTAAATAACACTGATGCTGAGGCCAATACTGAAAGTGAATGTTATCATTTCAAGTGAATGTATATGAAGTGGTGTAAAATTCAAAACAGAAACTAAACTCTTGAAGTGCAATTACTCATTCAGTGTTAGTTTTCTTTGGAACACTGTAATTTGTCGCCCAACAAAAAAAACTTCAGCCCAGAATGTAAATCACAGTGTCTCCTTGTCAGGTTTACAATGTTCCACGACCTTTTCATCCGTCTTGCTGGTTAACTAACAACTGGTTGCTGGGAAACAAGTTTAATCTCTGAATCACTTTTGAGTCAGCCACTGCAGGTACAGACTGGCCGAAAACATGTAGGGAAACCGCATCTACATGTGAGAACTGACTACAATAATGAATGATGCATAGATATCCAGCTCTAAAACCGAACACACGGTGTAAACTTTCGATCCGTCTGATATAATAACAACCTGTCACAGATCTGCACGTGTGCCGGGACTTCAACTGGAAATTCCAAACAAATGACTGTCATATCTAAGGGCTCCGGAGTTCTGGCACCAGTCTAGAACTTACCGTCTGTTCGCTGAATGTCGACATTGAGACCAACCCGCAGCAATGACAAATCAGCCATTCTCACGCGATTTGAGTCAATGCCAATGTTCGTGTTAATGAATTTTCATGTCAAGTTTGTTGAATATGATAAACATTGCTCTCTTCCGTTGTCTTTTGAAACGGATGTCTGCGCATGCGGTGCTTCGAAACAATTGCGCATGTCAACTGCGTGCAAAAATACTTTTCGCACGCTCGGTGGTTCGCCTGAAGTCTGAATAGCAGACGATGCAACCCAGTTTTCAATTCCACTTCGAACGTTGCGGTCACGGCACAGATGAAGGGTTTGGCTTAAGTTCCAGTTTCAGTTGCTCAAGGAGGCGTCACTTCACTGCGTTCGGACAAATCCATACACGCTACACCACATCTGCCAAGCAGATGCCTGACCAGCAGCGTAACCCAACGCGCTTAGTCAGGCCTTGAGAAAAAAAAGAAGAAAAAAAAGGTGAATAAATAACAGATAAGCGTACATAAATAAGTAAACATATAAATCAATAAATAATAATTATAATATATAAAAAGGTAGTAGTAGTAGTAATAATAATGATAATAATAATAATAATAATAAATAAATAAATAAATAAATAAAAAAGATAACAATGATGATAAATAAGCAAATAAATGTAAAACATGCAGACTGGCACACATTCACACATACACACACATATGCATAGCAGATATGCACCAAACATGCAGTTTCACAGATATGAAAGCACAGT
Source organism: Babylonia areolata (assembly GCF_041734735.1). NCBI lineage: Eukaryota > Metazoa > Mollusca > Gastropoda > Neogastropoda > Buccinidae > Babylonia > Babylonia areolata. The sequence goes on along the minus strand of NC_134895.1, from coordinate 46,405,148 downwards.
CAACTACACATAAACGTACATGAGCCCCAACACACACACTGACACACACACACACACACACACACATTACCCTGCACCCTCTCTACCCCCCTCCTCCACACACTCATTTCTAGGCTACGTATCGCAGCTTCCACGGCACACACACACACACACACACACACACACACACACAGAAGCACACTTAAGTAGATTTCAAGAGGATCTCAAAAATCACATACACACTAAAAAAAAAAAAAAAACACACACAAAAAACAACAACCAAAAACTAAGTTTCATTTTTCATCCAGATTGTTTTTTTAACAACATTCTACTGTTTTTTTTTTTTTTTTTTTTTTTCTTATATCCGTTTTCTGTTTTACCGGTTCATATTTCATGACTTTTATTTATTTACTTATTTTATTTATTTATTTTTTTTAATTATTTGTTGATATATATATATATATATATATTGTCTTATTACATTCTAAATTCCTACTCTTCACATTTTGGGCGTGTCCGGAGACTCGAACTCACAGCCTTCTGATTGTGAGAACGGCGATCACCCAACTGAGCCATGCAGGCACCCGACGAATACGGCCAAAAAGAGGTTTTTATCATGATGAACTGTGCTCAGTGTGCAAGAAGACAAGCAAATGGAATGGCGAGAATGATGGGGGCGGGGGATGGGTGGTGAGAGAAGTGGAGAGAGAGAGTAACCGGAAAAAAAAGAGACAGACGGACAGACATATAGACAGACATAGCGTAACGTAGAAAATAACACACACACACACACACACACACACACAGAGAAAGAAATGGTCAGAGGGAAGAAACTCAGACAGTGGTAATAGCAGAGAAAGTTTTATTTAGATAGTCGCCCATATATGAACTGGAGATGGCCCTCCCGTTCACTGATTCTCTCTGTCTCTCTCTCTCTATCCCCCCCCCCCCCCCGTCATCCCCCCCCCAAAAAAAATAAAACCTCAAAACAAACAAACAAACAAACAAAAAAAAAAACAAACAAAACAACAACAACAACACCAAAACCGACCCTGCTCTCTATCCATTCTCTCATCCCTTATCCCCATGAAAAACATATAACATAAATAGTAGGGTCTGTAGGGTCTGTATACGTGCATATTACACACACACTCTCACACACACGCAGACAAACAGTTTTAGTTTCAGTTTCAGTAGCTCAAGGAGGCGTCACTGCGTTCGGACAAATCCATACACGCTACACCACATCTGCTAAGCAGATGCCTGACCAGCAGCGTAACCCAACGCGCTTAGGCCTTGAGAAAAAAAAGAAGAAAAAAAGAAGAAAAAAAAGGTGAATAAATAATAGATAAGCGTACATAAATAAGTAAATAAATAATAACTATAATATATGAAAAAGGTAGTAGTAGTACTAGTAATAATGACAATAATAATAATAATAATAAATAAATGTGTGTGTGTGTGTGTGTGTGTGTGTGTGTGTCTGTGTGTGTGTGTGTGTGTGTGTGTTGTAAAAAAAAAACAACCGAAAAATAGGGAGGTGAGAGAGAGAACGTGAGGAGGGTGGGGAGCGAGTGCTGAGGAAGTTGGAAGGGGCCGGTGCATGTCTGTCTGTCTGTCTCAGTGTCTGTCTGTCGGTCTCAGTGCTACTGATCTGCTACTCCGTGTGTGTGTGCGCGTGCGTGTTGGGTTATGCAAGGTCAAGCATATGCTCCTTCCTCCTCTCCCCCTTCCCTCAACACCCCTATTTTTTTTTTTTTTTCCCCGCAGCAGATGTAGTGGTGTGGTATTCGTGCGTATAACACGTACACTATCGTTCCAGTGTGTGTGTGTGTGTGTGTGTGTGTGTGTGTGTGTGTGTGTGTGTGTGTGTGTGTGTGTGCCGTGTGTCTGCTGTGTGTGTGTGTGTGTGTGTGTGTGTGTGTGTGTGTGTGTGTGTGTGTGTGTGTGTGTGACGGTGTGTGTGTGTGTGACAGTGTGTGTGTGTGTGTGTGTGTGTGTGTGTGTGTCTGTGTGTGACAGTGTGTGTGTGTGTGCGTGTGCGCGCGCGCACACGTGCGCGGTCGTTTACAATGAGTGTT
>NC_134895.1:46395588-46398088 GCF_041734735.1 Babylonia areolata | reverse complement strand
ATGTTTAAAAGCCGTAAGTAAATCTTTTATTTAAACGGGTATACTTTGTTTGGATCAAGATCCTTTTCCCCCCTTTTAGATGCGTGAGTTGGGATTTTGGTTGGGGTTTTCCAATACAACAAACCCTTCATTTCCATGGGTATTCAGGGATGATAACATTTCAAAAAAGTTTTTAATTTCTTTCCCGTTGTCCTTAAAATGATTATACTGGTTGTGTGGGTTCCCTTTAGTGAAATTTTTTACTTTTTAAATTTCTTCATGTTCTTTTTGCTTTAAAGAAAGCTGTTTGTTTTCGTTTTTATTTTTTTTTTTATTTTTTTTTTTTTTATCTTTTTAATTGTTTATTTAAAACCACGCCTAACACAACAACGGGGTGTTTGATTTGCACACACAAGGTTGGCACTGAAAATTAAATTGTGCCGGGGTGGGCGTAGGGCGCCCCGTCAGTCGAGGAGAACGGGTTTGTTCGAACCCCAACAAAAAAAAACAAAAAGCCCTGATCTTGTTGCCTTACCCCGAGGTTACTTGGAAGTGGTTCGCCTTTTTGTTTAAAGCGTAAAACCAATTTGTATTTTTAAAACGCCCCAAAAAAACGCCAACACCCAAGTTGCGTTTTCGGGCGCGAACGGGAAAACAAACACAAAGACGCCGCCACACACACCGAACAAACCAAACTAAACAAACAAGGAAGACGAGGGAACAACACTTGGGAAATCACGTGCAGGTGGTTTGTATTTTCGCCTAAGTGAGCCGGTAACAAGGTGAATTCTCCTACCCTTTTAAGGGAGTTCCCCCTCCTTTTTGTTGGGGGGGGCAGGTGTTTGGGGGATAACCGGGCCTGAGTGCCCTATCATAGACAATAGTGTAAACCCCTCCTTTTTGTTAATGGGAATCTTTTCCCCCCCCTCCTTCCTTTTCCCGTTCGGTTTTTGAAGCGAGATTTACCATGAAAACCCCCACAACAAAAAGCCACGGCTAAGCGGGGTTGGGGGGGGGATGGGTCTACGCTGATTTGGGTAGGCATCTGCCCTTAGTGGTGTGGGAAGCGGGGGGTATGATTTGTCCAAGAGAGGGGGACCGGGCCCCCTTGAGGTAAAGGGGGGAGGAGGAAGTGGAAGTCCCTATTTGTCTGAAGAGGAGTGAAGTCCTCGTTGTTCTTCTGGCGTTCTGAGTGGAGGCGGGGAGGGTGAGGGCGTGGGCGGGTTAGGGGGGTAAAGGGAGTGGACGTCCTCTCTCTGTGTGAAGAGGGGTGAAGTCCTGGCTGTTCTTCTGGCCTTCTGGGTGGGAGCGGATGGGCGGGGGTTAGGGGTTGAAATGGGTTCTTTTTTTTTCTTTTTTTCAGTGCGCAAAGTGCGTGCTGCACACACGGTTTATCGTCTCATTCGAATGACTAGACGCTCAGATTGAATTTCCAGTCAAACGTGAGAGCACTGACGAAGGGCGAGAGCGGGATTCGAACCCAGACCCTCACGGACACTGTATTGGCAGATAAGCGTCTTAACCATTCTGTCACCTAGGTCTTTAAACTCTACTTTATCTTATCTATCGATTAAAAAACAACAACATCAAACAAACAAAAAACCCCATTATTATCATTGTTATTGTAGTAGTAGTTGTTGTTGTTGTTGATCTTGGTTTTTTGTTTGTTGTTGTTCTTGTTTTGTTTTGGTGTGTGTGTGTGTGTGTGTGTGTGTGTGTGTGTGCATGTGTGTGTGTGTGCGCGCGCGTGTGTGTGTTTGTGTGTGTATGTGTATACGTGTGTGTGTGTGTGTGTGTGTGTGTATATATATGTGTGTGTGTGTGTGTGTGTGTGTGTGTCTGTGTGAGAGAGAGAGAGAGAGAGAGAGAGAGAGAGAGAGAGAGTGTGTGTGTGTGTGTGTGTGGCTAAGGCAAGAAACCTGTGGTTGAAGGGACTCGGGAGTCTGTGACGTCTCCACTCCGTTCTGTCAGGATCTCACGTCTCGAGCCACACACCACCTTTCATGCAGCAAGACCTCAACCCCGATCAACTTGACAAGGTCGTTCAGCTCAGCGTGCGTGTATGCATATGTTCTGTCAGTCTGACTGCGTCACGAAACAATCGGAAGTCCTTGTGGACGTTAGTGAGAGGAGGGGGGGGGGAAAGGGAGGGGGGGGGGGGGGGTTCTGGGAGAATTTAGAGGTGGGCAGGGTTGAGAGGAGCAGGGGGAAGCATGGTGTGGTGTGGTGTGTTTGTGCGTGTGTGTGTGTGCGCGCGCGCGCGTGTGTGTGTGTGTGTGTGCCGCGCGCGTGAGTTAGTGTGTATGTGTGTGTGCGCGCGAGTGAGTGAGTGTGTGTGTGTGTGTGTGTGTGTGTGTGTGCGTGCGCGCGCGCGTGTGTGTGTGTGTGTGTGCGCGCGAGTGAGTGAGTGTGTGTGTGTGTGCCGCGCGCGTGAGTTAGTGAGTGTGTATGTGTGTGCGCGCGAGTGAGTTAGTGAGTGTGTATGTGTGTGTGCGCGCGAGTGAGTGAGTGTGTGTGTGTG
>NC_134895.1:46388088-46390588 GCF_041734735.1 Babylonia areolata | reverse complement strand
CACGAACGAAGAAGAAGAAGAAGAAGTCATTAACAAATTCTAATAGCCCCTTCCTCACGTCCAGTCCCTTCATAATCATTCTCCACACCCATTGTGCGTGTGCGTGTGTGTTTGCTGAATGGAATGACTGCCACGTACATGTCTAGATCTCTTGCAGTGAATAGACAATAAACCAAAGAACAGAAGAAGATTAACAGAGTAAGGGTTGATTAAATTATGGATTTCTAACAGTTACATAATGATCTTGATTATTGATTATCAATGTCACTGCTTTTCATCGCCACCATCTTACTTTTTTTTCTGTTTGGGGTCACAGAAAGCATGAAACTGTAACCAATGCAATAGGTCACGCTGAAATAGGACATTACCACCACTTTAACTCACTCAGTGCGGCCATTCCTCTCTTCTCCTCCACACAGACCCCTCGGATGTCCAGTGGGTGTCTCAATGACCCAACCTTTAGCTTCCGTCGTCAGAATTGTGGTATTCTTTGTCAACATTCACCTCTTCAGTATAAGAGCCTTCCGTTTGCAATATTTTGATGATGGTAATTGGGGTGAAACGCTGTTAACGTCGTCTCTTTCGCCGTTCGTATGGAGAGAGAGTTAAAAACGACACAAGAAGCAGTTATGCCAAGTTGATCTCATTTCAGCAAGTTCAGCAGTCAAAGGGTTAAAGCGAGCAGAAAACGACTGGCATTTTCCCCCCATGCCGTTCATGTCAGTTTATCGTACACTGCTGATGGAGCCCTGTGTCTGGTTTTTGCTGAGAAAACAAACAAATAAGACGAACGATCAAACATCCATCATAACAGCTTGTATTTCCATTCTCACTAAAAAGAGTCCATCATCAGTTAGCATCCATTGTGGTTCATCTTGTAGGGTAATCCCTCCCCCAACACACCCTCCCTCTCTCTCCTTCCATCTCCCCGCACTTCTTCCTCCCACCCCCCGCCCCCCACCCCCACACACTCCCCCGCCTCCCCCCCTCACTCCCCAACCCCTCCCGTATTCCCTTCACACCTACAGCTCTCTCTGGTACCTTCCCCGACTGTCTCTCTCCCCCTCCCGGCCCCTGTCCCGGCTGTCTCTGTCTCTCTCCCCCTCCCGGCCCCTGTCCCGGCTGTCTCTGTCTCGCTCCCCCCTGCTGTTCCACTCCCTGTCTCTGTCTCTGTCGCTCGGGCCCGCTCCTCCTCCTCCTCCTCCTCCTCCCCCTCTCTCCCTCTCCCCGGCCCTGCTCCTCTCCGTCTCCCTCTCCCTGTCTCCCCCTCCTCCTCCTCCTCCCCCTCTCCTGTCAGTCACCCCCCCGCCTCCGCCTGCGTTTTTTCCCATCTCTCCTCCACCACCACCACCACCACCACCACCACGGTCTCTCTCTCCCCCACCGTCCCTGTCCCTCTCTCTCTCCCTCCCCCCGCCGCCGCCGTCTCTGGCGGTGGTTCTGTCCGTCTCCCCGCGAGGTTTGTCTCTGCTGTCTCTCTCCCTCTCCCTGTCTCTCTCCCTCTCCTTCTCCCTGTCCCTGCTAGCCTTGTTGCTGTTGCTGCTGCGGTCCATGGAGGTCATGTAGCGCTCCACGGCCTCGGGCCCCATGCGGCAGACCTCCAGGGGCGGGTGGACCAGGGGGTTGCCGTCCAGGGCCGAGGAGGTGTAGCGGTGGCCCCAGTCCAGGTGGTGCAGGCGCCCAAAGTTCCTGGGCAGGGCGCGCAGCCGGTTGTTGCCCACCCACAGGCAGCGCAGGTCGGGCAGCTCGCACAGCGAGTCGGGCAGCTTGCTCAGCTGGTTGATGAAGAGCAGCAGGGTCTGCAGGTTCCTCAGCTGGCTGATCTTCTCCGGGACCACCTGCCGTGTGGGGGAAGGGAAGGGAAAGGAAAGGGTAGGGGTGTGGGGGTGTGGTGTGGATTAATTGGTTTGGTTGAGCTAATTGAAGTGTTGATATCTCTCTCTCTCTCTCTCTCTCTCTATATATATATATATATATAGAGAGAGAGAGATGTATGTATATATTTTTATATATGTATATATATAGAGAGAGAGATGGAGAGAGATATGTATATATATATATATATATATATATATATATATATATACGCGTGATGATAATGATGATGATGATAATGATAGTGATGACGATGATGACGATAACGATAATGAATACAACAACTATAATCATCATCATCATCATCAACATCATCATCGACATAGTCGTCATAATGATACTACAGCTGCTACTACTTCCACTATTGATGATGATGACGACGACAACGATGATGATGGTAATAATAATGATGATAATAATGATAATAATAATAATGATGATGATGATGATGATGATGATAATCATAATCATAATGAAAAGAAGAAGAAGCGGAAGAAGGAGAAGAATACGAAGAGGATGATAGCTATGATGCTGAGGAAAGATGTATCGCATTGTACTGTACTGTACTGACCGTATTGCACCGCATTGCATTGTACGGCATTGTATTGTATTGTATTATACTGTA
>NC_134895.1:46370588-46373088 GCF_041734735.1 Babylonia areolata | reverse complement strand
CGAGCGTGCCTGCCGCTGCCAGACCAAAGCGGAACAGAAGACGATAAAACATTTCTGTGGCACTACTATCCGAGCTAGCCGGCGCGCTGCGGCTTTCCTTGCGAACTTTGATATCGATCACAGGTATACATTTTTAAAGCCTCTCTGTCTCTGTCTCTGTCTGTCTGTCTCTCTCTCCCCCTCCTCTGTCTCTCTCTTGCACACACGCGCGAACATCTCTCTCTCTCTCTCTAACACACACACACACACGCGCGCGCACATCTCTCTCTCTCTCTCTCTCTCTCTCTCTCACACACACAGAGCACATGCGCGCTCGCTCATACACATACACACACACATCTCTCTCTCTCTCTCACACACACGCACGCACACACACATACACATACATACATCTCTCTCTATCTCTCTCTCACACACACAAACGCACGCACACACACACGCACAGACACACACACACACTCAAACACACGCGCACACACACACGCACGCACGCACACACACACACACTCTCTCTCTCTCTCACAAACACACACTCTCTCTCTCACACACTCTATCTCTCTCTCACACTCACACACACACACACACACACACACACACACTCACACACACACACACACACACACACGCGCGCGCACACACACACACACACACACACACACACACACACACACACACACACACACACACACGTGTACCTACTGTATCTCCACCTTCACGGGTAGGCGGTAAGCTACATTTTCTTTTCATCACAACAGAATGTCTGGAGCAGTAATGAAGGAAATGAAAGGGAACAGCCTATTATCTCTCTCTCTCTCCCCCCCCTCTCTCTCTCTCTCTATCTCTCTTCTTCTCCTTCTGCGTTCACTCGTATGCACACGAGTGGGCTTTTACGTGTATGACCGTTTTTACCCCGCCATGTAGGCAGCCATACCCCGTTTTCGGGGGTGTACATGCTGGGTATGTTTTTGTTTCCATAACCCACCGAACGCTGACATGGATTACAGGATCTTTAACGTGCGTGTTTGATCTTCTGTTTGCATATACACACGAAGGGGTTTCAGACACTAAGCAGGTCTGCACATATGTTGACCTGGGAGATCTTAAAAATCTCCACCCTTTACCCACCAGGCGCTGTCACCGTGATTCGAACCCGGGACCCTCAGATTGACAGTCCAACGCTTTAACCACTCGGCTATTGCGCCCGTCTCTCTCTCTCTCTCTGTGTGTGTGTGTGTGTGTGTGTGTGTGTGTGTGTGTGTGTGTGTGTGTGTGTGTGTGTGTGTGTGTGTGTGTGTGTTATTATTATTACCATGCTTGTGCCTTAATGTAGTATCGTATTCGCATGCTATGACTTTAAGTAGCATTGTGTAGTGCATGCAGTGACACACACACATACACGTATATATAATGTAGTATTGTGTCGTGTAGACCCTGTTTCAGGGCGGGGACTGGATGGAAAAAAAAAGCGCGCCAGTGCTGATCTATTATCCTCGAAAATCAAGAATTTGTCTTGTCTTGTCTTGTCTTCTCTCCCTCTCTCTCTCCCTCTCTGTGCGTGTGTGTGTGTGTGTGAGAGAGAGAGAGAGAGAGAGAGAGAGAGTGTGTGTGTGTGTGTGTGTGTGTCAGAAACCAGACTCTTTATTTTGTCTACCTTTTCAATTACAAAAGGTTGTGTCTATGGTGTTAGTCCCTTCGCCTTTTATTTTCGTGTTAATTTTGTGTGTCTCAAATGTATGCATGTACCTCTCTCTCTCTCTCTCTTTAACGAACCGTTTTTAACAGCAACCCCACCCCCACCCCCCTCATAAACTAGCCGTCGAATGTGAGATGTGGAAAAGCACGGGTGGATTAACATAAAATAAAATGAAAAAAAAAAAAAAGAATAGAAAGAAAAAGCGAGTGCTGACAAAAGCCAAGTATTGATTGGATCGCTATTTACGCCTTTCCTCGTTTTAACAACGCCAGGGGAAAAAAAAAAGTGGTGGTGGTGGTGGCGTTGGGTGGCCAAAGCTTTTGTGTTTTGGTATGAGGGTTTGGGGGGCTGGGGTGGTTGAGTGGATGGTGGTATTAAGTTGGTGGGTGGTGGTGTAGTGGTTGGGTCAGTGGAAAGCCTTTGTGTGTTGGGGAAAGAGGAGGAGGATAAGAAGGCTGTAGGAAAGAGAGATGGGTGTGGGTGGCGTACGTGGTGGTGAGGGGGTTAAAGTGTTTGGGGAGTGGGTGGTGGGGAGGTGGTGGTGGTGGGGGGGGCGTTTGGGGAAGGGGCATGTGGTGGTGGTGGTAGTGGGGAGGGAGGGGGAGGGAGAGGGGGGGGCTATACGTTCGGCTGGTCAAGCTACCTGTTTTGTTGTTGTTGTTCCACTGTCCACACTGGTTACCAGCCAACGATCGCCGAGGCGAGAGTGACAGAGTTTTGTGTTTTGTCTCACGGGCAATAGTTGGTGTACTGGCCAGGCAGTAGGTCCAGTAGAGATTGAGGTCACATACGTAGATCGCAAGTCAC
>NC_134895.1:46363088-46365588 GCF_041734735.1 Babylonia areolata | reverse complement strand
ATGGTGATGTTTTTCAGCTTAGCGATGTTGAGCCGTTTTGGAGCCTTCTGGCCTTGGGGGCGTCTCTTGGGCTGGATTCGAATATTCAGCTTCGAGACTACAAGGCGATGGTCTGTCCAACACTCGGCGCCGCACATGGTCTTTGTTACACGTACATCTTGCCTATCCCTTTTCCTGACGATGACATAATCGATGAGATGCCAATGCTTTGAGCGAGGGTGCATCCATGACGTCCTGTTACGGGTAGGGAGGCAGAAAACTGTGTTGGTTATCAGCAGTTCGTGCTCTGCACATGTCTGAAGCAAAAGCAATCCATTTGGGTTGCAGTGGCCCACACCGTGCTTTCCAATCACTCCATCCCAGGAGATGTAGTCAGAGCCAACTCTAGCATTGAAGTCCCCAAGAATGATGAGCTTGTCTGCTTTAGGGATGGCAGCAATGACAGAGTGAAGGTCCTCGTAGAACTTCGCCTTCACTTCATCCGGGTTGGTCATGGTTGGGGCGTAGGCACTGACAATGGTGAGGTGCTTCTGGCCAGATGCCAGTGGGAGTTTCATGGTCATAAGCCTATCGTTGACTCCCTTTGGGATTCCAGCTAGCTTGCTGACAAGTGCTGTTTTTACTGCAAAACCAACACCAGCCTCACGTCGCTCTTCGCTTCCTCGTCCACTCCAGAAGAAGGTGTAACCAGATCCCCGTTCACAGAGCTCGCCTTCGCCTGCAAGCCGAGTCTCACTCAAGGCTGCGATGTCGACATTGTATCTGGCGAGTTCGGATGCAACTAGTGCGGTTCTCCTTTGGGGTCTGTCCGCGTTATCTCTGTCCAGGAGAGTCCTTATGTTCCAAGCACCAATGGTGAGAGGAACGATCCTTGCTTTTTTCTTTTCTTTCTCTTTGTTTCGACCGCTGATGTAGGGTCCCCCGCCAGCCGCGGTATGCTGGCCAGGGTGATATGGAGCAGGCAATTTTTAGGGCACCTTTTCTAGCCCCTTCCTCATGCCAGGGAGGTGAGCAGTGCATTCCTAAAGAGGGCTGCTCAGACGCTCAGACGGCTGCCGAGCTCCATCGCTGCTCCTGTCGACGAAGAACGACCCTATGGCCTGAGCCGCCTGCGTGCAGGTCTGCGGCTGCGACTGCCAGTGTACCCACACCTGTCGTTTCGTCGCTCGCCTGTCGCCACAGGACTTGGGGATGATGAAATGATGAAGGATGAAAGGTCATTTTGGATGACTGATGACTTGCGCGATGAGTTTGTTTAAAGTGAAGAGGAGTTGCGCAACGTCGACCTCACTCTCTCGTCCGGGTCCACCAATTTCCAGTGGCAGGACTAAGTCGAGACGACTGGAGGATGAGCACGGATGCAGTGGATGACCAAGATATCCTTTCGGTGTCTCATCTTGCTCTCTGCACTCCACAGTGCGTTGCTGTAACCACCTTCCTCTCCGTTGAACCGATAGGTTTCTTCCGCAGATTCTGCCGGATCCAGACTTCGCATGCATGGGTAGACACACCCCGGGGGCCAACTGCGTGTGGCATGCACACAGCACGGTGGAGCTAGATGGCCATCGGTGGCTCTCCTGAGCCGACGCCCTTTTATGGATCTCCATAAGGGTGTCTAGCCACCCGCCTCACCAGTCCCAGAAGGGAGTGGTGGGAGTGCCGGTTTAGTCGTCGGCAACCCGACCCTGAACAGGTTGTACTGGATTACAGGTTACCAGTAGCAGATCTAATGACCTGACCTGACCTCCACAACGTGACAACAACGTCAACGCCTCTGTTCTTGTCACTGATTGATTCGCTGGCATGAACTGAGCAAGTTCCGTACGTGAGAGGATCCTGTTACTGTTAACCTGACTCACTGACTGCTGACACGCTTCACAAAAAGTTGAGGAACACTTTCTTCTTCTTCTTATTTTTAAAGCAAGTATGTTTCTGAAATAATGTCTTCAGAAAGAAAAAGAAGACAATCGAGAGATGACTTAAGTTATGCACGGTGCCTATTATGGTGTACTACCGGTGCAGGTAGGTCCGGTTAGCCTTTTTTTTTTCTTTTTCTTTTTTTTGCCACTTCGCCTACACTTCTTTGATCGTGCCACCCTCAATTAATGGCCTCTTGAGAATTTGACTCTGTGTCCCGTTTCGCCTATTGGAACTCTCCTCCTCTCTCTCTCTTACTCCATGTCCCGTTTCGCCTATTGGAACTCCCCCCTCACCCCCCTCTCTCTGTCTGTGTCCCGTTTCGCCTTTTGGAATCCCCCCCTCTCTCTCTGTGTCCCGTTTGCCTATTGGAACCCCCCTTCTCTCTGTGTGTGTCCCGTTTCGCCTATTGGAACGCCGGCCCTTCCTCTCTCTCTCTCTGTCTGTGTCTGTGTTCCATACGTGAGAGGATCCTGTTACTGTTAGCCTTTGCCTGTACCCTGACTGACTGACTGCTGACACGCTTCACAAAAAGTTGAGGAACACTTTCTTCTTCTTCTTATTTTTAAAGCAAGTATATTTC
>NC_134895.1:46350588-46358088 GCF_041734735.1 Babylonia areolata | reverse complement strand
ACACAAGTAAGGATGGATGAACGAACACTAAGAAACAGGTGAACAAACGAATGAATGATGGATGAAGACGAAAAGACACGGGAGCATTCACATATAACTACGACTTTAAAAAAAAAAAGCAAAAAAAAAAAAAAAAAAAAAAAAAGCAAAAAAAAGCTAGAAAGCCAGAGGAATTGTTAACATGGCGAAACTGACAGTAAACTGCACGAAACACTGCTGCTTATTATAAAACGTATGACATTATGTTGTAGTTCAGCGTACACTTATCAGTGGAGCATCTCTGTGTCTCTCTGTGTATGTATGTGTGTGTGTGTGTGTGTGTGTGTGTGTGTGTGTGTGTGTGTGTGTGTGTGTCTGTCTGTCTGTCTTTCTCTCCATCTCTTTGTGTGTCTCTGCCTGTCTGTTTGTCTGCCTGCCTGCCTCTCTCTCTCTCTTGTATCTAAAACCTTCAATATTTAAAAAAAATTTTTTTGCCATAACTACGTAACATAATTATCCATGTTTTATGTTTGCTGTTAACATAGGTTTTGTCCGCTTCATCATAAATTATGGGCATGTTGCCCGATTCATTATCGATTTGTCATTATCGCTCTCTCTCTCTCTCAAATATATATCCGAGGCTATAGATATACGGAAAACGTCCATCATCAGTCCAAATACCCATTAATCAATTCAAAATTAGTACTGGGTTATATGAGGCAAAAAAGCATCGATAAAAAGGAAAGGTTACATTTGGATGGTTGACTCGACCATGCAATTATAATTATGATGTGTTCGTATTGATGTGATAGGTTTTGATGTTCGGGCATAAAAATTAATTCATGATTTATACGTGCTTTAGTATGTGTTTGTATTGATGTGATGTGTGTCCATCTTACATGCCTTAAGCATTTATTATATGATTTATATGTACTTTGTTGTCTGTGTACTGTCCAAACCGTGGAGACGAACGACTGAAAAAAAGGCACTTCTCCTCTTTAAGCTAATGATTATTGGTTTATTTATTTATAGTCTGTTCATCTAAGATGATGATATTAGACTGAAAATAAATTATATTATTATTATTATTTGGATTATTATCATTTCTATCTTAAGCTAATGACAAAGTGCCAAAGTGTCGCTAATCTCTTATTAGTTTATTTTGTTTCAATTCTGTTTTTCCCTTTCTGTTCCATTTTATCTGTTTTGCACCATTTTATTCTGGTTAGTACTTACTCTGTCACTAGAGCTTTACAGCTGATGACATTAAACATTTCAGTGTTCAGTGTTAGTGTCAGTTCAGTGTTCTCTCTCTGTGTGACTATTACCTGTCGCAAACTATCTACCTCTTCATAGAAGCATATCTACAAACTTTACTTTATTTCCCCCAAAAAGGTCCTCTTCAAGTAACTGAACTTTTGCTCATGAAGGAGCAGATGCAAATCACTGACAAGACCGATAACTCTTTCAGGTACCATCTTGTCAGGGTAGTTGCAGCCCCTGTAAATAATGTGTGTCGCTGCGTTCAAGTGGGTTTATATCAGTGCCCTCGCAGTTGATGAGACAACACTCGTCGTCACTTGAGCACTGACACTTATTGGTTGCTCTGCTCTACTGATTAGCTGACGATGCATGGAATTCAAAAGCAAATGATTAGATAACTAAATACATAAATGAAATGAAAATAAATAAATAAATAAATAAATGAATTAATGAATAAAGAAATGAAATGATTAATGAATGAACGAATAAATAAATAGATAAACAAATGAATAAATAGATAAATGGTTATATGACCAAGTAAATAAATAAATAAGCATTGTCATCATAGTTTCAGTTTCAGTTTCCAAAGGAAGCGTTACGGCGTTCGGACAAATCCATACCAGTGTGCTAGATACTACATCTGCTAGGCAGACGTCCTGACATCAGCATAACACAACGCACTAGTCAGGCCTTGAGTGCATGCATAAAGATGTGCGTGTACCTATAATAATAATAATAATAATAATAATGGATACTTATATAGCACATTATCCAGAAATCTGCTCTAGGTGCTTTATAAAAACGCTTTTGTTAACATAAAACATTACATCAATGTTACATACACACACCAAAATGTGACTACACACACACACACACACACACACACACATACCTATCAGAATGAATTCCTTTCTTCTATATAATTTTGCCAGGGGACAACACTTGTGTTGCCATGGAGTCTTCTTCAGTGCGCCAAGTACGTCCTGCACACGCGCGACCGCGGTTTATCGTCTCATTCGAGTGACTGTTCTATTGTATCAAGTGACTATTGTATTGTATTGCATTTCTCTTGTTATCACAACAGATTTCTCTGTGTGAAATTCGGGCTGCTCTCCCCAGGGAGAGCACGTCGCTACACTTCAGCGCCACCTATTTTTAAAAATTATTTTTTCCTGCGTGCAGTTTTATGTGTTTTTCCTATCAAAGTGGGATTTTTATATATAATTTGGCCAGGAACAACTCTTTTGTTGCCATGGGTTCTTTTACGTGCGCTAAGTGCATGGTGCACACGGGACCTCGGTTTATCGTCTCATCCGAATGACTAGCGTCCAGACCACCACTCAAGGTCTAGTTGAGGAGGGGGGGGGGGGGGGGGGGGGGGGGCAAATATCGGTGGCTGAGCTATGATTCGAACCAGCGCGCTCAGATTCTCTCGCTACCTAAGCGGACGCGTTACCTCTAGGCCATCACTCCACTGACATGCTGACAACACGGTCATTTTTATTTCCTAGTCAAACTTGCGAGAAAGGGCGATGTCAGGAAGCGAACCCAGACCTTCACGGACACTGTATAGGCAGATCAGCGTCTTAACTCACTCAGTACGGCTAGTCCTCTCTTCTCCTCTACACAGACCCCTCGGATGTCCAGTGGGTGTCTGAGTGACCCAACCTTTAGCCTCCGTCGTCAGAATTGTGGTATTCTTTGTCAACATTCACCTCTTCAGTATAAGAGCCTTCCGCTTGCAATATTTTGATGATGGTAACTGGGGTGAAACGCTGTTAACGTCGTCTCTTTCGCCGTTCGTATGGAGAGAGTTAACCACTCTACCACGCACTTTGCGCATTTTTGACTCATGAACCAACAAGTGTCACACGCTGACAAGACAGATAACTCTTTCAGCTATCACCTTGTGAGTGTGTGTCGCTGCGTTCAAGTGGGTCTATCATAATATATTAGTGCCCTTGCAGGTGATGAGACTACATACACTCGTCGTCACTTGAGGACTGACAGTCACTGGTCTCTACTGATTAGCTCTCTATGCATGGAATTCAAACAAAACCAAAAAAAAAAAAAAAGAAAAAAAGAAAAAAAAGGCATTGTTATCAGAACAAAGTGTATGTATTGTAAATCTATATGTACTGGTATGTGTCTGTGGGCAGAAACTTCCACCTTCATTTATGTAGATAAAGGAATGGGCTTTTATGTATGTATGTATGCATGTATGTAGTAGTTTTATTCCACCGTTTAGGCAGCCAAACTTTGTTTTCGGTAGCGGCGCTTGGTGCGTATTGATAAGAAGGACCGCACACAGTATAGACATTTCGGTATAGATTTCAAAACTCCGATCAAACAGTGGAATGAATTACGGGACGCTTTAACTGTTGTTGACGTATTACGGTGCGTATATTCAATCCTCCGCGCGGCATATATGTTTCTGCACATAAACTCGAACAAGGACACTGCAAACCTGCACCGTGGGGCTGACCAGGGACATCGGGAGCTAACTTTACCGACCGTTCACGTGGAGTGATGGCCTAGAGGTAACGCGTCTGCCTAGAGAATCTGAGCGAGCTGGTTCGAATCACGGCTCAGCCGCCGATATTTTCTCCCCCTCCACTAGACCTTAAGTGGTGGTCTGGACGCTAGTCATTCTGATGAGACGATAAACCGAGGTCCCGTGTGCAGCATGCACTTAGCGCACGTAAAAGAACCCACGGCAACAAAAGGAGTTGTTCCTGGCAAAAGTCTGTAGAAAAATCCACTTCGATAGGAAAAAAACAAATAAAACTGCACGCAGGAAGAAAAAAAAAAAAAAAAGAAAGGAAAAAAAAAAAGGGTGGCGCTGTAGTGTAGTGACGCGCTCTCCCTGAGGAGAGCAGCCGGAATTTCACACAGAGAAATCTGTGGTGATAAAAAGAAATACAAATACATTGCGGAAACTCCCGCGGCTCGATCCCTCCGGTGGACCATTGGTGGAGACGCCTGAGGCACAAACCGGTTGACCATTGTGTTGTACACTGTAGTTCCTTTACTGAATGCACACACCCTACCCATATATATATATATATATATATATATATATATATATTACATTCAAGGGGTATATTTCAGGGTATTGTCCTTCGCCTTGCTCCACATCGGTGGTGGTGGTGGTGGTGGTGTGTGTCCATCGAGATCGATGATGACCATCGTTGTCATCCAGATGGGGGATGGGGGATGGGGGTACATCGGTACCCCGTCACTGAAAGCCGCGAAAAGCTCAATCTTTCCTCCAAAACCACCGAGTAACTTATACAACGAAATGAAATCTGTTAGGACATTCGTCTCTAAAATGAATGAATAGATAGATAAGTAAATGAATAAATGAGTAAATGAATGAATAAATGAATGAATGAATGAATGAATGAATGTGTATATGCGTGTGTGCATCTTGAAACTGAGCAAAATGTCGATGAGAACAATTATGACAGTATACTTGACTTTTCACAGAAACCGTGGTACAAAGAGAGAGAGACAGACAGACAGAGACAGAGAGAGAGAGAGAGAGACAGACAGAGACGGACAGACAGAGACAGAAACAGAGAGACAGACAGACGAGAACGAGAGAGAGAGAGAGAGAGAGAGAGAGACAGAGACAGAGACAGACAGACAGACAGACAAACAAACAAAGAGACCCGACAAACAGAGAAACAGTCGGACAAACAGAGAGATTGACAGACAGAGACAAACACAGAGTGAAAGACAAACACACCCACACCCACACACACACACACACACACACACACACACAGAATGCGAATGCGAATGCGAATTATTTAATTGCATACAGGCCACAGGCATAATTACAATTGTATTGGGGTTTGGTGGGGAAGGGGACGAAGTAGTGGTAACAATATCTTCATTACACACTCCAATATGAATAACAATAATCTTATCATAGCATCTAGTTACATGCAACAATTAGTCCCCAGGGTAGCTAATAAGTTGTAACACATTCACTACTACCAGTAACCGAAGCTAATGCATTCATCAATATTTAATGTTTTTTGCCGGATCTTAACTGAATGGAAGATATATTTTGCTACTGATCGAGACATCTGTTTGTACATACCATTCAAAAGAGTGTCCATACGAACATTGATAAATGAACCTAGGAATTTTCTTCTTAAGTCAGCATACAATGGGCAAACATAGATAAGATGGTATTCATCCTCGTCAACATTTTTACAAAGTGGACAAAATCTTGCCTCGGTATTCTCACAAAACCTCTTGTTTTTCCAGTGGCAACACACCAAGTCTTGTTTGTGTCAGAGCTACTCTGAGACAATAAATGTTTACATGCTTGAAATAATTCCCATGTCCAAAACCATCTTGTACGGATCTATACAAATCATATCTTTCCATTTCTCTAACAGACACTGTCCATTCTTGTAAATACATGTCAATCAGACGTTGCTTGAACTGGGACAGAAATACCTTGATGTTGCCAGTTCCTTGTTTCAGCCATGCTTCATAAAATCCTGTTTTCGCTAGAATTTCTCTGATCCCTGTGTAACCAAGCGCTCTGCTTGCTTCAAGCGCAGGGATTCTGGTCTGTCCTTTAATACAGTAAATCATCATTAGTTAGTTCTTTTGTACCGTATCCCTTCCATTATAAATAAATCACTCGGGTACGCGGCTACACCTGTAACCCAACATTTTTTTTACCTTTCGCGTCCAGGTTTGATAACATAAGATATGCCTGCTTTGGTAACCAGGTTTGATAACATAAGATATGCCTGCTTTGGTAATCTGTTTTCGTTCATTTCTAACAACCTAAACCAATATCTTACTGTTTTTAAATTTGAATTAATGTTAAGGGGGGGATATCGTCCTAACTCTGAATAAATAAGTTTGTTGGGTGATTTGAGAGGTACACGAGAGAGAGAGAGAGAGAGAGAGAGAGAGAGAGAGAGAGAGAGAGAAATATCTCACTCTGTTCTTTGGAGACTAGAGAGAGAAAAAAAGTTTATACACAGAGCTTACCTCTCTCTCTCTTCAACAGCTTGCAAAGAAGAATGGAAAACAAACCCTGTCGAACAACCTTTGGCGCACTTTGTCTCTCTGTATATAAATGCTCTTTTTCTTTCTTTCTTTCTTTCTTTCTTTCTTACTTACTTCTTCTAAACGCCATATACTCGTTACACATGCACAGGCCTAGGACTCAGCGCTACACCTCTTCACTGTACCAGCCTGTCGCTGGCTTTAACAGTAATAGCGATCGAGGTTTTACAGGCACTCCCCTTAAAAAGCTAAGCGCCCCTCTTAACCCTTCCAGTGCTGATACATTGGAGAGACACATCTCGTTACTGTGGGGAGGGGGTGAGTGGGGGGGGATGGGAGTGGGGGGCGGGGGAGGGGGGGGCGGAGGTGGGAGGGGCGGGACTGTGAGGGAAGGAGGGGGGGGGGGTAGTGGAGGTGAGAGTGGAGGGGTGTTGGTGGTGAATTGACACGGGGAGATAAACCAAATCTGCGGATTAGTTCAGACAGATAAAATCTATATAAGCTTGCTTTAGATTTTTTTTTCTTTTTTTTTTTTTAAAGGGGAAAAGTCATTGATTGATTGAAATGTAGAATACTTAAAAAGAAATAAAACGAAATAAAATAAAGCAAACAAAACAACGTGCAGTTTTCTAGCCACTTACTGACACACAAAGTATGTCTCCCTGCCTGCCTGCCTGTCTGCCTGCCTGCGTGCCTGCCTGTCTGTCTGTCTCGACCAGTCTACTTTCCTACCCTTTCTGTAGCTCTCTCTAATGTATCAGTCTCGGTATGTTTCTCAGTCTCATTTTCTCACCACTGCAGACCGATCTGCGGCTCATACACATATCCACGCGAATATTCACACATTCACATACACAACAACAACAACAATACACATACACATACACATACAAACGCCCACTCGCCACGCATGAATATACACACATATTCACAAAACTAATGTTATCACTTACCAGTGAAAAGACGTTAAATTAAAGAAAGAAACATTCACACACACACACACACACACACACACACACACACGCGCGCGCGCGCGCGCGCGCGCGCGCGATATCACACACACACACACACACATATACACACACACATACCTTCCCATTCCACACACACACACACACACACACACACACACACACACACACACACACACACACACACACACACACACACACACACACACACACACACACACACACACACACACACACACACACA
>NC_134895.1:46238088-46343088 GCF_041734735.1 Babylonia areolata | reverse complement strand
CCAGGACTTCCCAATGAAACACCAGAATAGCCACGACTCCCTCTTGTAATGCCAGAACAGCAGCCAGGACATCGCCCCTCTTCAGACAGCCAGGACTCCCCATTGGAACGCCAGATAGACCTCACACCCGCGCGTACACCTAGAACTTCACCTGCCTGAACAATGAAAACTTCACAACACCAAGACTCCAGCACTAAACTGCTGGACCTTAAAGACGCCAGCCAAAAGGTTTTTGAGCTAAACTCTACTGTCAGCAACTGCTCCTCTTAATCACTATCCATAATAGTAATAAACTCTAATCGTTTTGTCTTCTTTTTTTTCTTTTTTTGGAGGGGGTGTGGGTGTGGGGGTGGGGGATTAAGGGTAGGGTGGTGTGGTTATTCTTGATACTGATCGATGATAAATATGGCTTCACCAATTTATTTCACACATACAAACTGATTGAGTAGATACATTAAAATATTTTGGACCTTCATACTTCCAGTCAGTCCTTCCAACACTGTGATGTTTCTTTTCATGCTGACAAAGCGACAAATTAAAACAAACAATGCATGGAATTAGGAATACTAAGGAGAGAGAGAGAGAGAGAGAGAGAGAGAGAGAGAGAGAGAGAGAGAGAGCGAGAGGAAGAGATACCATCTGCGCAGAAGAGACAGAAATCCATTCCAATCCATTCTGAACAAACAACACCCCAGTCCTGACGTACTGGTGCACAGCACACTCTTACTCGACATCTGTTTATTTTGATTTTGCAGCCAAAATATGACACACACAGAAGCCTGTTTGACTAAAATCATCAGTAAATCATTATAAAGATTAAACAGACATATCAAAACATTTTTTTTTTTACAATCAAGTGAAGGAGCACCTGGGCAGCCAAACAAAATCCAAAGCCATGATAATTAACAGCAAACAATGCTAATCCCCAAAATCATCCATGACACACTAAAAGAAAACCTGACCAAAATATGTACCCATGTTTTCTTATTTTTCACTTTGCTGACGTAAAGCAACATTATCAAATGACATGATCACTGGCAACAAATTCCTTTATCAAAACGTCCTTTCTGACAGAATGAACAATCACTGGTAATAACTGTAAAAAAACAAAAAAACAAACAAAAAAAACCAACAACTGAGATTTTGACAGAAGGGGGCAAGGGGGTGGGGAAAGGGGGTGGGGGTGGCGTGGGGAGCAGGAAAAGTTTGGAGGGTGGGGTGGTGGTACCTGGAAACAGAAAAGTTTCTATTTAAAAAAAAAAAAAAAAAAGAAAGAGAAAAAAAGGGGTTTCTCATTAAAACATTTTTACAAATGTAAATAGAACATAAGATTCTAAAGATCATCATTCACATTACATTAACAGAAATAATTATTAATTCGTATAGCTTTTTTTTCCTCTTAAAAACATCGTGATATACTAAAGTAAAAAAAAAAAAAAACATATGCAAATACACTTATTCGAATGCAAAAGAAACAAATTGCTTGTTATTAAGCCTAATTAATTTGGTAATAAAATATCTTTTTGTGAAATTCTTCTCTTCCTTCCAACTGCTTGACATATTTCACTTAAAAAAAATCAAGGACATAATACAAACTAAGTGAGAGAGTGTGCTTGCATTCATAGGCGTCTGCATCAAACTCATACTTTTTTTTGTTGTATTCAAACCAAATACAAGGAATGTTGCTGATAATGTTCTAGTTTGTAATATATCATTCACAAATACACACTATACAATTATCATCACACAAACTAGTTATATGTTACTGACCAATGATTTCCGTCACATTTCTCTCTGTCTCTAGCTCTGTCTCTCTTGTGGAGTTTTCCTTTCATCACACATAACAGAACTCATAAGTGAAAAACACAAAATTACAAACAAACTTAACCAAATGCAAAAATTGTGTATTTCACTATTTGTATACATTCCATGACAAAAATCATTCACAAAAAAGAAAAGAAAAAAAAGAAAAGAAAAAAGAAAATAAAAGAAAGAAGAAAAAAAAGGCAAGTGTCAAAATACAGGTATGACTCAGTTTTGAAAAAACAAAAACAAAAAAAAACCCTTAAAAATCAAAAGATCATGGTTCTTCTGAGGAATCCAAACAAATTATAGAAATCCCATCAAGCATATGATAAATCGTTCAACCATGAACACATTCACACACATCTATTCCACAATAACCCTTCCTTTGCCTGAAGGAAGAACAGCCAGCAGTTTCATATACACAGCAACACAGAATGCTTGCTCAATGAATCAACAGACAGAACAAAAAATCCCAAACTACCACTCCACACCCTTCCCCCAAAATTGCACCCCCCCCTTCCCCCGGCCCCCTCTCAATCCGTCAACATAACAAAAATATTAAAATTCAAAGCACAATCAACATTCACAGCACTTAAAATATTTTTTACTGAACACAGAATATGCACACACACACAAATCAACCAACTGAATCAAACAAGTGAAGCACAATCACATTCATGTAACTGTTACTACACATATAATATGTATGCATGCACACACACACACACACACACACACTCGCGTGTGCACACACACTCATGCACAAATCCGAACAAACAGCCAAACCCCAACCAAATAAAAAAACAAAACAAAAAAAAAAAAAACCCCAACATATTCTGAGAACAGTTATTAAACACCGATTATTCCTCTGCTGTGGACCATCCCATCATGTCATAATCCCCAGAAACACAACCAGCACCAACCCCTACACCACCCCCACCCAATCCCAAAACAAACACAACAGGGACTAAGTACTTAAAAGAGCAATACACTTAACTGTCACGTAAATACTGACACACAGCTTCGCTTAGCAGCTGTCAAAACTTTAACTAGCATGCAGGAATTAACACACAGCTGAGCTCATTGACACATAGCTCAGCTCAGCGTCCATCAAAATTTGACTATCATGCAAACATTGAGACACAGCCAAACTTAGCACCTGTCAAAAACGAATGCGGCACTGTTAAACTTATCCAAGATTCCACTCACACTGGCACAAAGTGCAACATTGGTACTGCTCATCTGTGAAGCAGTAAGTGCAAGTGCCATGACTTTTGGCCAAGTGTTTTTGTCCATGTCCAGCATGAATCGAAAAGAACATTGTTTGACAATTATGTGCTGTCCCAGGACAACATATTATGATGAAGGTTGGAAGGGTTGTAATAACTGACTCAGGACTTTGCATTCATTCTTCAGTATGTCTTTTCATTATGAGCGATATTTGAAAAAATTGAGCAAGTGTGAGATTGTGTGTGTGTGTGTGTGTGTGTGTGTGTGTGTGTGTGTGTGTGTGTGCGCTTGCATGCGTGTGTGCTCACCTTTTCATCTGTCATATCTGTGAAAAAGAGACATATATTGCTTTTCCCAGAATGATACTCGGATCACAAATAATTGATTTACCTGATGAAAGAGTGGTGGTGATAATTGTGTGTGTATATGTGTGTGCGCATGCTGACCATGGTGCAAACAAGGTCAAAGAATCATTGAATACAAGAGAACTAACTTTCCTTGGTTTATTCCTGTCAATGATTATGCAGAGTTACGGTTCTCAGCAAACAGCACACACTGCCTTCAAGCACAAGGTCTTCATT
Organism: Babylonia areolata; assembly: GCF_041734735.1. Lineage (NCBI taxonomy): Eukaryota > Metazoa > Mollusca > Gastropoda > Neogastropoda > Buccinidae > Babylonia > Babylonia areolata. The sequence continues at coordinate 46,339,471 of NC_134895.1, read as the reverse complement.
TGACATGTGCTCTGACAGTGGGACGATACAGAATGGATTTGATTGACTGATTGATTGATTGATGTGGATACTTCTATAGCGCCTATCCTCGGTCAGAGACCAAGCTCTAAGCGCTTTACATACACGGGGACATTTGCACCACAGGCTGCCTACCTGGGTAGAGCCGACTGACGGCTGCCACTGGGCGCTCATCATTCGTTTCCTGTGTCATTCAATCAGATTTCAGACGCACACACATACACACTCAGACAGACATGTAACATTTTATGTGTATGACGATTGACCGTTTGTTTGTTTTTTATTTACCCCGCCATGTAAGCAGCCATACTCCGTTTTCGGGGGTGTGCATGCTGGGTATATTCTTGTTTCCATAACCCACCGAACGCTGACATGGATTACAGGATCTTTAACGTGCGTATTTGATCTTCTGCATGCGCATACACACGAAGGGGGCTCAGGCACTAGCAGGTCTGCACATATGTTGACCTGGGAGATCGGAAAAATCTCCACCCTTTACCCACCAGGTGCACCGAGATTCGAGCCCAGGACCCTCAGATTGAAAGTCCAGTGCTTTAACCATTTGGCTATTGCACCCGTCGGATTTGCAGATAATCATGTTCACACTATTATGCTAATGTTTTAGTAAAGAACAAAAAAGTGATCACCGTCCATGTGTATCAATAATCATTGTGTAAGAGTGCATCTCTGTGATCTTGTCGGTCACCTGAATACAGCTAGATTACATTGTGTGTTTGTGTACACAGTTATCATGGCTGATGATGGTGAGGGATGGTTGGTTGTGTGTGTGTGTAAATACACACATATACAAAAACACGCACACTTTCAGTATATACCTCTGTACAATTTTTTTTTCTATTTTTTCTTTTTTAAATGCCAGTAATTTGGTTTCATTTGTGTTACATAAACCAATGTGACTTTTCAATCAGTTTTAAGACAATAAACTGTTCTGATTCTCTCTGTATTATATGTAACCATATCCTATGCCAACAATTCAACACACAGACCCATGTCCTGTCATTTGCACACGATGAGCAGAAATGGCGCACAGACACACAACACCTTGTGAAGCAGATTGGAAAACCACAATCATGCTGCAATTAAAAAAAACAACAACCAACAAACAATGACTGAAAGTCTCCGCACCACCGGCTTGAATTCAGTTTCAAGCAACATGCAAAGTGGTAGTAGAGGCATTTTGTTTGGTGGGGCATGGATCTGATTTCCATTTGGGTCAGAATCTAAAGCAATACTGAAACATGGCCATCAGAACTTGGTTTTATCCCTTTACTGCCCTGCACATATGTGACATGTGCATAGTGACGTCACTGATGATGTCGTCAGAAGGGAGGGAAATAACTCTGGAAGGCTGAAAATTCACACAGTTTATCAAGAAGGGTATATCTCCAGACCATTTTCTCAGTGTTAGGGTTTTATTTTCGGGGGATATTGTTTTATGACTTGAAACACCGCTTTCTACTGTTTTTCCCCAGCCCCTCTCCCAACTCCTTTGACAAAAACAACAGTTAACAAAACATGATTTAAAGTATGATCAAAGCATTTGGCCTTGAATTATCCAAACCAACCCCCAAAACGGGGCCCAACCACAAAACTTAACATGTAAGCTGACAAGCAACAGCAATGTATGAATTTAAGTAAACTACAAGACAAAAAAAATCGAACATTTCAACAGTGCACAGATGATGCAAGTCAAATGGAAAGCAAGCTATCAATCTAAAGCTATCAACAGATATGTCAAGAAACCACAAAGAAACCAAATATCAGTAGATCTAAGTTAAGAAACTGCAAAGAAATTATGTAGAAGTAGATCTAAGTTAAGAAACTGCAAAGAAATTATGTAGAAGTAGATCTAAGAAACTGCAAAGAAATGAAATGAGAAATCAGACATATTTTCTAAGACTTCACAAGCCCTGGAAAAAGTTATCTATTTTTTCCCCTGAAGGCATTTCCAGAGTTCCACAACTCTGTATAAAACCTGACAGACACAACTTACTAAAACGGAAATGTTTTGGGCTCAGTCTCATCAATCACAACATATGCATTTTATCATATGGCATCAGTAATCTTTCTGTTAATCTAATAAAGTTAGTCTCTTCATTGTCTTTTTCAAATTCAAAATTGAGATATGAATATCAGCACCCTCACTGTTTAAAAGAAAAACAACAACAAAAAAACACAAAAACTTGAAAAAGATGAATGGCAGCATTGATTAAGTTACAAGTTTCAGCAGGAAAAACATACAGCTGGATATGTTAACCAAAAAACAAACAAACAAAAAAAAAAACAAAAAAAAAAGCGCACACACACACACACACATCACCCATCCCCCTCACAAAATTCACAATTCCCTTCAAGTTAGGGCAAGTGGAAGCCCTTCAAAATGATGACTGTCACATCCCTATAAAGGAAAAAAAAAAGAAAAAAAAGAAGAAGAAAAAAAAAAAAAGAAGACACAAGCAAGCAGGAACACCACAACCAGCCAGTCTATCACAAGAACACATTTTGTGGACAAAACAAGCATTGAACACAACCAATGGCAGAATTCATTGCTAACAATACTGACTGTACCCACAAGATCTGGATCAAATGGTCTGAAGAAATCGCTGAACTGCCTGGAATTCCTGGAAACACACACACACACACAAAGAGAAATGTGAAAAATGCTGCATCATATTTATAATGAATGAAGAGGCACAAAAGCAAATACTATATCCAGGCTTCATTTTCCCATGTTATGTTTTTGTCTTCTTCTGTTTAACAATTATTAAGATAAGAGGACAATATCTTTTGTTTAAAATGATGAATAATTTTTGGACATCATATATCAAACAGTCTGGAGCATCAGATCTTTAATCGACACAATTGTTTTTGTGAACATTTTGTCTGCTCATTTACTGACAGTTGTTAAAATATGCATTAAAACTGTCCCTTTGTCTTTTTAAAATTTTCTATGCAACATACTTCTCTATTCATCTTTAACTCTTCTTTATTATATTTAATACCACGCAGTGAATCCATGTTAAACAAAACAATCATTTATTGATTCACAAACAGACAGGCCTTTACAACTTGAATTCCTACAATTTTTACAAATAACACAAATCATGATTAAAAAAACCAACAACAAAAACACAACCAACATCAACAGTTCTCAACAAACACACACTTTCTGCACTGCCAATGACAATCATGCAAACCAATCAGGTGAAGAGTGGACATGACTGAACAAAAGACGGTGGTGAAATGGCGACCCACCTGCAGGGCAGTGAAGAGGAAGGACCGCGACACGTACAGCTTCATCTTGATTTTGTCGTAGCGCCAAAAGTGGATCACTTTACCTGCCAGCGCAAGCAAGATTCATTGTCATTCAATATTCTATTTATCATTGTTATGAAGATTGTATTGTCTTGTATTATTCTTTTGTCACAACAGATTTTTCTGTGTGAAATTAGGGCTGCTGTCTGGGGGGAGAGCTTGTTGCTACTGTGACAGCGCTACCCCCCCAAAAAAAAGAAAAAAAAAAAGTTTTCCTGCCTGCAATTTTATTTGTTTCCCTATTGAAGTAGATTTTTCTACATAATTTTGCCAGTGAGAACTCTTGTTGCTTTGGGTTCTTTTACATGCGCTATGTGCAAGCTGCACACCGGACCTCGTATATCTTCTCATCCAAATGACTAGCGTCCAGACCACCACTCAAGGTCTAGTGAGGAGGGAGCAAATACTGGCGACTGTGGGATTCGAACCAGTGCGCTCAGATCCTCTTGCTTCCTATGCGAACATGTTACCGCTAGGCCAACACTCCAGATTTATCGTTTTCAGAAATCATTATATTCTTGATTGTGATTACCAGAGTCATTACTCTCCTCTGTGCCCCCAACAGGATTCTAAGTGATTTGAACCAACTTGTGTATTGTATATAAATTATATACATCTATGCAAACGTGAACAGCATGAACTGACCTAGTCAGTGACATTCTGAATAACAATACTGACACTGATTATGAGGAAATTATGAAAATCTCCAGCAATACTAGTGGACAACAGCTCACTATTCAGGCCACTGCCACACTCATGGCACTGGACACAGAGGACCGCACTGGAAAGATCCTCCAGCAAGGCGAGTGTACCACAAACTGAGAACATGAATTCCATTGCCCTTGGGATTGCAAACAATGTTTCATTTCATTATAAAATCTGTTCTACTCAAATTTCCATCTATTCCATCATACTTTGTTTTGTTTTTGCTTTTTAGCTGCCCTGTTCACCTGCCTGGTTTCACATGTTGCATCATTTTTGCATGTGCATATATACGTGTGTATGAATATGTGTGCATGCGCATAGATGTGTGCATGTGTGAACACATGTGCAGGTGTACATACGTGTATATGCAATGTGCACAACCTCCCTAAAAATCGGGAGCAGGAGTACTTAATACAGCTGTCGGCCACAAAGTGGTACCCCTCAAAGAAGCTGCGTGCGTGCGTGCGTGCATGATTGTGTGAGTGGGAGGGGTTGGGGGGTGGGGGGGGAGTGGGATGTGTGAGTGCATGCACACATGTAAACTTCAAAGAGCACCTAAAAGGCGACTGATTGATGGGTATAAATGGGTGCAATAGCCGAGTGGTTAAAGCGTTGGACTTTCAATCTGAGGGTCCCGGGTTCGAATCACGAGATTTTTATGATCTCCCAGGTCAACATATATGCAGACCTGCTAGTGCCTGAACCCCCTTCGTGTGTACATGTACGCAGAAGATCAAATATGCACGTTAAAGATCCTGTAATCCATGTCAGCGTTCGGTGGGTTATGGAAACAAGAACATTCCCAGCATGCACACCGCTGAAAGCGGAGTATGGCTACCTATATGGCGGGGTAAAAACGGTCATACACGTAAAAGCCCACTCGTGTGTATACGAGTGAACGTGGGAGTTGCAGCCGACGAACGAAGAAGAAGAAGATGGGTATAAAAACACACTGCAATCAACAAGTTCCTCACCATGCACAGAGCTGGTGACTAATGGCAGGGCTTGACATTAATGGTTGCCTGACTGCCTGGGGCAAGTAGATCATCATGTCAGGCAAGTAATGTCGTTACTGGGCGTTTAATTTTTCAAGACCATGCTGTTTTTTTCAAAAATATCCACCACGCTCCCAATACCGATCATCAGACTCTCTTTGTCTAGCAGACGATGTTTTGAGTCTGACTGTGACAAGTGATTACCGGAAAAAGAGCTATCATGCAGCTCTAAAAGGTGTCATGGGTTGCTCTTTTTGGAGAATCAATGGTTATTTTTCTTACAGCATAGTTTGCCATCACATCACACAACTAAAAAAATCATGACACAACCGACTCTATTGTTGTTCCACTCCACCCCTGGCCCCCCACTCTCCCCTCCCAAAAATTCTATGAGACAATAGACCTTCGTGGATGAAAAGACAAAATTAAAAGGTTACTAACAGCAGAAGACTATCTTCGAAGAGGACAGAGAATGCAGTTTTCAGCTGAAATGGCTGAAAGAATTTCTGTGGCTGACTGTCAACTGTGAAAACACGCCAAAGGCAGTGTTTTGTCAAGTGAGAGAGAAAACATGTTTTAGCTGTTCAAAACAACAGTCTCCTTTTGTGAAACTCAATAAAACAAACATCATTTAAAGAAAAGGATTAGACAGCTCCTTTCTGTGTGTATGTTTGTGTGCTTGTGTTTGTGCATATGGTGATGCATGTAAGTTTCTGAAAGGAGGGCAAGTGCATAAACTGTTTGGGCAAGTGAATTTTCCTGTGACTTGCCTGACGAGGCAAGTGGGAAAGAAAGTTAATGTCAAGCCCTGGATGGGTATCAAAACATACTGCAATCAACAAGTTCCTCACCATGCACAGAGTGGGACTTCAAAAAATTCTCACCGGGGAGGGAGCGGGAGTACTTGCCGCCGGCGTCCGCCACAAAGTAGTGTCCCTCAGAGCAGCTGACCTGCTCCACCTTGCGCACGTTGACCAGCAGGTCCTCCGTCAGGGGCAGGAAGAGCGCAGAGTCCCCGGACCGCCAGTCCTCTGTCTGGAACACGTGCTCACTGCGCGGGATGGACAGGAACTGACGGCTGTGCTCCCTGTCTGTAATAATAATGATAATAATAATGATAGATAGTACTTATATGGCACAAGCTCCCCATGCAATGTGCTCTAAGTGCCGTACATGAAAAAACACGTATACAAATTACAATAGTGCAAAATAACATAACTCTGCACATGAAAAACAACAACATGTATATCACTATATGTGTATCTATACACCAACACAGAATCAGCAACGGACTGGTGAGGATAAACTGTCAGCTGCTGCAGCAGAAAAGCGAGCTCATAGAAAAGGGACAGCAGCCAACAGACCAGCATCAGCTTACACATGTGATCACTGCGACAGAGACTCTCTCGCATCAGTCTCTACAGTCACAGGCGACGCTGCTTGGCCCAAGCAGACAGCCCAATTAGTCATTAGGTCGGATATACTCTATCCATGGTCAACCATGACTGAAGGAGGCCTACTACTACACCAACACAATACTACAAATAGCAGGTATGAACAATCTCACACACACACACACCACACACTCATGACAGAAATACCTTACACACACATGCCTGCACACCCACAAACATCCACCCACAGACACACACACTACATGATGACTTCAGCAGAAGGCAAGGTGGGGAGGGTAGGAGGAAGAATGCAGACGATTAGCTATGCTTCATCACACCCAAAGGCCTGTTTGAACAGATGGATTTTCAAGTTTGTTTTGAAAGAAGACAGTGTTGGTAAGTGACACACAACAATGTATTGTCAGATATAAGTGTCTTAAATCTAAATCATTCTGCCAGCTTCCTTCCAACAGATCAGAAATATACATACTTGTGAGACAGATCAACACAACTTCCGTTTCAGTTTTTCAAGGAGGCATCAATGTGTTGATATATATGCTGCACCACAACTTCCAGGCTGATGCCTGACAGCAGCATAACCCAAACCAACAGTCAGGGCTGGAGTGCATGCATAGCATACATTTGTGTACCTTTCTTCAACAGAATGTTGCCACAGGACAACACTTACGTTACCGTAGGTTCTTTTTCAGCACACCTGCGCCAAGTGTGTGTTGCACACAGGACTTCAGTTTATCATCTCATCCGAATGATTTGCCATTCAAATTTGGGAGAAATGGCGAGACCAGGATTTGAACCCTGACCATTACAGACGCTGTGTACTCAGATAAGTGTCTTGAAGTTAGACCATTCTACCACCTTCCTTCCCACACACCAGATATACACTTGTGACACAGAAAGTTCTGCAAACTGACCAGGTCGTGTTGTTCATACCCCACTAGTGCTGACTCTATAAATATTCATGACTCAGACTGAGAATAAACTTATCTTCTTTCACAGTATTTATGGAAAAAAAAATAGTGGCTGGTTTTCTGAAGAAATTTAAAATTATCACAATCATGCCATTGTTTGAAACAGAATAAACTACCCCTCAACTGTCAGCTTGTGACACTGACTGCTGTATCACGGTGACTAGTTTTGAGTTTGATCCTGAACTTGACTCACATTCAATGTCTGTGCGACTGTCAATGGCATCTTCACTCAGCTTGCGTTTCTTGTCCGCTGGCGAGTACACTGGAATCAGGTGGTAATCCATAGCTCCGACTTGCTCTGCTTGCTTGTCTAAGGAGAAAAAGTACCAAAAAAAAAAAGAAAAAAAAGAAAAAAAGAAAAAAAGATTATTAGTACCAAACTGGACAAAACAGAATTTACACTTACCTTCTGAAATGGACAGAGCAAAAAAAAAAAAGAAAAAAAAAAGGGAGAATCTTCATATTACATTGTTCACAATTTCAGAGTTTGACTAAACAACAACAACAAACTTACAAAGAAAATAAGCCCATTTTTCCCTGAGCATGTGGGCGTGGTGTTTTTTGCCCCCATGAAGCGGAGGTTTTCACATAAAAAAATAGGTAAATAATTGCCAATTCTTATACACATCCATATCTGATTTAAACAAAAACAACAGATGCTAATTTACAAAATGTGACTATGCACAGTAGCAGAAAGATGAATTTAGATAACATAATAAGCAGAACATTTTTGGACTCACGATTTTGTTTATACCCAATGTGACTCAAGTAATTTAAGAATTAAAAGAAAACACATGCAAGCACACACACAGACACACCTGATGCATCCATCAGGGTCTGCTTACAAACCAGCACACCAAACCACAAAGGGGTTAAAGCTAAGAATAAAGATTCCACTGGCAAAAGTGGAATGATTATTCTTGTCAAAATCATTTTTTCACCTTTTTTTCTCCACAGAGACACTGTTTTTTTGTTGTTGTTTTTTAGTGAAGTAATTCAAAAGATTTGGTTTTAACAGTGCTGACACCAGATGACACACAATTACATACACTCACAAATGCGCCTGGGTAAACAGAGACCTGTCACATCCAGTGAGCAGCAGACACACTGAAAACTCTTATCCACACAAACACACACTCTCTCTCTTCCCCTAAAACTGACAGTCATTTAACGCATGAGTGGTTCAGCGGTGGGAGCCCTGAATAGATGTCAAGCTGTGCATGACACAACAGAGTAGGCCATCTTTCCAAGTCCCCCTCCCGACTGAATTGTGATGGAGATAACAACCTTCTCCCTCTTGCCTATAGATCATAATCATGAGTAATAATACCATTTTACTGCCATGGCATATGCCAAATTCTGCGTTATTGCTAGGACGGGGAAATAACAACAACACAATTCACTGCATGGGGCTGATATTATTGTTCTTTTTCAGGTCGAAATACTGCTTTGACCGATTTACTCTCACACTGTGGCAACTAGAAAGGAAGGCACAGAAATGTGACAATATCGCTGATATTGTATAACTGTGACTCAAATAAAAGACTACAACATTGTTAGTAGTTTTAAGAACGGTCCTGCCATGAATTCCAACTGAAACATGGGTAGGGTTTATCATTATTTCAAACACAGTGACAAGAACAGCCATAGGGGTGAGGGGCTGGGGGGAGTGGTGAGGGGAGGGTGGCATGTGCATGTATGTGACACTGTGCTCTGGGGATCTTTCTGTCCTTTTTAAAGAACAACTTTTCACAAACGAATGTCAGAGTACGTACAGATCCCATTAGTCATTACACAGGCATTTTCTTATCTCTTTCACTGGTGACACATTTTTCTAAACTGTAGAAACATGGAAAAAAACCCACTTGTAATCTATGTTCAGTCATACTTCTCAACCTATTGGAGATAATCAGAAAAATAGTATTCCCTGACCCTTTACATAACCAGTCTACACTGCTAAGTACTATCAACTCTCTCAGAATTAGTATTCTTAAAATTTAGATGCAACTTGTGCACACAACATGCACACACACACACACACACTACATAGTGACATACGCTCGATCAAAACACTCCTATCAACTTGGTCACAACACACACATGTACATGCACAATATATACACAGAGACAGACAACACACACACACGGAGAGAGAGAGAGAGAGAGAGAGAGTAGGTCAAGTGTGCCCGCCCTGTTTACACACTGTCACAAATCCAAACATACTTGATACTTCAGTACCACCCCACACCCATTAAAAACTCAAGGGGGTGAATTCTTTTGCCCAGCAGACAACTTATCTGTAATGCTGACCAAAACAGAAAAAAAAACCCAAACGAATGTGTTATTTGGATGTACAGCCTATGTCAACACAGCAGAGCAACCACATATTTTATGATGTATGCTGTATTTCAAAAGTGCAGTCAAGGGGTAAAAGAACTTGAAAAAAAAAATCATCTTGTTTTCAAACACAAGACAGTAGTGAGTACACACAATCTTTTGTTGACCTGGTCTGAGCAAAAAATGATTATACCACTATACATAGACAGTCTCTTGCTACTTCATTCAACTGACCACTACTTTTTATTTCAACAATATACTTGTGTGTGTGTGTGTGTGTGTGTGTGTGTGTGTGTGTGTGTGTGTGTGTGTGTGTGTGAGAGAGAGAGAGAGAGAGAGAGAGAGAGAGAGAGCTAGCTTGTGTGTGAATGTATATGATGTATGCGTGTGCATGCCAGTGCACACAAAACCATTCAGTCCACTGACATCAAGGAATAAAAACAAACAGATAGTGAGATACTGTGAATTAAAACAACTACAAATTGTGAAGAGAAACTTCTACACAGTTCTAGTCAAACAAGAGAGACAGCAATACTAGCGGCAGTCAATAAATAAGTAAATTATCACATATTGAGAGAGGAGTTGAGCAGCTTGACATAACTAGTGTCACAATCACAAAGCAAGAGTTGGCCTTAGGTCTTGTGAGACTTGCGATTCCTGCTTTTCAACTACAGATAAAGTTTAACAGGGAGCTTATATATCTTATGGTGTGGAGACAGACTTTTCAGGTGATGGATGAAGACAGGGAAAGCAGACATGTATCATGAGAACTGTTCAAAATCACTGTTCAAAATCATACAATCTGGCAAAAGCTCCAGTGCTAACTCCACAGACCTCTTAGTTCATTGGTTATTTGATGATATCTCCAAAGTACAATGGTAGTCACAGAACACCTGACGTGTTTTAAGTCCACAGAACTACATCAAGTCTATACACGCCAAAAACAGTTTAAGAGTTTTATCACTGAAAGTAGACAGCAAGGTTATGAATGATGCTAATGGTCAAATAAAGGTATCCTGTACTCCCTGTTTCAGTCCCAGTTCCACCAAAGACTAGGAAACCCTGCATAAAGTTCTGTAGCACATGGAAACAGCTTGCATAATAATGTTCTCAAACAAAACACACAACATCCGCCTGATGCAAATAAAGCCAAGGACAGACATCACACCACAAGGTGGGCAATCCTTTGCAAATAGTGAAATATCATCATGGAGAAGCAGCTGTCCACACCCTCTTCAAAACCAACCCACATGGTCCACCTGTCAGTCCCACCAGGCAGCCTGCCTCCTCCCTGCATAAAAACACGGTGACAGGAAGGAATCTTCCTTCACTCACACAATCAAGAAGCAGAATCTGCTTTTACAACAAGAGACTCGGACAGCAACATCCGTCTCACTGGAAGCCTTCAGTTCGAATCCTGGATAGACCCACCCAGCCAGACTTTTGAGACATGTTTCTTATGAAATTCTGAGCATGCTTGTGTGCATGCACATATAAATGGGAACAAGGAAGGGAGTTGATTTTATCCTTAACTTGCGGCAATGTTACTCTGAAGGCTACCTAGCCTTGACTGGCCAGAACCTCACCACTCTTGCCACGGGGTGGACAAAAATAAAGAAAAATAAACACACCTCACCTAACTAGCATGTAAGAAACGTGCCTGTTTTCCCCCTTCCCTCATCTCCCCAATGCCATCCCAATGCTCCATTCTTCCAAACCACCGCCTCTCTCCACCCCCTCCAACATATCCATGAATTGTGACTATTTTAGCTGCAATTTGGATCTTAGTACAATCCAGCCAAAATAAACATTTTGTTCTGAGTTAAAAAAAAAAAAGAAAAAAAAAAGAAAGCAAAATATTAACAAATAAAATTTCAGGACTGCACAGTCATCCCTAATTCATATGTATATGTGGATTCCACTGAGTAAAATTCTGATAATTTACGATGGTGTATGCAACAGACACTCATAAAGTAATTATCTGATTGAAATTTAGATGTAAAAAGGTCACGTGACAGACATTAAAATGCCAACCCCCAAGAAAGTACCACCACTACATTACTATTCCTTCTACAACTAAAGCTGCTTCATTTGTTTTCAAAGATCCACAATGTGTGCGGCTATCATTCAACATTTTCAGTTTCTCAAGGTGTTGCTGCATTCAGACACTATATCCATATGCTACACCACATCTGCTACTAGTAGGCAGATGCCAACAGCAGCATAACCCAATGGTCTTGTAAGGCCTTGAATACATACATATTTGAATACCTATCAGAGTGGATTTCTTTCACAGAATTTTGCTAGAGGTCAACACTTCTGTTGCCATCGGTTCTTTTTCAGTGCGCCAAAATGGTGTCCTCCGAATGACTATGATTTTCCTATGAAACTTGGGATAAAGGGCGAAAGCGGGATTTGAAGCGAGACATGGGCACTGTATTGGCAGTCAAACATCTTAACCACTCTGCCAGCTTGATTCTTAACACACTCTGTACGAACAGTCCTCTCTTCTCCTCTACACAGACCCCTCGGATGTTCAGTGGGTGTCTGAATGACCCAACCTTTAGTTTCCGTCAGAATTGTGGTATTCTTTGTCAACATTCACATCTTCAGTATAAGAGCCTTCCGCTTGCAATATTTTGATGATGGTAACTGGGGTGAAACGCTGTTAACGTCGTCTCCTTCGCCGTTCATATGGAAAGAGTTAAGGATAGTGTGGTGACCGCCCCATCAGTAAACGCCTTTAAAAACAGACTGGACACGCATTGGAAGAGCCTGTCTACACTGTACGACCCAGCCTGTCACCATTAATATGCCACGCATGCTGCATAACAAGTGGGAGATATTTTCTGGATCGGTGAACAGGCCGGTTAGGCCTTCAACACCGCAATATACAAGTACAAGTAAGTAAGTAAGTAGTAAGTAAGGAATGCCAACAGCATCGGGTGTTCCCAGGCGGTCACCCATTCACAAGTACTAACAGGGCCCGACTTATCGGACGAGAACCGGTGTTTTCAACATGCTAACAACTGGTACGCCCGGATTCAGTCATTGTGTAGGCCAAGCATTGCAGAAATTCTTCTTCCCAGCCATCAGAACCGTGCTGTGTGGTTCAGAGAGCTCTGAGTGAGTATCTGTTGGTTCTCGTGTATCTTCAAACTGATTCTAGACGACCAGACTCTTGTGTAGCCACAATGACCAATTACAGGAGTTATAAAAAATACTGACTGCATGCCAATGAGCATAATTTACTCACCTTGCACTCTTTTCTTCTCTTAAGTCTGTTCCGAGTTTCTGTTTCTATCCTCTTTCAAGGTTCGCGCCATGACCGGAAGTACTTTGTGTTATTGTCGTGTGATGCGCATGCATGGATATTTACACGCAATATGATTTCCGGTTGAGACCGGACTGTGTCTGTCGACGACGATAGACAGGATAAAAGGATCCAGTTTGAGGGCGTAATACGCCTGTTTGTAAAATTGTCACAATATTCAAGGTATTTAACATGTGGGAATAACAAATATAGTGTGAGACACAAATATCAAAGGTAATAATGCTTTGTTCGCTTATTTGTGATGTGTCACTGGTTGAGCGAGCGATCCAGTGACTGTCGCATGAACTGATACATGTTGCATTGCAGGATAGCTGTCACCATAACCATACGGAAATTTTGATATTTTGAATATCCTTTAATCTGCCTTTCTGTCGATTTATGTAATGTTTATTCGTTTTTTCTTAAGAACTTACTGTGTATGTTCAACATTTACTGATAAAGATCTCGCGAGTCTCGGTCACACCCACCCATTTTACACACACACACACACACACACACACACACACACACACGCACACACACACACATCAACACAACCCCCGTACCCCCCACCCCAACCTCCCCGGACACACACACACACACACACACACACACACACAAGGTGACAACTGACATACACACATGCACAAATGCACGTGTCAGTCATACACATACTATGTGCAACTATGAACATATATACTCGCACATTCAGAATAGCATGCATTATGTTATGTAATACTTATAGAAGGTGTGTTTATAACAAGATTCAATATATTTTATAAGGAAACTTTTATTTTTGGCTTTTTCTTCTTTATATTTGTAATAATAGATAGTGCAGTCTTCATTATTTTGTATCAGATTTAGTGATCAGGCAATACTGCAGTGCAATACAATCAAGTGGATGATGATATTATACATTTTCAGTTGACACTGAGTTTACTGAAAGTATAAGTAATCATGACACTGTGAATCATGACCTACTTCAAAAGTAATCTAGGTCTGTTACAGGTGTGAACTATAAAACAGCACAATGTCAGCCTCTGCAATCTACATCCTTGATGTCAAGGGAAAGGTATGTTTATCATACAGTGTTTATGCATATTGATTAGTATTTAGTTGCTTGATTAATGTTCTGCATTTTCGGGCTCACCAATCAAAATTTAACTCATTGAACCCTGCTCCTGCCTGACAGGCGTGTGAAAAAAACCCGTTTATTTAAACCGGTTCATCAGCTCATTATCATGTATAATACTGCTGGATAAGGGAAGTAACTCTAGCCATGTGAAGTTTCGCTCCAAAAATCAAACAATGAGTGTGTTTTTTTATCCGGTTTTATACATCGATATGGTAAAACATCAAAGGCTTACTACTAATACTACGCAGTTTAGAGCTCAATGAAATTATGATGGACTCTTGCAGCAAATTCAACCCACATAATGACGATTTGTCTTATAATTCTTTCGATAGTTCATGGGAAAGTGAAGGAGATGAAATTATCCACTACTGTTGAGAAAGTGGCAGACATTTCAATCAGTAAGATAGCCCATACCTTCAACATTGACAGAAGCTGACATTTTACAATTTCTGTTTGTGATTTAAAGTTACAAGTATACTATTACATCCTTTGTCTTGAGACTTAGCAATTCGTTTCAAAATAACATTTCAGTCATGATGTGAAGTTCGGTAGCTATTGGTTGAGCGGCTGTGATAAATTTGTGCCTGAAGTGAAACAACCCTCCCCATTGATGCAGCCGGGCCAAAACATGCCAGACTGGGAAGGCTGCACAGGCAGAAAACCTTAAAGGGCTGAAAGGGTTAAAAAGTAAAGCATCCGACATCTGATTCAAAAGATAAACACAGGGTTCGTCATTAACATTTTTTCACATGAGCGCCTGCGCTCTAGTTTCAGAATTTTGATGAGCGCAAACTGAAAACTAAGAGCGCACACTAAAAACTTCTTCTTCTTTTCGCCATCCCCTTCACCGTCAGCCTTCCTTTTTGGGATCAAATATTTCAGTATTTTGATTTTGCACGGCCGCGAAATCGATCGTGTGCTCCACTTTTCTACTCTTCAAGTCTGAAGAGCGCTCTTTTGCATAGCCTCCCCTGATTCACTAGGCCTACTTCCGGTTGAACTAACAAAACGTAAACAGACGGCTTTCAAACTTCGGTAAATGCAAAACGATCGCGCTTTTGACTCTTGTTTGTGATGGACAATGGAATAACAATTTAGATACAGTAGTGTATGCTTATGTCTTTTCAAAATCAAGAGCGCAAGCGCTCGAGTCAAGGAATTTTCCAGAGCGCAATTTGTTTTTTCAGAGTGTTCCGCTCAGCGCTCCCGTTAGTGACGAACCCTGTAAACATGCATAAATTTTGTGAAGAATATCAAATAAGAATACAATAATGACTTTGATAGCTGGTTATCAGTATCATGTAGTGCATTTTAGCTTTATTATTATGTAAATTCATTCGTGTTACAAAGTGTATTAAGTTGTGCATGTGAATTGGGGGAAGGAGAAATAGAGAAACCATTGACTTTTTCATTGTTTTTGTATTGCAATATGATAGAGATTCTATTTGTTTTTAATAAATAACAGTGATTCTGATATATTTCTAATTGCACAATTTTTATATTGTGTATTCCTGCATCAGCAGATATAAATCTCAAAATTAAGTTCAACCTTGCATGAAGGTCAGTCACTCAATGTGACTGATATAATGCATCAGTGTATTTAGAATATCACTGCTGTACATATACATATTATGTTGATGTTCTAATTATATGGCCTGATGTTTTTTGTCAGTGTGTGTAACCATTGAATTGTGATTAATACTCCTTCATTCACATTTTCATTTTCTATGATCCACTTTCAGGTGCTGATCAGTCGGAATTACCGAGGTGACATTGACATGTCGGTGATTGACAAGTTCATGCCACTGGTGATGGAAGGGGAGGATGACAGCAACGTAACCCCCATCATCGCCCATGGCAGCATCACCTTCATGTACATCAAATACAACAACCTGTACCTGGTTGCCACATCTAAGAAGAACGCTAACGTTGCTCTGATCTTCTCATTCCTTCACAAGCTTGTACAGGTTTGTACTAATTGTAGAGCTTGTTGGAAAATGGTTGAACACAACACACACACAGACACTCACACATAAACATACACACACGCATGCACGCACACACGCACGCACGCACGCACACATGCACGCACACACACACATGCACATACACACCTTAATGATAGCACCAGCTTGTCATCCAAACCAAACATAGGACCCCAATTCACACCCACCTGTACCATCCCTCTCAACCTAACAGCCAGGAATTGATGAGTTCTTCTTATTGTCAGGAGTTCATACAGACATAGTACATCAAAATTGCATCCACAATGCAGTTTACTGAAACATACACACACATTCAAATGAGCACATGCGTCAGTATGCTCCGAGTTTTTGTGTGTGAGGGTGAGCAAGCGTGTGAGTGAGCAAGCACATGCACAAGCATGACTATTTTTTGCATACATGTGTCTAAAATCCAACTGTATCTGCATATGATTTTGGGTTCAGTTTTGTACCTTTGATGTACTATCCCCCTGAATATTCCTTATGACCCTGGTACATTTGGTAATGAAAACATGAATTCTGTTCTATTGTGTCTGTTCTTTGTGCTTTGTTCTGGCAGATTTTTGTAGAGTACTTCAAAGAACTGGAGGAGGAGAGTATCCGCGACAACTTTGTCATCATCTATGAGCTGCTGGATGAAGTGATGGACTTTGGCTACCCCCAGACCACTGACAGCAAGATTCTACAGGAGTGAGTCAACAAGGCTGCACACCACACACACAATACAAAAGAAATTTACTACAGTCTTGAGCAAGAGAAATTCATGTGTGGTGTATGCCACACAAACAGTGCACAATGTTCAAGTATGTGTTGCAGTTTCAGAGGAACTGTCTGACATCTATGTTCAATAGTTTTTGAGAAGATTGTAGGCATATTTCTGTGGAACACTTGCATGCAAATACACATGCACACACACATATATACATTTCTTGAACATGCGCTTTTCAGGTCGTTTGTTACAGTGAAGCCATGCTATCCCTTGTGTGTGACAATAATCTGTATCTTTCTGACCACATCAGTGCTTACACTCCCACAAGAACTCTCCTGTCTTCCTCTGACTGTTACCGCCTGAACATCAGTACAAGAGCCATGGTGAACATTTTTTCCTTTTTGCTGCTCCTCATACCTGGAACAACCTTCCATGTATGCGTTCATCTGATTCCGTCTCTGCCTTTTGCTCTTTACTAAAAAACCGCATCTTTTTTAAACCTACCTGTAAGCACTCTCCGTTTTCCTTCCTCTCCAACACCACCCCATGCCTGTCAGCTCACTTTGTATGTATGATGAATGAGTGAGGGAGAGTAGGGTGGAGGGGAGGGGGTGGGAGAAAGAGTGGTCATGAATGGTTCATGTAATTTGTAACTTTTTCTTGCATGATTATGAAGCGTCAAGAGTTCTTAGAGAGAAAAGGCGCTAACAAATATACATTATTATTATTATTATTGTTATTAATTATCATTATTGTTATAATCCTGTGGTATGTATTGTATTAATCTTTTTTTGTTAGTGGTATGTATTTTATTGTATTACTCTTTTTTTGTTACAACAGATTTCTCTGTGTGAAATTCAGGCTGCTTTCCCCCAGGGAGAGTGTGTTGCTACACTGAGAGTCCCACTTTTTCTTCTTTTTGTGCATATTTTTTCCTACCTGCAATTTTATGTGTTTTCCTATCAAAGTGGATTTTTCTACAGAATTTAGCCAGGGACAACCTTTTGTTGCCTTGGGTTATTTTACGTACGTTGAGTGCATGCTGCACACGGGACCTTGGTTTATCTTTTTATGTGAATGACTAGCGTCCAGACCTCCACTCTTGGTCTGGTGGAGGGGGAGAAAACACTGACGACTGTCCTAGGCGGATGTGTCACCACTTGGCCAACACTGCACTCTGTGTGTGTGCAGGTATATCACCCAGGAGGGGCAGAAGCTGGAGGTGGCCCCCAGACCCCCCATGGCCGTGACCAATGCTGTGTCGTGGAGATCAGAGGGGGTCAAGTACCGCAAGAACGAAGTGTTCCTTGACGTCATCGAGTCTGTGAACCTGCTGGTATGCAATCATTACCCAGGTCTCCCATCTGAGCTAACTCCGTTAATCTCTTTCTGTCTTGTGGACTTGTTTTCTAGGAGTGTGCAGGACGTGTATGACAATTTCTTTATTCAGCCATTTACATTTAGATGTCATCGAATCTGTGAACCTGCTGGTACACACTCATTACTACAGTCTCCCATCTGAGCTAAGTCCGTTGATCTCTTTCTCTCATGTCAACTTTGTTTTCGAGGAGTTTGCATGACATGTATGACCATTTCTTTATTCAGCCATTTACATTTAGATGTCATCGAATCTGTGAACCTGCTGGTACACACTCATTACTACAGTCACCCATCTGAGCTAAGTCCGTTAATCTCTTTCTCTCTTGTCAACTTTGTTTTCTAGGAGTGTGCATGACATGTATGACCATTTCTTTATTGAGCCATTTGCATTTAGATGTCAATGAATCTGTGAACCTGCTGGTACACACTCGTTACTACAGTCTCCCATCTGAGCTAAGTCCGTTAATCTCTTTCTCTCTTGTCAACTTTGTTTTCTAGGAGTTTGCATGACATGTATGACCATTTCCAACTGTTTAGACAACCATGCTCTGTTTTTTTGGGGGAAAGTGCATGCTAGGTTTGTGTGTCTGTAACCTGCTGGGTGCTGACCTGGGTTACTGGATCTTTAATGTGCATAATTATAATCTGTGGGTGAATACACACAATGGAGGTTTAAGGACTAGCAGATCTGCACCTGGGAGACTGCAACAGTCTCTACGTTATACCCACCAGGAGCTGCTGGGGTTTGAACAATGGACCTTTTGGCTCTTCAGGTCTAATTCTAACCACTGGAATGTTGTATTTGTGGTAATCAAATAATGCCTGTGGTGCTCAAGTAATGATTGAAATGATTTTTTAGAATCACTGCTAGATTTTCAACAGAAGGTGACACCAGTAACTAAGAATTGTTTTTTTGACTAACAAATAGTAAAGAGTGGTAACTCTCTCCATTCACAAGGTACACAACTTCAAGTCAGTGCTGCTTACGCTACCGATTCAGCTAGCACACAGGTAAATAAAAGGTACATTGGAACAAATCCAGACACTTCCTCAAAAAAGGAAGCACCGGACCTGTCCTTATATCGATCATTTGCCATGTGCACACAGCAGCAAAGACAGAAGAAATGTGCAAACACAAATTAGCTTTCATTCAAGACTGGCATAGCCTCTTTAATCCTGAACAAGCCACACAGAACACATGGACAATACAGAACAAACACATGGTTGCCTCGGTGGCTTTTCAACTGGAAATTAGCAAATAATTAGG
The DNA here is from genome assembly GCF_041734735.1 of Babylonia areolata. Lineage (NCBI taxonomy): Eukaryota > Metazoa > Mollusca > Gastropoda > Neogastropoda > Buccinidae > Babylonia > Babylonia areolata. The sequence continues at coordinate 46,319,890 of NC_134895.1, read as the reverse complement.
ACAGGAGATGAAATGATTAACAAGGAAGTGTCTGGATTTGTTCCAATGTACCATTTATTTACCTGTGTGCAAGCTGAATCGGTAGTGAAGCAGCACTGACTTGAAGTTGTGTACCTTGAATGGAGAGAGTTACCACTCTTTACTATTTGTTAATCATTTCATCTCCTGGTCTTATTATTTGTTAATTTCTAGTTGTTTTTTTTTTTTTTTGCATGGTTCAGAAACATAAACCTGTGTGATGAGGTTGACCTAAATCCGTTTTTCAGGTCAGTGCTAATGGAAATGTTCTCCGAAGTGAGATAGTTGGCTGTGTCAAAATGCGTGTTTTCCTGTCCGGAATGCCAGAACTTCGGCTGGGCCTCAACGACAAAGTTCTCTTTGAGAGCACTGGACGTAAGTTGTGGTGTGAACCAAGAGTGTAGAAATAGAGGATATAAACAGTTTTTCTAATTGGACAAGTGGACTAAGTTTGGTGTTAACCTAGACTGTAGAAGTAGATGATATAAACAGTCTTTATGATTGTACAATTGGATGTGTTTGCCAAGACTGTAGAAGTAGTGGATATAAACCATCTTCATAATTGTATAAGTGGACATAAGTTGCATTGTTAACCAAGAGTGTAGAAGTAGAAGATATAAACGGTGTTCATTATAGTACAGTTTCTGTCCGTTGTGACTGTTGATGTTGAACAGTTTCTCTTTGTTCTGAATGTGGATGTTGATGTTTAGTAGTGTTAAATGTAAAAGATTTTTCTCATGTACAAGTGAGTAGAAGATTCAGGAGACAATCAGTGACTTCGACATATTCCATAATGTATTTTCTTTCTTCTGTGCGTGTGAATTGAAGGTTCAGGAGACAGTCATTGTCTATGATGCAATCCATATGTATTTTCTTTTCAAAGTGTATAGAAATACTTTGAACACAGCATGCCGTATGACTGGTGAAGTAACCTGATGTGGACTCTCCTTACAAAAGAGATTTGATTGCTTTTGGCCAATGCGGCAGGCAGCACAAGACTACTCCTAAACCCTAGCATGTGAAAACAACTTAAAACATCCATATTGCGAATTACAACAATCATATAAATTGCATTTGTTTTTGTCTTTTTTTTTTAAGAAGCAACATATTTCATGTTTTTGTCAGTGTCATTCATTTTGTGGCAGCGTTTCAGAACCCACAGAATTGTTGGGAAAGCAAACCTTCAGAACATAGGATGCTAGCACAGTTGATATGACAAGTGCTTACTGTGATACTGACATACAGGTGGCAAAAGCAAGTCTGTGGAGCTCGAGGATGTCAAGTTTCACCAGTGCGTGCGCCTCTCTCGCTTTGAGAATGACCGCACCATCTCTTTCATCCCACCAGATGGAGAGTTTGAACTCATGTCCTACCGCCTCAACACCCATGTGAGTGCAGTTACTGTCAGGTGTTGACAGTGTTTCAGTCTTTTTTTTTTTTTTTTTTTTTAAATTGAAAGGGGAAATCAGAGGATGTATAAAAGTTCTGCGAAATAGCAAGTCAGTCTATGCTTCTCTGGGAGACTTTAAAAAAAATAAAAAAAGTATATATTTTTTTCATACTATTTTCCACAGGCTTTGATCCAGAAATGAATTCAACTACTTCAGCTTCCCTGTATATTTATTTGATCCAGGTTGGTTGGTTTGACAAATACTGTCCCACAATCACCTGTGTGCACATGAAGCCCAGTTTCTCTTCGCACTGATGATGCATTTTCTCGTCTTCACCATGTGCATCCTTTTTCATTTTCTGTTCAGTGTTTGTCAGTTTTCTCTTACTTTTTGATGTTGAATATGATTCATGCTACAATGTATGAAATAATATCTACAGAGACATCTAACTTGTATTTGTTGTTTGCTTCTCTCTCTCTATATATATATAGACACACACAGTGTACATCAGAACAGAACTTAATATAGACTTTCTTGTTGCTCTGTTGAATTTGATACATTATAACATTTTCAAATGGGTCACGGTTTCAACGAAACACTGACTGAACTGTGTGGTGGCAGGTGAAGCCCCTCATCTGGGTGGAGTCGGTGATAGAACGTCACGCTCACAGCCGTGTGGAATACATGATCAAGGTAGGGGTCCCCTGTCTGTGCCCCCCACTGTGTCCACTTATGTTCATTGTGGTTGTCATTGTCCTTATTGTTGTAGTTGTTGTATGTGTGTGATTTGAGATGGGAAGATGTGGGAGGTTTGGGGGGGGGGGGGGGGGGGGGTTGTTTTTTTAAATTAAAAAAAAATTTTTTTTTTCATGGTGTTGATGTTTTTTAGAAATTTGTTTTGTTTTGTTTTTCATGGTGTTGATTTAAAAAAAATTTTTTTTTTGAATTTGTTAATGGTGTTAACCTTGTTCTGTTTGACTTTTTTTTGTTTTTCTGTTGTGATTATTTTGTCTAGCCGGATACTTATTGCTTAAAAAAAAAAGAAAAAAAAAAAAGTACTGAATTTGCTTTTGATTTGGTTGCCATTTTTATGTTCATCATTTTTAATAAGCTGAATTAGTTTTGAAGGGGATGGAACAAGCTTTTTGATCAGAATCAGTCCTTGATAATACTTTCAGTTAGATTACTAAAGATGATGTATCAGTGAAATGCAGTTCAGTGAAGTAATAGGAATCAGTGTAAGCTTATGGTCACACAGGTAGATCTGAGTATAGATAACCATATGGCTAGAGCTGCTCCTCTGAAACATCAATAAAGTTTGAGGTACATGTTCGTTTAGGGTGATGGAAAGGGAGATATATATCTGTATATACTAATGATGTACTTTGGGGCTATGCAGAGTAAGATATACCTACATTAATAAGTTGGTGAATGTGTTAATAACCTGGTTGATAAATAAACACCTGTTCAGTATGGAACATAAAAGTGCATGTAAAAAAAAAAAAATCATTGCAAAGAGGGCTGTCCCTTGAAAAAATTTTTGTAGAGAATTTGCCAGCAAAGAGTATTAGCAATTGAAATAAAGAAAAAAAAACCCTTATCTTTACTGCATTCTTGTCATAATCTATCAGACTGATCAGGGGATGTATCAAAAACAAAAGGAACACAGTCTGCTTCTTCATGAATCATGTCATATATTAAGCTGTCAAACTGTGCAGGCCAAAAGCCAGTTCAAGCGGCGGTCAACGGCCAATAACGTGGAGCTCATCATCCCGGTGCCTACTGATGCAGACACCCCCAAGTTCAAGACGACGGTTGGCAGCTGTAAATACGTGCCGGAAATCAACAGCATCATCTGGAGCATCAAATCCTTCCCTGTGAGTTAGTACAGGGAGATGTGTGAGTGTGGCTGTGTCAGACAGGAGATTTTTATGAATTGGTAGCATGAGCAGCATCGACTTGAAGTTGTGTACCTTGTAAATGGAGAGAGTTGCCACTCTTTATTGCTGTTTAATTCATTACTTTCCTGGCCTCATTGTTCTTTTGTTTTGAGTCAAAAATCCATTGAGGCAACCACGTATTTGTTCTGTATTGTCTGTGTTTTCTGTGTAGCATACTCAGTATTAAAAGGCTGTGCCAGTCTTGAATAAAAGTTAATTTGTGTTTGCACATTTCTTCTGTCTCTCCTGCTGTGCGCGCATGTCAGGTGATTGGTATAAGGACAAGCCTGGTGTTTCCTTTCTTGAGGAAGTGACTGGGTTTGTTCCGAAGTACTTTTTATTTACCTGTGTGCTATCTGAATTGGTAGCATTGACTTGAAGTAGTGTACCTTTTGAATGGAGAATTACCAGCCTTTATTGTTGGTTAATCCTCATACGATCATTGAGGCAGTGAATTCATATTCACTGTGAGTGGGGCTCGACATAGGAAAGACAGGGCCCAGTTCTCCCCTTCTGCTTTTTTTAACATTCCCCTAGCAAAGTCAGGTACTCATTCACGTCTGTGTGGAATGAGGAAGATGTTTCCCAAGAACACAGCTACTCATTCACATCTGTGTGGAAGGAGGAAGATGTTTCCCAAGAACACAGCTACTCATTCACATCTGTGTGGAATGAGGAAGATGTTTCCCAAGAACACAGCTACTCATTCACATCTGTGTGGAAGGAGGAAGATGTTTCCCAAGAACACAGCTACTCATTCACATCTGTGTGGAAGGAGGAAGATGTTTCCCAAGAACACAGCTACTCATTCACATCTGTGTGGAATGAGGAAGATGTTTCCCAAGAACACAGCTACTCATTCACATCTGCGTGGAAGGAGGAAGATGTTTCCCAAGAACACAGCTACTCATTCACATCTGTGTGGAAGGAGGAAGATGTTTCCCAAGAACACAGCTACTCATTCACATCTGTGTGGAAGGAGGAAGATGTTTCCCAAGAACACAGCTACTCATTCACATCTGTGTGGAAGGAGGAAGATGTTTCCCAAGAACACAGCATCATGCTGAAACGGGGCCTTGAACCCTGGTCACTGGTGATCACTGGATCTCTCTGACCAATTCTGCTATGGTGCCTCCTTGTACAGCAGTTTTTTATTTAGAAAAAAAACAAACCCAACCCCCCCCCCTCCCCAACAACAACAACAACAAAACAAACAAACAAAAAACCCACAAAAAACAGCAGTACTGAATGGTTGGTATGTTATCAAAACTTTGGAATATGTATTGCTGTGGAAAGGTATTTCATTATTGATACTCATTGTGAATTTCAAAAAAGCAAACAGTTGAGAATATTTAGTTTTTTCATACTGAGTTTGAGTTTGAAAAAGCATTCATGGGAGAACATTAAGTGTGCCACGATATTTTATTGTTATACACAGCCACAGGAAGGGGTTTGTTGAACTGTGTGCTTGCCTGATGCTACAGGGAGGCAAGGAATTCCTGATGCGTGCTCACTTTGGCCTGCCCAGTGTGGAGAATGAGGACGCTGAAGGCCGACCACCCATCAGCATCAAGTTTGAGATTCCTTACTTCACAGTGTCTGGCATTCAGGTAAACAGTATTGTCTGTTACTGTAAAATAATCATTTATTCAGTTAAACTGCATTGGCTGGTACTGTAAAATAATCATTTATTCAGGTAAACAACATTGGCTGGTATAGTGAAATAATCATTTATTCAGGTAAACAGCATTGGCTGTTTCTGTAAAACATTGGCTGGTACTGTAAAATAATCATTTATTCAGGTAAACAACATTGGCTGTTACTGTAAAATATTAGCTGATACTGTAAAATAATCATTTATTCAGGTAAACAGCATTGGCTGTTTCTGTAAAACATTGGCTGGTACTGTAAAATAATCATTTATTCAGGTAAACAACATTGGCTGTTACTGTAAAATATTAGCTGATACTGTAAAATAATCATTTATTCAGGTAAACAGCATTGGCTGTTTCTGTAAAACATTGGCTGGTACTGTAAAATAATCATTTATTCAGGTAAACAACATTGGCTGTTACTGTAAAATATTAGCTGATACTGTAAAATAATCATTTATTCAGGTAAACAGCATTGGCTGTTTCTGTAAAACATTGGCTGGTACTGTAAATTAATCATTTATTCAGGTAAACAACATTGGCTGTTACTGTAAAACATTGGCTGATACTGTGAAATAATCATTTATTCAGGTAAACAACATTGACTGTTACTATAAAACAATTGTTTGTTTGAATCGTGAGTTTTACTTAACATATTATACTGTGACCCTATGGTGCTGAATTAACCTAGGTCAAGGTAAGTTTGTTAGATTATGTGTAATTTTAAGAAAAAAGTAGCTCCTTTCAATTATGTCCATGATTTATTGTTTGATTTGTTGGTGTTTGTTGTTAAATGACAGCCAAAGGGGTCAGATGGTGCCAGATGAACTGTTTGCACTTTTTGTTTTTTTTTCTGCTGACATGTTTTTTGTGCTTTTTATTTTTTCAACACTGGAAGGATTACAGCCGGTGTTGATCTATGTCTGGGAGGCTTGGTTCTGTGGTAGTTATATGAAAAAAAACCCCAACAACTTGTAATTTATTCGGTGCAGGTGCGTTACCTGAAGATCATCGAGAAGAGCGGTTACCAGGCTCTTCCCTGGGTACGTTACATCACCCAGAATGGAGACTACCAGCTGAGAACAAACTGAACCAAGAGAGGTGTTCCTGTGTCAGATTGGAGAGAGAGATATGGGGGGGGGGAGGGGAAGGGAGGGAATTCATGCACCCAGCATCAAGGGAACAGAGTGGCTCCACTTGGCTGTGCAATATGGGGGACATGGTTGTGCATGCAGTTTTACTTCAAGGAGGTAGCATATGAAATGCACAAGTATCTTAGTATCCTTTTTTCAGAAAAGAAGAAGAAAATGGTATGAATAAATCATTGGGTCATGGGTGATTGATATTTAACCTTCTTTTGTTTCTTTGGTTTTTTTTAATTTTTTTAAATATTTTTTTATACATGAAAAATGGTTGAAACACTTTTGAATGAAGAGTGTTTATTTATGTTACATTATTTTTTTCTTTCTTAGAAATTGATCGGAAGTTATTGATTTTTGTTCCAAGCTTGGTATAAGAAAATTTTGCAAATTATTGTAGTAAGTACTAGTAAGTTTTGTAAGCACGGAATGAAAACTGCGATCTGATTGAGAATGCATTTCTCCAAATTTATCACAGTGATGATGTTTTACAGTGCTTTGCGAGGGTTAGAACTAGTCACCTTCTGTCCTCTTCAGCTTGTTATTTTATGTGTCAGCTTCTTGTTGGTACAACTGTGCACAACATGAACATTCAAGAACATATGTGTTCAATAGAAAGTGAGAGAGAGAGAGAAAGCGTGAGAGAGATGATCTGTTTTTTAGTTCTTGGAGAATTACAATTGCACAAATTGTGTTGTGTAAGAAGCTTAATTATTTGTAAGAAGCGCTACTTTGATAATTTATAAAGATTGTGAAGTGATGCCCACCTCTAAACCAATTACTGTTACAGCTTCTACATGCTGCTATGCCTGTCAATGCTTTCATCATTTTCCTCGCTTATTATTCAGACCACATCCTGTACATTGTCACACATAGCTAGTTTTATAACAAGATAAGACCATGGAGGAGTATACATTTTTGTTTCCTGTATTTTATTAGACAAAAATGAAAAACTGAAGAAAAAAAGACATTATTACCCCCTTTGTTTCTTTTGTTGTTTTTATATTAAAGACCAAAAAAAAAGGTTTTAGATTGAATGGTACAGCTGTTCATGCACCGTTCTCATGTAAGACTGTGTAAAGAAATCACCACGTAATTTTTGTTTGAATTCCAGACTGTTTGTATGCATGAAAATCCCTTCAGTTACCCCTGCTGAGTTGAAGTCTCACTTCACCTGTGGAGTGGTTTGCGAGATTTGCTTTGCCATCTTGTGATACATGTCTGCATACAGGCACAATCAATGGCACCTTCACACTGCAAAATAAACAGTTGAGACCTACCACATACATATTTTTTATTTTATTTTACTTAAGTTTTCAACTCTTTAGTACAGGGATTATTAAAGGCAACACGCTGATCTCAAATTATTTACATATGTATACACACAATATTATAGACTGGTATCTACTATCACTACCATACTTACTGGAAGGGGAAAATTCACAGTGTATGAGGAGGAAAATGCTTACAAAAACTATCATGAAGATCTGATTTATTGTTGGTCAACAGTGACATTGCATTTTGAAAAAAAGTCACAAATGTAATTTCTTCTACTGGTTTGGCTTGTGACTACGATTGTGTGTTTAGTGCAAACAGTACGGGGTATATACTGTCATATGGTGTGAATATATTAAAAAGAGAGAGAGAAAAAAAGCAGAATCGAAATGTAAATAGAAGGAACTTTCAGTATAATACTGAAACCAGTTTCAGATAAGATGCCCAGTAAACAAAGAATTGTACAAACAATTTATCAGTGAGGGCGGTTTTCACCCTCCAAACCTTCCTAAGTTGATGTTATTGTTGTCAATATTGTAAGTGCTATCAGAGTTTATTACTTTATATTCCTGTTGTTTCATATTTCAGTTGCTTTACCTGATCTTGTGATTGTTTTCATTTGAAAAAAAGATGTTTTGTCAAGCATGTATGAGGATATGGAAACATTTTAGCAAATATTGAAAATATTTGATTTTTATGTATATTGACATTTATTGTTTAGTTGCAATCACAGTTATTAAAGCATTCCTTACTCTGGAAAATGCATTATTTCTGTATGGTTGTCACAAACTGTGTTTATGGAAGAGTGAATGTATATTACGTTTAAATGAGTTCTTGATTACCTTTTTCACTTTGATATTAAGAGTAGGGGTGAGTGTGTGTGTATCACTGTCAGAGAGAGAGAGACAGCAAGTAGATGCATTGTAGCATTTTCATTATTTTCACTGGTGTTATTTATGGTTCAGAAAAATGATGTGTGCTGGTCTTAAAATCACATGTTGCTTGTGAGTGTAAAATACACAAACTTGACAATTTGGGAGCAGTTGATCTATGTAATGGTGGCCATTGCTTTACTGGAGTCCTGTACTGAACACTGTCAGTGTTTGTGGGGAACGTGAAAATCACTGCATTATACGCGAGATAACATGACGATATAATCTTTTGAATCAAGATAGGTAAACACCTTGACAGCAGTTGGTGATGCACCGAAGTCACTGCACAGCACTCTCACTCTCTCACACCTTCAAACCATTTCCTTCCACATTCATCATGAAATGATGTTCACAGCTTTCAATTTCCTTGAGAATAATTTATTCTCCCAGTTAAGTTTTTCGTCAGCTGATATTGCTATTTAATGCATTTGTGATTCATAAAAAGAATGTATTAACACATTATCCACACATCAGTGAATTACACATTCACATGAAGCAGTGCACACAATCAGGGGAGAAGAAAAATGAGGAAAATCAAGGTGACCCCAATACAGTTCATTTTATTTAAACAAATCCTTACATGCTCACAACAGTACTTATTTGAAGAGTCCTCTCAAAGCCACTTGACATTTGCACAATGATTCATACAACACAGTATGAATAATGATCATAGAACAGCATGCAATGTAATGTTATGAATGGCTCTTCCCCGAACTCCCCCCTTTTTTTTTCTTTCTGTGTACCCTTTTCACAACAGACTGCCTCAGGTTAAAATTAAATGATGCCATCTTGAGCATAACACACACACACACACACTCACTCACAGTTTTCAACTTTCCAAATGAAGGGAAAAAAACAACTTGAAATGATGAATATCCACTGATGCTCAGAAATTAACTATTATAATTATTGTACAATTTTATTTTGTAATATTTTCTGTCTTTAATTTCAACTTAACACGTGCCGCTCAATTGGTATTTTTCATCACTTCCAAAGAAGCTGAGTCTATCTGGACTTGAGAGTTGGATGTTCGTACTAGTTCTGAGCCAAATAACAGAAACAAAATACAGTAACAAAAAAATCCCCCCCCCCCAAAAAAAAAACAAACAACCAAACAACAAAAACAAAAAAAAAACAAAAAAACAAAAAACTGCCTATGATTTGCTGAACAAAACGAAAAAACAAAAAAGCCCCAAACAAACAAACAAAAAAAACAAAAAACAAAAACCAAGAAAAACTGCCAATGATTTGGTGTAAAGCACTGAAATGTTCTATTCTCAACCACTGAACCATGGTACAGTCTTAGAAATATATACAACAAGCCATTTTCCTCTCACAGAACTCTTTCCTCTTCTGATGTGCATTGTCACACTCTCATACACATATTCTGCATGTGCAAATACTGTGCTCACATACGCATAATTCTAAATGACAGTATCTGCTACAAATCAATACATTAACTGTTCAATATAAAGAAAAAAAAAGAAGAAAAACTGTAGCGGACACCAATGGTAGATGAAAAAGTTGTAGAGAAAAACTGCACTGTATGTCTCTGATGACAGCCCTAAAAATGATACAAGAAGTGAAATAAGTCTAAAATGCTTGTGTAAACTTACAACCCAGCTGACAGCACAGGGACTGATCAAGGGATAAGAATACTCTACAAACTAACACAAATTCTGGGATAAGAACACTTGATGAACTGCCACAAATGTGTTTCACACAAAACCTTTCAAAATAATTTTCAAGCCAGCTAATCCCTGAATTCTGATGTTAATTGTTCCATCTATTTTATCATCAAAGGATTTTTTTTTTAATGTTTAAAAGACCCCTAAAAAATCTGTTAAAACTACCCAAAATATCCGAGATACTTATCAAACATCAAAAGTACATGTAACCAGAAACAACTAATTGTTAACTGGCATTTCCAGGGCACTAAAACCTTAACAGAAAGTACGACCAAATAAGAGTGCCCAATTACCAACTAACAAAGGTCCTGAGAGAGCAACAACAACAAAAGTAAAAGGATTTCACAGAAAATATAAAAGTGGATCTATACAGCAGCAAAACAACATAAAGAAAGGCATAAACAGCAATGAGTGTACAATGGAGCTAAAGCCCTTTGTTACACTAATAGATTCAGTATCCAATAATCTAATAAATGCCGAACAAATGCTACACATTTTAACTACAGGTTTAAAAAAAAAAAAAAAAAAAAAATCAGACAGCATCCATCGGGGATGACATAAACAGTAATGTGACAGTTCATAAATATCATTAAAAACAATGCTGGTGTTTTTAAACCAACGAACAAAGCCTCAGACACATTTCTTTTTTTTTTTTTCTCCCCATCTCTAATTACTAAATTTTACCTCCATATATAATGCTATTTCAGCTCACTGTGTTTCTGAAATATTGTACCCTGCAATGTTAAACTAGTAAAAGAGGATTAAACATTTGCTCCATTAGGAAAAGCGTAACAATGAATCAAAACAAAATGAACACAACAAAAAAACACAAAAAAAACTGACCAGCAGCACACCTGTCACACCTTGTACACGGGCTGAACATTGTCCCCACATTCAACCCAACATTGTTGTCGTTCCTGAGTACAACTAATTAATTACAAATATATACAACCAGAACATCACCACAGGAATATCCACTGAATACCAAAGACCACATTACATACATGTGTGGTCTCACGCCAATCAAATCAAAGCACACTGACCATGTTCACAAACTGAAAGGCTTGTGAGCAAACTGCACTTGTTCACAAGTCTATGGTACTTTTCTTGGTCAATACACTGTTAATTCCAACTGACCAGCATAAAATAAATTATCGGGGAGGGGAGAGAAAACTTGGACATCAACCTAAACTGGTTAAAACCTGCTGATACATTATAGTATGTAATTTGTTTTTCTCAGCTGAGCTGCCTGAGTAACTTGTGCAGAACAAGCATTCACTTTCAAACATTGCCAACTGTGTATTTCGCCAGTCAAACTATAAATGATACATTGACCATCCAGCCGACTGAGAAGGCTGGCTCCTGTCTCAATTATTGAAAAGAATGTTCGAATCTTTTTTTTTTTTTTCTTCTTTTTTTAATAGTAAATCAACAAGCACTTATTCACATTCACAATTAAGAAAAAGTATGTGTGCATATAATCTTTAAAAAAAAGAAGAAAAAAAAGAAGAATAAAACAGTAAAAGGCTACAGAGACATAAAAATGTTCCCAAACAAAGCAGCTCTCCAAATTGTTTTGACAGTCTGATTCAGCAACTAAAAACTGTCCTTCCAACAACCCATGACATTTAACTTCAGGGTATATTAGCAGTAACGACTGCAGAACATGCATTATAAACAAATAAAGTTGACAGGGTGATGAATATGAAGGTACTGATTCAGTTCCAGATGTAGGGATGGTGGGATTACTAATCATGTAAATTTTGTCAACCACCCAAATTTGGTGGCCTTTTAATGCCCTGCTCTCATGGTGACCCCAGTTTCAACGCCGCCGAAGTGACTCTGCAGCAGTGCAGGGTCTCCTCTGCTGTGTGGCCTCCAAGTGATCTAACATCAATAGTTCCCTTTCAGCTGCCAGTGCTGAGACTGGCCAGAATAGATGAACCTGAGTGTGGCTGTTTTTAGGAGACATGGAATGAGCCACATGTAAGTAATACAACAGAAGGGTGCAGATCATGGAGCAGCAAAAAAAAAAAAAAAAAAGAAAAAAGAAAAAAAAAGAAACATGCCCAGTGCTGATGATCGCACATGTCAGCAACGGGATAGATACAATGGAAAGTGGGCAAGATGGAAGATTTTTCAACAGCCACCCTTTGACGTTACTTACTTTCTTTTTCTACCCATTTTACTTTATTTCATACTCATTCTGTTTAAATGCTTTGCTACCATTAATACAATAATAGGTAAAGCTGACCATTTTCAAAGGACTCAAGGATTGTCTATTTCCTTAGATTATAATGATTACTAATAGTAGATTCAGGTAACTTAAGAATGAGAGAAAAATGGGAGAGAGAGAGAGAGGGTTAATTTTCAGGGTTCATACAGTATTTTCACTTTCAAGTACCCCAAATTTTGCAAACTAAAAAAATAAAAACATAAACAAAAAAAAACCAAACCCTTACCATCTTGTCCTGTTACATGTAATTTTCAAAAATGAATTGTTTTAGTTTTTCAATAATATTGTGCCTGTAAGGCATGACCATCTTTCTGGAATTGTGAAAAGGTAAACTGACATGCACAGAGACAGCAATCAATTGCGAGATCAGTCATCATGTATTTGCCTCAGATTTCTTCACTTGAACTCTATTATCATTATTTTAACCATCATTACTTATATTTAAAAAAATTTTTCTATATATGTCCATACAGTACGGTTTTATAAATTCTGACAGCATTTTTGTGCTGATGATTTGTCAAAATTCCCAAACTTTCAAGACCTAGGAAACCAACTTCATTTCTTCTAAACCCCCCAAAATGTTTCTAGTGTGTATGAACCCTGAAGATGAAGATAAAGATTCCAAATTGTGGAGAATAAAGTTTCTAGTGTGTATGAACCCTGAAGATGAAGATAAAGATTCCAAATTGTGGAGAATAAAAAAACCCACAAAAACAAAACAAAACAACAGCAAAAAAAAAACAAAAAACAACAACCAAAAAACAACTAGAGACACAAAGGTCCAGTGGAAATCAAATTTAATTTTTCGTTTTCTTTTAACTACATACTTTTCAATGGCAGGGATAAGAATAAAATCATATCACAAAAGCACACTGATGGGAAGAGGCATTATTTTATTGACTTTGTCCTTGTATTTTTTTTCATACACAAAGTTTTCCTTTACAATGGTTACTTTTTCTTTTCTTTTTCAATATTGTTCATACTCAATAGGAGGTTGTAATACTATATTTTTTCTCTTTACTTTTTTCTTTGTGAATTCTGTTCATACTTAGAGAGACAAAGCATTATTTTATTGTCGTTGTCCTAGCTTTTTCTTTTTGCGTTCTTTTTCTTTTTTAGCGTTTTACTTGATTCTTCTTCTTTCATTTTCTTCTTTTTAATTTTTTTTTTTTTTTTAACATACTTCATGTTTCTTTTGAAAAAAAACTTTTAAAATTTTAATCCATTATATTTACAACAAAATATGAAGCATTCTTATGAGTACATGAAACAACAATGCTACCAACATCATTCTAATGTCACCAATTCTTCCTGAGAACCTGGAGAATGATTCAAATGTCAGGCAGACCAAAGCATCCCAGCTCAGGTGGTGCTATGAAGCAACATGAGCCAGCGATACTCAATTTTTATTTACCACTGCTTAGTACCAATGCTCAGTCTTTTGCTCTCAGTTTCAACTGCCAGTCTGGATCAACTCAAACCACACACACAGACACACCGTCACATACAAAGCGTTAAATGAAACCAAAATGAGGTAAACCACTTGATGCCTGAATGCTCCCTCCCACCCTCCACCCCAAACCCCAGTGCTCTTCCTGCTTGCATAAAATTCACCATTAACTGTCGACACCTGTCGATGACGTGATAAACTCTTCACCTGGAATGATACTTGGAAGTAGTGAAACTCGCTCAACACACCACACTCAACCACATGTCTGCATCAAGCAGATCCAATTTTACCACAGGTTGTGACTTAAAAAAAACAAACGACAAAAAACGTAATGTCAATACTAATGATCACTTGCTCACAGAATTCACACTGCCATATGACACCTGCAATGGCCCATGGTGACAAATGTCCACTGGCCACCAGAATGTACACACAGGAACTGGTATGCATTGAGTCAATTTCCAGTACTTAACCTTTGACACAGCCAATGGACTGGAGCTGTTTCAAGGTTAACTTGGGTCACACAGGCTGACCTCTCCATGGCAGAAACATGATGAGTGCTGATACATGCGTGAATCCATGGAGCACCCACTCCTGCTTCAAAACGTTTTGATGAGAGAGAAAAAAAACAAACAAAAAAAAACAAAACAAAAAAAACACAAACAAACAAACAAAAAAACATGAAGTAAATTACACCGACAAAGGTCTGAGTACAATACTATGGATGCTAGCAGGATACTGGCAGCCTGAACCAGAAAATCTGTTGTCATACTGCCTTGTTTCTGGACCACTCAGCTTCAAGACTTTCCAGTTCTCCATGGCTGTCTGTAGTTAAAAGCCTGGCACTGGCCCAGCATCCTAATAGTAGTAATACATACCACTCAGTCTTGCTGACTGTCCCACACTCATAAATCGCTGGAGGAACAATCAACATTTCCAGCTGAGCCTGGCACAGATTTTGTAACACAAGTGGTTGACTCTGAGATAGCAAGTTCTGCTGTAGTGGATGTTGATTTAATCTGAGCAGAAGACGAATGGTGGGGGATCTTGGATACATCACCATCTGCTATACTGCAAGTGTTAGCTTCTGACCTGAGACAAGCCGAATCAGAAGCAGTGTGCTTCTGAACTGTTACACCCATGTCAATTATAAACCTGTTGGAGAAGCTTTTGACCCTTTCCTCTTGGCCACTGGAGGCACAGGTGTTTTCATCAGAGAGAAGACACAGTTCAACTTCTTCTTCCACATCTGTGGAGTGTGAGCTGTGTAGCAGCATAACCTCATCCTGACTAATCTTGTGCTCTGGTGGTTCCTCCACATTGTGCGGGCTTTCTTTCACACTGGCTCCCTCAGTCTCATTTTCATGTGATTTGCTAGCAGGAAGATCATTGCCATGAATCGAGTCATTGAGCACATCAATCTCTTTATCATCGCTGAGAATTGAGACATTGAGCACATCGATTTCTTTGTCCTCATTCTCAACAGAGTCATTCAGCACATCAATCTCCTTATCTTCGTTGTGAAACGAGTCATTGAGCACATCAATCTCTTTATCAAAGATAGGTGACATATGTCCAATGCCAGCAGTCAAATACCCAGACAAAGACGAGTCATTCAAGTCAGTCAAGGTGTCACTGCAGTGACTACCGCTGCTTTTCTCCACACAGTTTCCCTCCTCATCTGAGATCTTTGTTTCCTGGCCCTGGTCACAATTTCCATCCCTTGGACATTCTGGGCTCTCCTGAATGATAATTGGAGAAGACCCAGCATGGCTTGCTGAGCTGAGAGAACAGTTGTCAGTTTTTTGCTGAGAGACTGACAAAGATGGAGAAGAGGAGGCATGTGCACGCTGAGAGAATGGAAGAGGTTTGCTTTCTGTGTGTTGTGAAGACACTGAAAGCACAGAAACGCCTTCAGTGTTCCCCCCAGAAGAAACAGGCAAAGAACGGCTCTCTTGTCCATGGCAAGAGACAGCAGAAGGAACAGGTGCTTGCATAGCATACTGCTGTGGGTGGGAACCATACTGGCTGAATCTGGAAAATATGACAGCCGGCTGCTGGTTTGTTGTTTCTTCTTCCGCAGCACCTGCGTACTGCAGATGGGAATGTGTCAAGTCCTGAGCGGGTACCGGAGAATCAAAGGAAGACTGGGCTGCTGAGGCCTGGGTGGGCAGCACCTCAGGGAGGCCCTCGCTATCCATGAAAGCATCTTCGTTCAGGATGATCCTCATGGAGAATGGATTTCCTGAAGAGGAAGCAGACTTACCTGATTTTAAAAGCTTTGAAGTCTTTTTACGCTTCATTGCAGCCATACTGTGTGGTGAAAGGATCTTTACGCTTTTCCCCTTGGCATGTGTGTGTACTCCACTTGGGGGGGTTCTTGAATCTGTCAACACTCTTCCAGGTTTCTGTACTTCATCTGTACAGTCCAATGACTCTGTGCTGTGTTTCACAGAAGATGTGCCAGGCAGTAAAAGGTCTTTTTCACTTTCCGCTTCTCTCGCAGATTTAAGTTTAGCCAAAAATTTGTGAATGTTGGTGCTGATAGCATCTGAGCTGCTTTCTGTGTCCACAGATTCCACATCCACCACTTCCTTATCGGACGCCTCATCCTCCGATGAGATGCACTCCACATCAATAAAATTGTCCACCACACCTAGCCTCTGCACCGATGACGTTGACGCCAGAGTGCTGGCATAGTCAATGGCAGCAGTTGGCACTTCAGGATTGGAACTGCACGGCACCACCACGGTCTTGGCCACTGACATGTTGTCACTGGTCAAGTGGTCAGCCCCGCCCTTCCTGGGCTGGACCTCAGTGTCACTTTCATCGGAAGATGTGGAGATGACCACGGGATCCGTACAGGACTGACTGGAGCTGGGCATGGCGGCAAACTGAGCGGAGGTGTGGGAGGCTAGCATGCTGGCCAGTCGGGAAATGTTCTCCCAGGACGGGGGCATTTCCATGAGGCCCGGTGCCAGGGGCAGGCAGGCCTGGCGGTGACGCTCCTGCAACACCTGCTGCACCCGCTGCTGCCTGGAGTAGTACCTGGCCGACGCCGACTCCATGTCCGTCAGGGATGTGGTGGTGGCGGTGCTGTTGCTGGAACTGCTGCTGGTGTCTGACAGCAGGCCGTCGCTTTGGTGACCACTGCTTCCTTCCTTGGCCTCTGCACCCTGTCCATCACTGGCGGCGCTCTTCACTCTGGACTTCTTGTGACCAGATGGGTGTTTTTTGCAGTGGTCAGCTCTTTCTGCAGAGGCAGATGAAGCCACAGTCTCTGAGGTGCCCGGGCTGTCCCCCACGCTATGACCTTCTGCTTGTCGCTTGGAGTGCTTGTCTCTGGGTCTTTTGTGCTTCTTGTGCTTATGCTTCGAGGAACTCTCTGCCAAGTCTCTGTCTTTCTCCGACCTGTCATGTCGCCGCTTCTTGCTGGGCACGCTGCCATGTGAATTGGAGCTTTTGCGCTTCTCTTTGTGACTGGACCGAAAAGAATGGTGGCGAGTCTCTTCTGATCTATCATGATGATGGTGTTTCCTTTTATGGTGGCGTTTGGTTTTGCTGCTGATGTTCGCCGATGATCCATGACGATCGCGACTACCGGAGGAGCTGTGATGAGAACCGGACAGCATAGATACAGGGGGCGTCAATGATCTGGATCTGTCTCTGGCCCCATCTCTGCTTTGTTGGTTACTTTCCGACACACTTGAAGACAGCCTAGCTTTCCTGTTGTTATTCTCTTGCTTCAGAGCCTCAACAAAATGGGACGTCTCACTGTCGCTGCCTGATGAAAGCTGAATGGGCGAACGCTCTTCCCAGGGCTTGTCATAAGAAATGATAATGACCTCTTCCCCATCAGAAGAGTCCGGCTGGCTTGCCGGCACTTCCGGCGCAATGTAGGTGGGGTCGATGATGGTAGAGGCGTCACTAGAGCTGTCGTCCACGTTGACAGGGGACTGTGACGAGTTGCCGCTCAGGTCCCAGGAGGGGCCAGGGGTGGGGGAGTCCCAGTGCGACCTGCCCATGGTGGAGGTGGCTGAGTGGGATACGACTGAGGCCTGAGGACTGTGCCAAGGGGAGAGTCGAACCGTATGCTCCCTCCCCACTCCTGAACCGTCTGCTCCTGGCTCGTCGTCGTCATCATCCACCACAACTACATCGCTGTCGCCGGAGGAAGACTCAGAGGTGGGCACCGTGTGGGAGGTCTCTTCGTAGATGGCTTTGGTGTCATACGTGCTCATGGAGTACGGGGAGCGGGCGAAGTAGAGGAACTCATGCATGAAGTGCCGAGTGTTGTGGTGGAGGTAGGGGTGAATGTGCTCGTAAAACTCTTCACTTTCAATGTTAAAGCGCTTGATCAAGCCCATGATTAGTTCCAAGACAAATGTCACCTGCAACAGAAACAGACAAAAAACAACAACAAAGATTAGTAAAATTTTGAGACCAAATTATGTTCTAAGAGTAAATCGAAAAAAACAACAACCCACTATTGTCAACATTTTTGGATCAAGTTTTATGATCATCAACTCACTGAAAATCAAGTTCACAGCTCCTAATGGTGCACAAATGTTACTTCTATACCAACCTCAGTATCTGAATATTTTATGATGTGTCACTTCTTAGCTGTGACTAATGTCTCAACCAGCCACTATGATCTGTTAGCACTGTAGACTAACAGCTGGGCTGATGCAGGTTCAAATCCATAGGCATATCAATCACTGAACCATTGACAGTGCATTTTTTCTGCCGATGCACAATAGTAAGACTGTGAGTGGGACTATGTAGACAAGTGTGACCGGTCACCCATTTCACGAATGCTTCTTTGGAAGCGCTACTCAAATTTCCTGACAAACACTGCAGGTGTCTGTATCTCTCAGGCCTGTTAGATGCCAGGACACATTAAGAAAGCAAGCACCAAGCACAACCTTGACATGCAGCCCCAAACTGAAATGAACCTCTACAGCAGCATCCCTTTCATTCTCATTTGTCCACAATAGTAAAATATCTTTCCATCATACCCATGCTAAAAAAAAAATTCTTATACTTTTGAATTTACTGAATTCAAGGACATTTTACTCTTGTACTTTGGTGAAAATTATGTAATATTTTTGCAATTGTTACGTTTTCTATAAAGAGAGCCAAAATTATATAAAAGAAAAAAATCCTAGGTCATTTACTGATAGACATACACATTGAAGACATCTGGATACAGCCTACATAACATTTAAATTAATACTTTAAAATTTTCACACCATACACATTGCATACAAAAACATGTGCTGTCCAAATGTCACAGGGAATCGCTTTTCAAATTTTAATGTTAACTATCAACATTTCTGATGTTGCAAACAGCTACAATTTGGAATAATGTGTCACACATGAATGCCTAACTGAGATCTGAATTGGTGTTCAGAAGTTTGCCAGGCATTGCAACAGTCTTGCCTGATCCTGTTGCACAATCTGATCTTTCTGTCTTACTAGATGCTGATGTTGCTCTACTAGAGCCCTCAACTGCTCAATAGGATCTGCTACTTCACTAGGGTCTCTTGCCTGAGAAACCCCTTGATACTGCTGCAGCCCAAGCTGTGCTTTGTGCTGCACAAACTGGGCACTGTTGTGCTGCCCCCCCCCCACCCCCCCCCCAACCAGCCAATACACAATGTATGGGTATGTTTAATATACATGTTGTAAGCACAGATTCTCATGATTTTGAATTTTTCATATAGGTTTGAAATCACCTGCTACCTGATGTGCATGCACCCAAACTGAAGAACTGCTTTGCCAATCTTTTCAAATGAAATCCCTATTTGTGATTTGTTTACCCCCCTTTGAATAAAAAAATTGTGATTCTCTTCTTTGTTACTAGGCTGCAACTCCCACGTTCGCTTGTATGTACACACACAAGAGTGGCTTTTTATGTGCATGACCAAAAAACATCATGTAGCAGCCACGGTACACAATCTTTAATGTGCATGTTTGTTCCTTTGCTTGCTACATGCGAAGGGGGTTCAGGCACAAGCCGATCTGCACATGTTAATTTTGTGATTGACAAACAATATTTTGTCTATTGAATACA
Source organism: Babylonia areolata (assembly GCF_041734735.1). Classification (NCBI taxonomy): domain Eukaryota; kingdom Metazoa; phylum Mollusca; class Gastropoda; order Neogastropoda; family Buccinidae; genus Babylonia; species Babylonia areolata. The sequence continues at coordinate 46,300,093 of NC_134895.1, read as the reverse complement.
AAATAATGTTGTTCTTACCTGTTCTTCGACGTTGTAGAGCAAAGCATTCAATTCTCTGTTCAGCCATGGCACCAGTCGATGTGTCTGCGCTGGGTTGTTGCGGAAGAACTCTGGAGACACCCTTCGTTTGCGATGGGTTGCCCTCAAGCCAGACACACGACGACCCCACTCGTAGATCTGTCGCCGGAAGCGTGTTGTGGAGACAGGCTCCGGATAGGGCCTCATCAGAGGATGCACCGTGCGTGAGCGCAGCCTGTAGCGAGGCATCAAAGAACGACGATACACCGGGGCTGCAGAGGAGTCCCGGTCTTGGATGCTGTAACTGTGAATATTGAAGTAGCGGTGGTCCATGGTGAGAGTTGTGCGGTACCGGAAAGATCGGTCAAAGTTCCAGCCAAAGTGCAGGGGCTGTGGAGGCCGGTGCTGGTGATGGTCGAGGTAGAATTGGTCATAGTTGTTATACGACTTGACATTGTGGATAATGGATTTGAAGGGCTGCTTGCACAGCGGGCACTCTGCTTTCACCTGCAAAAGACGAACAATTATCACTCTCACAGCTTGAGAAATGATGTGTCTGACTGCAAGTATGACAAATGCTGAATAAGTTTGAATTTGAGTTTTAACATTTAATCATCAGTGACTGAAAATGAGTCATAAATGTGTGTCAGGATTTATGGGTGTAAAATATGGTGCATGTGTGCGGGCGCACTTGCAAACATCTTTTTGAAGTGTGTGTGTACATGTTTCTGTATAAGCAGATGCATGTGTTTTTTCATGTGGCATTAGTCAACACTTTCTTTTTAAACATCTGATGAAAATCATTTGTAAACATGACTTAGAATATTGGCTAAAATTTACAGAAAAAAACATATACTGATATAGCCTTTATGGGGGTGGGGGCAGGCAGGGGGAGGAAAGGGGGGGAAAGCAAGTGGTCGAGCTTCTGTGTGCTAGGAATCTGGAAGATCACAGTGCAAATAAACTCATCAGAAAATGAGAAAGATCACAGAGAAAAGTGGAATATCAAATTCTAACAAGGAAAAGTTTGTGGAAGCCTCCCAAGAACATGCTTTGCCCTCTTACCTTGGACCACTCTTGCAGGCACACAAAGCAGAACATGTGAAAGCAGCTGTCGGTGAAGGATTTGTTCTCCAGCTGTCCCAGACAAATGGCACAGTTGGGTTCCGGGGATCCTGCTGGCCTTTCTGAGCCCCCTGGGGCCTCCTCCTGATTGTCACCACTGCCTCCTTCAGCGGCCGCAGCAGTAGCATCGTCTGTGCTGGCTGTGGTATTGGCTGACTTGGCAGAAGATTGAATATCATCGGAATGAACCGGCTGGGACTTTGCCTCTTGGTTCTGGGCAGCGCCCGACATCTTCAAGATTATGTTGTCAGATCTGCAAAGAGAAGACAGATGACAAGGTGGTGTCATAAACATCAAAAGGAAAACAAACTATTCAGTTTTGTTTGGTTCAGAACAGAATGGGTCATCATCACAAAATCAATGAGCCATTTTTAAAATCAATGGGTCATGAAAAAAAAAAGCCTCTCAGTCCTGGTCCTCAGCACCCCCATCAGACCACCTTACACCGCACAGTTGGTAACTGAATTGCTACTTTGTTCATCACACTCACTGGTATGTGAAATCGTTTTAGTGTTATACAAGTGTACAATTATAATTTATATGTGCATAGTGTGTGTGTGTGTGTGTGTGTGTGTGTGTGTGTGTGTGTGTGTGAGAGAGAGAGAGAGAGAGAGAGAGAGAGAGAGAGAGAATGAATGAATGAATCTTTATTTTCCAACAGTAACAATAGTAGCACTTTGTCCGACTTACACATCTGCCATTGTTCTAAGAGACACACAAACATATACGTATATAGATGTTGCTATACTTAATACATGTATAATGTACAACTACAAGTATAACACAGCGTCAAACTGAGAGACACAACATTGCTCACATCTGTACGAAACACACTCACACCACGGGAAAAACAACAACAAAACCCTAGCAAGAATGCTACACATGAATGATTTGAGTGAAATTAACACAGAAAAGTAATGATAAAATCTAAAACACAGATGTAAGAGAGATAAAAGATAGCAAATAAGGAGACAGATAATAGGGATATGGACACATTATGAGAAAGAAAGAGAGAGGGAGAGAGAAAGAGGAGAGAGACAGAGACAGACAGGGAGATACAGGGACAGAGAGAAAGAAAGAAAGAAGAGAGAGAGAGAGAGAGAGAGAGAGAGAGAGAGAGAGAGAGAGATGTAAAGATATGTCAGTGAGAAAAAAGAAAGAAAGAAAAAAAAAGAGAGCTGGGTGAGGATGGTTCACAATTTGTAATACATGTGAGTATACACACTCATAGACATGACCAGACAAGAGTTTGATTTCATTAGTTTATGTTCACTGTAAAAAAAAGTGTAAGGAGAACACATTCAGATCTTTGAAAACAATATTCTATGGCGTGATAGGTTATCAACTGATTGACGCATTCTGAAAAAGTTTGCAAGGATTGTCAGTGACAATATTCTCCCAGTTTTTCAGTCTGGCTTTCGGCATGCATGAACTGTCCAAGTTTTTCTTTGAATGTTGTGATTGAAAAGGGTTCTTTGAAGTGTTTGGTGAGATTGCTCCAGCAGTGCATGCTGGAGCATGCCAAACTCGATTTATTAAGGTCTATTTGGCTTGGGTAGAATAAGTGTCACATTTCGGGTTGCAAATTTCATAGCAGACAATGGCTTGGTCTAGATAAGTCGACATTTACTGAATATAATTTTATGCATAAGTATGCACTTATTCAATATTAGGTGCTTAAAGTCAAGGGAAGAGGTGCTGGCAGTTGATATTGATGACTTCTTGTGTTTCGTAAAACACCACTCAGCACGTCTGTGAACAGAATCTAGTTTTTTCATGTGAACTTCACTGCAGTTGTCCCACATGTTTGCAACGTAATTAATTCTAGACATGATGTGAAAATGGAATAAGAAATAGGAAGCCTCTGAACTGATGACATGTTTTAAAAGGGATAAAGAACTGATAAATGTCTCCCATTTTAGCTGGTTGTTAATAACAACACCACAGTGTCGATGTTCTGTAACTTGTTCAAAAGCTTGGCCATCAATTGACAAAGTGAGCGACTTTTGGTGAGTGGCTACAACAATACTTTTTGTTCTTTCTGGGTTAAGCCACTAAAGGAGCATATTATTTTCTGTACACCATTTGGATACTTCAGTTAGGCTGGTTTGTAATCTACCATTAATGTGCTCTAAATTTACTACAGTTGTAAGAAGAGAAGAGTCACCTGCAAACATGTTGCATGATACTGCAGATGAGGAGATACATAATGGAAGATCTTTGATATATAAAGGTTGAACAACAGGGGGCCAAGCACAGAGCTTTGGGGAATGCCCATTTTAATTATTCCTACATCCCAAAAAGTCCCGTTTACTAATACACTGTTTTCTTTCTTTTAAGAGAGAGAGAGGGAGAGAGAGAGGGAGGGAGGGAGAGAGAGAGAGAGAGAGAGAGAGAGAGAGAGAGAGAGAGAGAGAGAGAGAGAGGGGGGGGGGAGGGAGAATATAAAAGGCCGAAGAGAAAAATCACAAAACAGTCAAAACAATCCTCTGGCAAGGACAATGAACAGATCTGTTTTCCAAATCAGAACATCCATGTGCATGCACATCAAAAGAAACCCATGCTGAGAACTATACAATAAATTGATTTGGCATCCTAACAATTCCAATCGAACTGTTCATCAGAATTTAATGGCTGGAATAAAAGAGTACAAAATATAACAACTTTCAAATAAATAACTCAGTTTCACTCATATGAAGGTGTTGATACTTTGGCTTGTAATGATAATGTGCAGGATGAATGTGCAATCTCTATCAGCATATTCATAATTACTTGTATAATGATAATTACAATGTGCTAAAGTTTATATGTGAAATGTTTTTATCTTTTAAAAGGGTGTTTAATTAAATCAAGTTACATTTTGTTTTCTTGAGTGTGATGGGTAATTGTCTATTTTTGCTAAAAACCTGATGCAATTTCTCTTTAATCATAGTTTCTAAGATAACAAAAACTGAATCTACGTTACCTTAAAATAGCTAAACCTAACTCCAATGTATGTATATCACGTTAACAGAGGACTGGCAATTAAAAAAAAAGTCAGCTTTAAGTAAGCTGATCTGAGAGCTTTGAAGAAAATAGTACTGAGCTCATCTTATGGTCGGTAACATGAAAACATTTGACTTAGAACACGAGGAAGCGACGGTTTCGACCCAAAGGTCTTTTACTGGCAAACCAACAACATGAACAAAGACTAGGGAAAAGTGGAGCACTAAGCTGGTTATGTCACGAATCATACCTTGCATGGAAACACTAATTTACCAAACACATACATCTCAAAGGGATAAAGTAACACACATAGTCAGACTGTGATGATCCGAGTCACTTGTCTGGTAAATCACTCGACTGGCCTCGGTTGCCCAGGCCATTTGCTTCCTTTGGTTTCTTGTGATTCAGTTCAATTCGGTTTCGCATAAAGAGTCATCCAACCAGAAATCAAAGTAACAAGTGAAAACAACATTTTTCTAATTACAAACAGGCACATCTAATCGTCATGCAAAGTCAGCACAACTTGGAAATGGCGAATCAAGAATGGCCGCTTTGCTACTTTTTTTCCGCACGGGTCAATGCATTAAAAAATTAATTCCTTTTTTCTCAGTTTTGTCCGAATGCAGTGTGAAAATATATCTAAAATTCTAAGTGAATGTTCAGTGTTATGACTAATGGCCTCAAATCATAATAATCAAAACCAGCTTACCAATACGAAGAAAGGTAATGGTACTCCCACAAAGAACATGCAACCTCATCCAAGATCACCAGTGTTATGGAAGGCGAATGTTTCTTGTACAAGTATCACTGGTGTGGTTGATACTAAAACGGGTGTCTATTGGTTCCCTCCAACCAATCAAACATGTCAGGACATACCCTTCAGCTCATGGGATCAACTTTTTTTTTCAATCGTTTATTTGTGGCCTTAACTTCGTGTAAGTAAAAGCGTTGAATTAAGATAATGTTTGAAATGATGTTATTTTCTATAGTTTGAACGAAAAATTGCGTCTTATGAACAATTTTTGTGTTCTATTGCCTCGGGCAAAAACTGACAATGAAAGATCCCCAGACGTCTTTGCGAAAATAGTCCAAGGGAGACCACTATCAACATACCCAGCACAGAAGAACTTGAAAGTCATTTCCTTCTTTTACAGAGCAGCTCAACATAGGTCTACTGCTCGTGCCAAATAAACACAAAGGTGTGCAATTTGCAGAGTTTCCCATTTTTACATCTAAAATGTATATCAGAATGTTTATTATATATGGTTATAAAGACCTGTTCAATGTACTGTTTAGCTCTATTGAGTCTTTACATTACGCGATATGTGCTGTTATTGACAGTGTTAAGCAGCACAGAGAGAGTAAAAAAAAAAAAGATTAAAAAAAAACCCCACTTATGTACATTGACCACTGTCGACGAGCTTCCTTGAATAGGAGAATAAGTTAGCACGTTGTGTGTGTGTGTGTGTGTGTGTGTGTGTGTGTGGATAGTCACTTTTCTTCCCCTCCACACTTTTGTGTGATTGGCGTAGTGAACAACTCAACAAGGAGAAAAATTGGGAATATTGCTGAGATGCAGTAGGGTCTTGTGTTCACTCCTGCTGGTAGTGCTTGTTACATTAAACTTTAACTTACAGATGCATGCAGATTAGAAAAAAATTTTAAAAAAAAGGTTTGGTTATGATTTGATATCTTGCAGAGCAACTTCCACAAGGAGTAGGATAGATGAGGGGTGGGTGGGAGGAGTGTGCATTACTGCCAATAATAGTAGTAGTAGTAGGGCTGAAACAAGCTTAGAAGCATATAAGCAGCGCTGTTTTTGATTTCATAACAAATTTTGTCATACATTTTGGTCAAGGTTCGACACTGCGTTTTCATTTTATTTATTCATCAAACTACTTATAAAAGTAGTTAAGAATTTTGTAGAATTGTTCAGTTGATTATTGAATAAGTTAGTAGATGGTGCTTGTTTTAAATCAGGTGGCAGTTGGTTCCATACATTAGTAACTCTGTTACTGAAGCAAAACTTTCTTGTGTTAGTATTTGAACGTTACACACACACACACACACACACACACACACACACACACACACGCACAAAGTAAAAAAAAAAAATCCATCAGTATTTCTTGTGTAACTGTACTGAGGTGCAGAGAAGAACTGATTCCAAGACACATCAACATGACCATTGAAAAGCTTCTTTGCCTCAATAAGATCACCATGTATCATTCTACCCTTAAGGGAAAATAGTTTTAAAGAAGTTACTTGATCATTATAGGACATGAGCCTACATTCTTGTACATTCTTTGTGACTCTTCTCTGTACCCTCTCAATTGCAGCTGGTGGAGTAACCCAAATCTCAGAAACTGACACACCATTAGACATGGAGAACTCTGTTAGATAATGCTGGCACAATTGGTTGATTGCTTGGCATCACCTAGAATGAGGTGTCACAAAGAGGTAGGCTTTTGTAATTGTCTGCTGCTCTGATGAACAAAGAGTTTGCATATATTACACAGTTCTGTTTTCATTGACAGAACATGAAAACATGCTGTCTTGTTGTTATTGATCTCCTCCTTCTGCATTCGTGTGCTGCAAATCCCACACTCACTTGTGTGTAGATGAGTCGGTTTTATGTGTATGACCATTTTTACCTCACCATGTAGGCAGCCATACTCAGTTTTTGGGGGTGTGCATGCAGGGTATTTTCTTGTTTCCATAACCCACCGAACGCTGACATGGATTACAGGATCTTTAACATGCATTTTTGATCTTCTGCTTGCGTATACACATGAAGGGGGTTCAAGCACAAGCAGGTCTGCACATATGTTGACCTGGGAGTTAAGAAAAATCTCTAACCTTTACCCACCAGGTGCCGTTACCAAGATTCAAGCCTGGGACCCTCAGATTGAAAGTCTCACGCTTTAACCACTCGGCTATTGCACACGTCTGTTATTGATCAAACCACCACATTCTGATTATTGTGTTTGCGTTGTATAATATGCCTGAGAGTTATACTTATAGCTTAAGTTTGTTAGGCTGTTAAAAATGACCCAATGCTAATGTCCACACTGTTCCCTCAACCATTCGATGGAAGCAAGCTGTACCCCTGTTCCATCAAGTGGTGTTTTCCCAGGTCAACAGGAGCAGACCTGCTACAGTGCTAGTCCCTGAACCACCAAAGTAAAATGAAACTCTATATGCATGCATAATAAATTTTTATGTCATAGATATAATATACATCATTGCATGAATAATACACATCATTGCATGTTAACTCTTTTGCTGCCATAGGCGACTTTAGTTGACATCAAGGGGTCAAGTTAAATGGATCGTTTTTCACATTGTGACAAAGCTTGACAGCTGCAGTCAACTTCCATGTGCAACAGGAAATTGACTTACATCCCCCGTCCTTGACCCCTTTGACTGAATTTGAGGTGAACAAGTCCACTGTGTAGTTTTGACGTGAACTGAATCATGAGACTGAGAACATTGCATTGAAAATGTTTGGTGCTCAAGAATTACCGGTAAGAATCCTATAATCTATGACAGAGGTTTGTTGGCTATGAAAACACAGAAATACCCAGCATGCACTGACCATGACAAAATTCACCAGCTAGGTTGATGTTTGTCATCAAAAAACAACAACAACAACAACAAAATTCAAAAGAGAAAGTGATGTGGTTTGCATAGAAGTTGCAGAACATAATTATATATCTAACCTTATGTTTGCCATAGAAAAAAATTGCATATATGTGTTTTATACTTTGATAATATCCAACACAAACACACACACTCACACACATGCACACACACACACACACACACACACTTTTCTGCCTATTACACTCACAGAATCTAAAGCGCTGTTGTTTCTTATAATGATGCACAAGTGAACAAGGTGATATGATTTTTTGGCTACAGCTCACAGTTAGCAGTCAGAAATTCAGAAACCCATCAAATCCAGAGGTCTTTCTTCTACTGCATCTCTCTTGTTTAACATCCCATGCAATATGCCTTCTTGGTGTTTTAGATGTCATTGCTCTTCTTTTGCCCATTTGATTGTTAGATACCATCACTGCATGCTCACTCTTAAGGCAAGTAGTTGTGGTTCGCATTCTTGGGTATTGCAAGAAGTATCATGATGCTATATTTAACATGTGTTGCAGTATGGATGAAATAGATGACAGTGCTGATGAAGAAGCATGGAGACCAAAACCGTATTCTGAAGCTCCGAAAGAAAGTATGTTTTTTTTTTCTTCTTTACTTCTCTGTGTTTGTTTTTCCTTATTTTATTTTATTTATTTATTTTATTGGTAAAGGAAATTATCAAACTGATGTTATTTCAACAATTTTCACTTTTCTGTCATGAATCACTTCTCACATCCACTTGACTGACATGACTTCTTTCACCCTTTAACAAATACATGGAGACACTCACACACACACACACACTCACACACACACACACACACACACACACACACACACACACACACACACACACACACATGCATGCACACACATGCGGGCATGCACACACACACACACACACACACGCAAAAAAAAAAAAAAAAAGTAAATAAGATTCAGCTTTGTGTTTCCACTGCACAGTTGTGAATATGGGTGGGTGTATTCTGCATGTGTGCATGTGTTCATATTGCACAATGGTGAATTGTGAATGCATGTGTGTGTGTGTGTGTGTGTGTGTGTGTGTGTGTGCTGCTGGCAGTCGTCTGGAGTGTGGGCGATGAGTGCCAAGCCAGATGGTCGGGGGACAACAAGCTGTACAGGGGTGTGGTCAGAAAGCTGAGGCACACGGACACAGGCAGGGCCGTGGCCCTGGTCCAGTTTGTTGACTATGAAGATGACGAGTGTGAGGAAGTGGATGTTCAGCAGTTGCAGCAGGTTGAGAAAGCCCGTGATGAATGCAGTGAAGAGAAGGCCAAAGGTAGAGGTGAGTTGGGTCGTCAGTGTTGATTTAAAATGATGTGAGAGCTAGATGTGTGTATTAATGATTGTACTTGATTTTCTTCCTCTTCTTCTGCTTCTTCTTCTTCCTCTTCTTCCTCTTCCTGCTCCTCTCCTTCCTCTTCTTCTTCTTCTCCTTCTTCTTCTTCTTTTTCTTCTCCTTCCTCCTCTTCTTCTTCTTCTCATCCTCCTCCGCCCTCATCCCAGTGAAGAGTCACTGGGGCGTCGCACAGAGGGACTGTTCAAGCGAGTCCTCCAGGCCTGTTGGTTGTGTGTCATAAACCTGTCACTTGTCAGCTGAATATGAAAACACTCTGGAGGCTTCACAGTAGGGAATCATAAAATTACAGTCTTATTCTAAAGGCGTGAGACACTTAAGCATCAAACATCATGACAGTAAATCAAGTGAAAATAAGTTATTATTGTTTGTAAAAATTTTCTTTTCATGTTGTTGAAAATACTGCTCTATTTTTACTTTAGTTTAGTTAGAGATTGACAGTCTTGACCTGAAGAGGAGCATATGTTACAGAGACTTGTGGTTAACATTGTGGCCAAACATTCTCATGTTTGCATCTTTTTAAAGGCCAGTGAGTATTTCAGTACAGATATATATATATATATATCTTTTTGGCTGATTGTTTTGCAATTGAATGGATCTCAGTGATTGAACGTGTGTGTGTGTGCATGCATGTGTGCACGCGCATGTTTGTGTGTGTTTGTGTGTGTGCATGTGTGTGTGTGTGCGTGTGTGTGTTTACCATGTTTGGTATATGAAATGTTTGACATTTAATTGAATATTTCCCTCTCTAATGTAACCATATTTTTGAAAGAAAAGACTAAATTCTGAAACATAATATTGATGATTAAAATAACAGTACTTAGAATGTGAACGATACAGGGGATTCATTATAACTGTGGTGCAGCAAATCACACACTGTGTCAGCTGTCCATGCTGCACAGTAACAAACAACAAAAAGTAAGAAAATGGCTGTCAGAAAAAGAGAAGAGGAAAAAAAAACCCACGTTATTCTCAACCTTCCACCCTCACACCCATTTCTCCCACAATGTCCACACACCTGACGGGCGCAATAGCCGAGTGGTTAAAGCGTTGGACTTTCAGTCTGAGGGTCCCGGGTTCGAATCACGGTGACGGCGCCTGGTGGGTAAAGGGTGGAGATTTTTACGATCTCCCAGGTCAACATATGTGCAGACCTGCTAGTGCCTGAACCCCCTTCGTGTGTATACGCAAGCAGAAGATCAAATACGCACGTGAAAGATCCTGTAATCCATGTCAGCGTTCGGTGGGTTATGGAAACAGGAACATACCCAGCATGCACACCCCCGAAAGCGGAGTATGGCTGCCTACATGGCGGGGTAAAAACGGTCATACACGTAAAATCCCACTCGTGTGCATACGAGTGAGCGTGGGAGTTGCAGCCCTCGAACGCAGAAGAAGAAGAAGTCCACACACCAGAACACACACGAAGCAGCGTCATTTACCCTTTCTTTCACTTTCAGACAGGCCAGATGAAAACGATACTACATGTGGCAGTGGTTTCTTCAGGCCGCTAACAGGCATTGAAGACATTTCACGACTTGAGTAAGTATTGACTGCATTGTTCGTCTCGTGTTTGCCCTCCTGCTAAAAGTAAGCTTTCTATATAAACATTGAGTAAACTAATCATTTTTCTTTTCTGGTCTATTTCAGCTAAAAAGTAGCCGGATGTGCAGTGAACAATGGGGGCATTCTGTGGACATGACTTACTCAGTTTTGGTTGCGTTATATCAAAGAGAATTAAACAAAGAAAGCGGTTCACTCCAAGCTTCTTGCAGTTGTTCAGTTATATTTGTGTAGGGATTGTGATGATTGTTCACAGATGGTAGACTTCAACTGTGTAAGTAGGCAGGTAGTGAAGGAGATACACATTATGTGTATCTGTTTTGAATATATATATATATATATATATATATATATATATATATATATATATATATATATATTGCTTTTTTTAAAATTTTTTTTCTTGGAGTCTTTATTGTCCTCTTGAAAAAAGACCTGTGCCAGCAACAGGTACCGAAAATCGAATCGGAACAACAGATCACTTGTGAAGAGGTGGTAGGACATTCTGGTACGCTTTGTCAGTAAGGTAAGAAGGGGGACTGGACATTGCATTGTATAGTGTAGTATAGTATTGCATTGCATTGCATTGCATTGTATTGGTTTGTATTGTATTGCACTGTACTGTACTGTACTGTACTGTTCTATGCTGTACTGTACTGTACTGTACTTGTACTGTACTGTCTTGTCTTGTCTTGTCTTGTATGGTATTACATTTTTGTCACAACAGATTTCTCTGTGTGGAGTTCAGGTTGTTCTCACTGGGGAGAGCGCCTCTCCACAGTGCAGTGCCACCATATATATATATATATATATATATATATATATATATATCATATCATATCATATCATATCTATCTATACCTATCTATATCTATATATATATTTCTGTCTCTCTATAGATATGTAATATATATATATATATATATATATATAAATTTTTTTCTTTTTCTTTTTCATTTCTGTCTGCAAGTGTGTGTGTCTTGACAGGGTTTGCTCTTCCAGCAGACAGAGCCAGACTGCTTACGTCAGTTAGTCATAGGTTTGACAGTGGGGGAGGATCAGGGGTAGACCAAGATGCACATTATGACACACACGGTGACACGCATTGTGACACACATCGTGGCATGTACGGTGACACTCATTGTGACACAAATGGTGACATGCATGGTGACGCACATGGTGACATGCTTGGTGACACATATGTATGGTGACATGTGGTGACACACATGTTGACACATGGTGACACACATGATGACACACATGGTGATATCCATGGTGACACCCTGGTGACACATGTGGTGACACGTATGGTGACACACGTTGACCCATAATTATGGTGACATATATGGTGACACGCATGGTCCCCATGTTGTTTACTTGTCTAGGTTGTGATAATGCACCTGACCAAATTTCTCCAGTTGGAGATAATAAAGTTATTCTTATCTTATCTTATCTTATCTTATCTTATCTTATGGTGGCACATGGTGATAGGCATGGCGACACATAATTATGGTGACACACATGGTGATATGCATGGCGACATGCATTGGTGACACATGAAGGATTCCTGAAAGACGCTGACAAGCTAGCCTGGATTGCTGAAACTGATGAGGCCGAAAGGGATTGTTTGATGCCCGAAGCTCCATCAGAGGCAACTGTCTGATTGATTTGGTTAGTATCAAGCAACATTTCCTGAACTCAGAAACATATTTCACATACTTCTTCTTCTTCTGCTGCTGCATTCGTGGGCTGCAACTCCCACGATCACCCATAAGAACAAATGTACGACCATTTTTAATCCGGCCATGAAGGCAGACATATTCCGTGTTTCGAGGGTGTTTCGCATACTAGATACATCATGTGTTCATGTTTTTTGTTTTTTTTTCAGGGACAAGTACGGACATGAAAGTGACTCTGATTATGAAGAGAGATCCGGATCGAGCAAACGGACGTCGTCCACACCTTACGGAACAAAGGGGAAGGTGTCAGAGTGGAAAGTGAGAAGCCCGGTCAAGGCGTCGGCCTCCGTTTCTCAGCGCCACAAAAGTCCTGTGGTACAGGTGCGATCTCCTCGGAAGAGGGGCAGCGCCGCAAGAAGAAAGACGGACACTGTGCAGACGGAGAAGAAAAATGAGTAAGCTGTCTTCGGACACTTACTATGCCACATATTATTATTATTATTACTACTACCTTTTTTAATTTTTTTTTTAATATAATTATTATTTATTTATTTATTTATTTGTGTAAGTTTATCTATTATTTATTCACCTTTTTTTTTTTTTTACATTATAATTACTTATTTATTTATTTATTTATTTATTTGTGTAAGCTTATCTATTATTTATTCACCTTTTTTTTCTTTTTTTTTTTTCCTCAAGGCCTGACTAAGCGCGTTGGGTTACGCTGCTGGTCAGGCATCTGCTTGGCAGATGTGGTGTAGCGTATATGGATTTGTCCGAATGCAGTGACGCCTCCTTGAGCTACTGAAACTGAAACTGAAACTGTCTTCGGAACAGTGGCTTATTCTTTGACATCTTCACTTTCTGTCCTTTGCTTTTAACCTCTTCATTGTCTTGGGATGTGCACTTTTCAGGGTTTAAAAAAAAAAAATTATTTGTTTAATTTTTATTAAGAATCACAGCAAATTTTATCAGAAAAATGTAGTGAAAAGCTCACATATTTCCTGATCAAACCACTCTAGAGTCTAGAGTTATGCATGCGTGTGACTGAGTGGTGTGAAAGCACTTTGATTTGTCTCTGCACAAGATTCAGCGCTATATAAATACTAATTATTATTATTATTATTATTATTATTATGTGGAAGTGTCATTTTCTAAGTCACGTGACTATGTCACATATTTTTGATCAAGTCACATGAGTATGTCTCTCTTTTTCTTTTTTTTTATCAAGTCATGTGAGCTAGTCACACATTTTTGGTCAAGTCATATGGATATGACATTTTTTTTTTATCCAGTTTTGTAAGTGTGTCTCATATATATATATATTTTTTTTTTTATAAAGTTACATGAATATTTCACATATTTTTGATCAAGTCACATATGTATTTCTTAATTTTTTATTGTCAATTGTTCAAGTCACATGAATGTCACCGTGTTTTGGATCAAGTCAGATGAAGGTGTGATACATTTTTGATCAAGTCATGGCAGTGTGTCATATGTCTTTTTTCTTTTTATCAAGTCAGATGAATATGTCATATATTACTTATCAAGTCATGTGACCGTGTCGCATGTTTTTGTTCAAGTCGCATTTATGTCACATATATTTTTGTCACATTTTATTTTTTTGAAGATGTCACATGTTTTTGATCAAGTCTCATGAATATCACACACACACAGACAGATGCATGCATACATGCACGCACACAGTTATATATATATATATATATATATATCTATATCTATCTATCTATCTATCTATCTATCTATCTATCTATCTATGTATATATATCTATCTATCTATCTATCTATATATATATATATATATATATATATATATCTATATCTATAAATTCAAGTAACAGATATTCGTGATGAATGTTTCGTTCAGCAGGACAGCAACCTCAAATGCCTCGGTTGACACAACCTTGGCTGCCAGCACGTCACCATTGAGACAGTCTTTGGACAGAGACATCAAGGATGGCCCTGGGCCCAGCGGTGCCACCAGACACGGTGCTGATGACTCCGCTTTTGGTCTCACCTGTGAGGATGGTCTGTTTGAAGGTGTGTGATTTTGACTTCAGATTTTTTTTTTTGGCCCTTTAGTTTTAGAATGTTGGATTCCCATCTTGTTTATGTGAATAGAATAGAATAGAATAGAATATTTTGTTGTCATAAAACCTTCAGGTTTAAAAGACACAATAAAATGTAAGCATGTGTGTGCATTGTGTGTGTGTGTGTGTGTGTGTGTACGTGTGCGTGTTGGGGGAGTGAGGATGTGTGTGGGTGTTTTGTGTTCAGTCTGACTCATCATCATCATCATCATTATTGTTATTATCACTAGTAGTAGAAGCAGTAATTGTGTTGTTATTGTTATGATGATAATGATGATGATGATTATTATTGTTGTTGTTATTGTTATTAGATTTATCACCGTCATCATTAGTAGTAGTAGAGTAGTTGTAGTAGCGGTAGTATAACTGACTTAGAATGCATGGTTGCTGTTCAGGCTTTGATGAAGATGACATGGAGAAGCCCAAGTTCACTTTCCCTGCCCCCTCCGAGAAGGTTCCGTTCTCTCTGGATGACGCTCAGAACGTACAGGTATGTGTGGGACACTTTTCCTTGTCTGTTGAGGTGTGTTTACGTTGACTGAGTGGTACGCAGATGAGTTTGTGACTGAATGCATGTTTCCATGCTCATAATCAAGCCTGTGTTAAGGGAATGCATATGTGCGTGTGCACAGGCACACACGCACACACACAACACACACACACACACACACACACACATGCATACACAGAATCACACACACATGCACACACAGGCACGTGCACTTGTGCGCACACACACACACTTGCACACAAAAGAGAAAATAACTTGTTAGTGCTCTTAATTCTCTTTTTGAATCAATATTTCTCATTAATTATTTATCTACTTGTTAACAGACACCAGACTCATGCACACATGCACGCATGAGAATGAATGAAAACAAAAAATGTGTCCGTGAATCGATTGCGATCGCGCCTTAATTTTAGCCCGATCTCCCAATCGAACCATATAATTATGTGACCTGGTTGAAGACAAAGTTTGTCAAAAAACAAGAACACCAGAGAATCGACAGACGAACAGAAAATACGAAAAAACTTAGCCGTATGAAGAGCACAGGAATAGGAGTCATAATGGCTGCCGGAAAAAGAGGGCGCTAGTCAGGGGGGCAAAGGGGAGGTTACCTACTTCTGGGAGGTTATCGGCCGTAGCTACTTTCGTTTTCTCTGCATAGGCGGATAGTAGTTTGCTCAGGACAGGAATGTCAGACCCCTGCCGGAGTCTGCACTAATGGGTCACGGTAAGTATGTTACTTAAACGTAATTTTAGATAGAAAATTTCCTTTATGTACACAGGTTTCTTTTTCTTCTCGGTTATCCTCATGATTTATCAATACGTACAGCTACCAGACACAGGCATACACAAGATACCTAAAAGATATTTAAAATCGAAACATGCATGAACACAGGTTTCTTTTTCTTGGTTTTTCCTTGTGGCATATTTACATATGATTATGTTGTCAACAGCTACCAGACAGACACAGACACAGACACAGACAGACACAGACAAACCCACACACAGACACACACACAGACACACCACACAGACACACACACAGACACAGACACACACACACACACACACACACACAGACAAGAGACACACACAGACACACACACACACACACACACACACACACACACACACACACGCACAAGATACCTAAAAATATTTTTAAAAAAACAACAACGAAATATTACATGAACCCATATTTTTTTTCCTTGATGTTGGTCATGTCTAGTTGACATACCTGTGAACAGATACCTGCGCCCCTGAATCAGTACCTGCGTGACTACCAGAGAGAGGGCGTGCAGTTCCTGTACTCGCACTACCAGCACAATCGTGGGGCTATCTTGGGGGATGATATGGGGCTGGGCAAAACAGTGCAGGTAAGAATCAGCAGCTGAAAAAAAAAACCCAAAACCCTTGTCTTTTTTGTATAATGTTTCTACTTTATTACACATAATGTGTTGTATTATTGTATTGATATTGTATTGTATTGTATTACTAATTTTTGTCACAACAAAAATGGCCTTCATTTTGTTCAGATTATTATCATGCTAAGTTTTTTTGGGGTTTTTTTGGTTTTTTTTGTCTCTTTCATTTAGTGAATTATCATCATGCTGTTGTTGTTTTTTTTACAGGTCGGGCGATACTTTCATTCTGCTAATTTTTTTCATACTGCTTTTTTTTTCTTTTTTTTTTTCCCCCAATCCAGTCAGTTTTCATCATGCTGGTTTTTTTTGTTGTTGTTGTTGTTGTTACTTTCATCCAGCTGATTATCATTGAGTTCATAAAGCATGTCTACCATGTGACATAACCTTTATTTGCTACACTGTTGTATTGTATCATTGTATTGTATTTCTCTTTTTTTTGTAACAACAGATTTCTTAGTGTGAAATTTGGGAGAGCGTGTCGCTACACTGACAGTGCCACCCATTTTTTGGTATTTTTTTTCTGCTTGCAATTTTATTAGTTTTTCTATTAAAGTGGATTTTTCTATAGAGACAACCCTTTTGTTGCTATGGGTTCTTTTACATGCGCGAAGTGCATCCTTCACACGGGGCCTCGGTTTATCATCTCATTCTAATGACTAGCTTCCAGACCACTATTCTAGGTCTAGCAGAGGGGGAGAAAATACTGGCGACTATAGGATTCAAACCAGTGAGCTCAGATTCTCTCGTTTCCTAGGCAGACGCGTTACCTCTAGGTCATCACTCCACATCCACTGTTTATGAAAAAAGACTGTTGCTGCTTTCAGGTGATTGGATTCTTGTGTGCCTTGATGGGGAAACAGGGCAACAGGCAGGACGTGTTGCGACAAAAGCCACGCTTCATTCGACTGGTGTGTAGGAGGAGGAATTTTGTTTAATGTCCCGTCACACATATCGGTGATTGAAGACATTTTGTTGAAGTATTTCTGAATACATTTGAGTATTATCGGTTAGAATGGGTGGGAGATGTGAATGAATGGAGGGTTGGGGGAAACTGGGCAAATGAGGGTGAAATGTGGGTGAAATTGAAAAAAAGAAAAAGAAAAATCTAAATACAGTTACAGGAAATTACTTAAAGGACTTGGTAAAAGAGAAGTCATTAAACTGACAAGCGAAACAACTGATAATGAATGCAAAAAGTCAAAAACATCAACGTTCTCAGTCACTTGTGAAGACACATTAGTGTACAAAAGGCTTCATCAAGCTACAGTCAAAAATTATATGCTCAATTGTCAGGTTACTGAAGCATATGCACTTGACATTAGAACAATACTTGGTCTGTAATGAATTTGATAATAGTCTGAGAGCTAAACTCAGAATTTGTCTGCGAATCGGACCAAAGTCTGAAAGAGTCAACTGATAAGGTTTTAGACTTGAATTCAAGCACGTATGTGTAGTTGTAGTCTTCAGTTTACCGTTTTCCACTTTAAGTGATATTAGACGGGGGGGAAAAAAAAGAAAAAAAAAAGGGGGTGGTGGTTGGTGGGGCATGGTGGTGGGAACAGTATTTGGGCAGAGGGTGAAGAATGGTGTGTGTGTATGTGTGTGTGCGCGCGTGTGTGTGCGCATGTGTGTGTGTGGTGGGGAAAGATAGCACTGGAAAAAATAAAACATTAAAAGGGGAGACATAGGCATATAGAGGGAAACGTTAACATCAAACAACAGGTGTGTACAGAGTGAAGTGTGGCCTCACCTGGGAGAGGACACACACACAGTTTGCACATATATATACACACAAATGTATGCACATGCACACATATTTTCTTTTGTGTCTGTGCATAACCATATGCGTGTATGTTCTCTACATGTGTGGTTGTGTGTGTATGTGTATGTGTGTGTGTGTGTGTGTGTGTATGTGTGTGTGTGTGTGTGTGTGTTTAGTTTTGTAGCTGATTTGTGATGAATCTAGATTATTGCCATGAATGGAAAAGTGTAGACGCAGAAACATTTATGCTTTTCAAAGGACAAAAAAAGCAAACAAAACATTTATGCCTTTCAATGGATGTCTATAACCACTCGACTCTTTATCTAGTATTGTAGCAGTCACTGAAATTGAGGGGGGGGGGGGGGGGGGGGGGGGGGGGGGGGGGGTTGGTAGAGGCAGAAGGAATGATATCAAGAAATAGAAGTACAAGAAAAGAGAGAGCTAGAGAGGCAAGTTGAAAACATTAATTTTATTTTTCCCCAAAAAAACATCAAGTAGCAAGGCTGCATTGTCCAGAACACTGAGTATGGTATGTATCATGATCCTAATCAGTGTAGCAAACAGACAAAAAAAAATCAGCAACAGAAAATACAATGATAAATTCTGACAAGAATAAACCTGACAGAGTGTATAGTGATGTTCTTTCTTTATAAGTGATAATAAACGAGGATATAGGGTGGGGAAACCTTCCAGGAAAGGAAAAAGTTACTGTTCACTCATGTGAGTGAGTTAATTGTGTGTGAGAGTGTGGGTGTGAATGTGTGTGTGTGAGTGTATGTGTGTGTAAGGTATGTGCATGTGTGTGCGTGTGTGGTATGTGTGTGAACATGCAATGTGTGTGTGTGTGTGTGTGTGTATGTGTGTGTGTGTGTGTGTGTGCATGGTGTGTGTGTGTGTGTGTGTGTGTAAGGTATGTGCATGTGTGCGTGTGTGTGGTATGTGTGTGAGCATGCAGTGTGTGTGTGTGTGTGTGTGTGTGTGCATGGTGTGTGTGTGTGTGTGTGTGTGTGTGCATGTACGTATGATTTGTGTGTTTGTGTGTGTGTGTGTGGTATGTGCGTGGTATGTGCATGCGTGTGCATGTTCGTTCGTTCTTTAGTTTAGCGTCTTTTCACTATCAGTGATATGTACGTGTACGTGTGTGTATGTGTGTGTGTGTGTGTCTTGTGTCATGTGTGTGTGTGTGTGGTGACGTGTCACCCAGCAGATGTCCGACACACCAGACGTGGGTGAGAAGGGGCCCAGCGGTCCGGTGCTGATCATTGGACCAGGCAGCGTGCTGTACAACTGGCTGGAGGAGCTGGAGACGTGGGCCTACTTCACTGTCAGGTGGGGCCGCCACTGCCTTACACTTGTTGTTTTTCTTCAATGGGTCCTCCGTCCTCTTATTTTTTCCCATTTTCATTCTTTTTTTTTCTTTTTATGGGTCCTCCATCCTCTTATGTTTCCCATTTTCTTTCTTTCTCAAAATCAACGTCAAAAAAAAAAAAAGAAAGAAAAAAAAGTATATTAATGTCTGTAAATCCCTACAGATGGACATTTTTTTTTTCTGGTTCTCTAACATTTGATGCGTGTTTACACCATTATATATATATATCATCATCATCATCAGTGTTCAAAGGACCCAACTCTTGCCTGCATCTTTGGCCAAAATGAGGGGTTATCAGTGGCTGAGTAATTAGTATACAATCATTTGTAAGAACAGAATATCTCGTATATAGCATCCCAATGTAACAATATATGTAAAATCCCAGTGTGTGTGTGCTTGTGTGCGTGCTTGTGTGCATGTGTATGTGTGCATGCTCGGTGCAAGCAAACAGTAAAAACTCTGCTGTGAAAAGTGTTGGTGACAGCTTTGACTGTTGAGTCTGTGGACAGGAGACGCAAGTCTGTCAGCCAGTCTGCTCTCTTGACCAGCCTTGCAGTTTGTGTGCCTTGGGTTGTTCATAACTTAAAACCCTTTGTTCACATATGTATAACAAAGTGAGAAGCTGTATTACAAAGTGAGAAGCTGGCTAAGAATGGCTGAGACGTTTCTCTGGCAGTACAGTTTCTGTGAGGGTCTGGGACCCTTGAATTCCGGCCTTGCCCTTTTTTCCTACGTTTGACTGGAACATCAAACTGAGGAGGAGGAATTTTGTTTTATGTCCCGTCACACATATCGGTGATTGAAGACATTTTGTTAAAGTATATATGAATACATTTGAGTATTATCGGTTAGAAGGGGCGGGAGATGTGAATGAATGGAGGGTTGGGGGAAACTGGGCAAATGAGGCTGAAATGAGGGTGAAATTTGAAAAAAATTTCAAAATACAATTGCAGGAAATTACTTAAAGGACTTGGTAAAAGAGAAGTCGTTAAACTGACAAGCGAAACAACTGATAATGAATGCAAAAAGTCAAAAACATCATCGTTCTCAGTCACTTGTGAAGACACACTTTCGTGTACATAAGGCTTCATCAAGCTACAGTCAAAAATTATATGCTCAATTGTCAGGTTATTAAAGCATATGCACTTGACATTAGAACAATACTTGGTCCATAATGAATTTGATAATAGTCTGAGAGCTAAACTCAGAATTGGTCTGTGAATCGGACAAAGTCTGAGAGAGTCAGCTGATGAGGTTTTAGACTTGAATTCAAGCACCCATAAAAGTCTCTTTCTAGTATATTGCTTATTTCCTTATATGACAATGGGCAATATACTTTTATACTATCTGTACGATTCTTTGCCCTTTTTGCTGCCCTGAGTTTTAGTCATTCGGATGAGATGTTGAATCAAGCTCCCGTGTGCAGCATGCACTTGGCGCACTGAAAAAAGAATCCATGGCAAAGTAAGTGTTGTCCTCTGGCAAAATACTGTTGAAGAAATCCACTTTGATAGGTACACAAAGATATGTATTCATGTACTCCAGGCCTAAGAGCATTGGTTTTTGCTGATAAGCAGGTATCTGCCCAGCAGATGTGGTGAAGCGTGTATGGATTTGTCTGAATGCAGTGACACCTCCTTGAGAAACTGAAAACTGCTGGGTTAGGCCTAGATTGTATTGTCGTACCCCGTGTCGTTCATACCTGTTACTTTTTTTTCTTCACATATTGACTTTTGACTCACCAGGGACATAGTCCACCAGCAAGCACTCTTGTGTGTGTGTGCATGCAGAATATCAAAATTTGCATGTTAAAGATCCTGTAATCCATGTAAGCATTTGGTGGTGGGTATTGTGGAGTACCATGGGGTGGACAAAGCGTCCTGTCTTGTTGATGCTGGCGGGGGGAAGATTTAAACTGTCATGCATGTATAAATGAATTTGGGAGTTGCAGCCCACAAATGCAGAAGAAGAAGAAGAAAGAAGCAGCGTGTCTTTGTGTTGTTGTCTGGTTTTTTTTGATTGATGTGGATACTTATATAGCGCCTATCCTTGGTCAGAGACCAAGCTCTAAGCGCTTTACATACACGGGGACATCTGCACCACAGGCTGCCTACCTGGGTAGAGCCAACTGACGGCTGCCATTGGGCGCTCATCATTCGTTTCCTGTGTCATTCAGTCAGATTTCAGACATGGATTACAGGATCTTTAACATGCGTATTTGATCTTCTGCATACGCATACACACGAAGGGGGTTCAGGCACTAACAGGTCTGCACATATGTTGACCTGGGAGATCGTAAAAATCTCTACCCTTTACCCACCAGGTGCACTGAGATTCGAACCCAGGACCCTCAGATTGAAAGTCCAGTGCTTTAACCATTCAGCTATTGCACCCGTCAGTTGTGTCAGTCACAAGTGAGAAAGGCAGCAGAATGGTGAAGGCACTCAGCTGCCAGTATAGAAAGTCCGTGAGGGTGTGGGTTTGAATCCTGTTCTCACCCTGTCTCCCAAGTTTGACTGGAAAATCAAACTGTAGCGTCTGTTTCGTTCGGATGAGACGATAAACCGAGGTACCGTGTGCAGCATGCACTTGACGCACTGAAAAAGAACCCAATGGCAATGAGAGAGAGTGTTGCCCGCTGGCAAAATTCTGGTGAAGAAATCCACTGGGATCAGTGCACAAAGATATATATGCATGCGCTCAAGGCCTGACCAAGCGTGATGTGTTATGCTGCACCGAGGTCAGACATCTGCCTAGCACACTTGGCGCACTGGAAAAGAACCCATGGCAATGAGAGAGTGTTGTCCTCCGGCAAAATTCTGTTGAAGAAATCCACTCCAATAGATGCACAAAAATATATAAGCATGCACTCAAGGCCTGACTTATCGTGTTGGGTTATGCTGCCGGCCAGGCATTTGCCCAGCAGATGTGGAGTAGCGTATATGGATTTGTCCAAACGCAGTGACGCCTCCTTGAGATATTGAAACTGAAACTGTGTCAGTAACAACACTGTTTGTGGTGTGCAGAAAGTACCATGGTGCGGACAAGGCGTCCTGTCTTACTGACGTTGGCCGGGGGAAGGTGGAGGTGGTGGTCACCACTTTTGAGACCTGTCGGGACAATGTTGTGAGTTTTGTGTGTGTGTGTGTGTGTGTGTGTGTGGTGTTTGTGTGTGTATGGGCGTGTTTGTGTGTGTGTGGGCGTGTGTGTATGGGCGTGTGTGTGTGTGTGTGTGTGAGCATGTGTGTTTGATTGTGTGTGTGTGTGATTGTGTGTGTTTGTACATTTGTGTGTAGATATGTGTATGTGTGTAGTTGTATTGTATTACTCTTTTTGTCACAACAGATTGCTCTGTGTGAAATCGGGCTGCTCTCCCCAGGGAGAGCCCATCGCTACACCAAGAGTGCCACCCATTTTTTTGTTTTTCTCTGCCTGCAGTTTTATTTGTTTTTCCTATCGAAGTGGATTTTTTCTTCAGAATTTTGCCAGGGACAACCCTTTTGTTGCCGCGGGTTCTTTTATGTGCGCTAAGTGCATGCTGCACACGGGACCTCGGTTTATCGTCTCATCCGAATAACTAGCATCGAGATCACCACTCAAGGTCTAGTGGAGGGGGAGAAAATACTTGCGACTATGGGATTCAAACCAGTGCGTTCAGGTTCTCTCGCTTCCTAGGTGGATGTGTTACCTCTAGGCCAACACTCCACATGTTGTGTATGTATGTCAGTTTGACATCATTTCTTTTTTTTCTTATTTATTTAAAATTTTTTGTGTTTTTTTTTTTTTTTTTTTTTTTTTGCAGGATGCCTTGAATAAAGTGAAATGGGATGCAGTTATCGTTGATGAAGTTCACAGAATAAAGGTAAGTGTATAATGTTCATGACTGATTTGTGTGAAAGTGTTTGTGCATATTTCTGTGTGTGTGTGTGTGTGTGTGTGTGTTGTGTGTGTGTGTGTGTGTGTGTGTGTGTGTGTGCATGAGATGATTAGATTTGCAAATGTTGCCCAGCTACACTTTTGGAGTTAAAAGACATTTGTGATTTCTCAACTTTTATGTGACATTGTTGTGTATTTGGAAATGTTTGTTCTGGGCATGAAAACATTATTTTGCAGTTATCCTCTATACTCCAGTAGGAGTGAAAAGATAATTAAAACTTGAAACTTGTAACTTGTGTGTGTGTGTGTGTGAGGAATATGAAAACTTTTTTTTTAAAATCCAGTTTTCTCTAGATGGTGAAGATAAAACCAGCTTCCAGGTGCAAATTTTCTGTCATCATACACTTCATTTCTGTACCAATGGATACAGTTCACACACACACACACACACACACACACACACACACACACGCTGACACATGCACTCACAGTTTTTCAAGGTGAAGAAAAAATTAAGTTGCATACATGATAAACACTTCGCTACTACATTACACATTGTGAAACATTGCAGCGCCAAGTTTATGCCTTTTTCGTGTGTTTTTGTAGCAACGTTTAGTTAATGCTCCTACCTTTTTTTTTCTTTTCTTTTGATGACTTTGAGCAGCGAAGCAACATTTGATTAATAGGACTGCCCTTGTTCAGGGTTTAAAAGCTCAGACGACTAAAGCCTTGAGGAAGCTGAAGTGTCGTCGTCGTTACGGATTGACTGGCACCGCCCTGCAAAACAGCATGTCAGAACTGTGGTGTATTCTGGACTGGTATGGGAGTTTGTGTTCCTTTCCTTTTTTTCTTTTCTTTTCTGTTTGGAATGAAAAGGGAGTGGGGAAAGAAATGGTGTTGATCTTGTGTTTCAAGTAAGACAGAGGAGAGGGTGCTTTTTTTTTGTTTGTGTGTTTTGTAAGTTTGTGTGTTTGTAAGTTTGAGTGTTTGTAAGTTTGATTGTCTGCGTCTGTTTGTCAGTGTGTGTGTGTGTGTGTGTGTGTGTGTGTGTGTGTGTGTGTGTGTGTGTGTGTGTGTAGGTGTGGTTGTGTGAGAGAGACAGATATATATATATATATAAATTTGATGTCCATTGTATTCATCATGTATCTGTGTATGCATACTGAGCCATAAAGTAAACTCTGTACAATGCCATTATTAATCACTTGGTGTGCCGTGTTTTGTTTTCTTGTCACATGTTCCTTTGGTTGTTTTTTTTTTTGTTTTTTTGTTTTCCAACTTTCTGTTGCATATTCTGTACACCTTTGATTTGGTTTTGGTTAATGGCTTTCACCTTCTTGATGTTTTACAGTTGTCATGATTGTCATCGAGATTCCAGATAGCTAACAGCTAAAGATTTTTTTCTTTTATAAATTTTTACCTACATCTGTTACCTGTGATTTTTAAATATTTTCTTATTTTACTTGGATTTCATGTATCTTAATGTTCTGATTTTATTGGGGTGACATATGTTATGTGCATGCATACGTTGTATGTGTGTGTGTGTGTGTGTGCGTGTGTGTGTGTATGTGTGTGTGTGTGTGTGTGTGTGTGTGTGTGTGTGTGTGTGTGTGCATTTTACTTATATATACGATTTATTCCCTTGATGTTTTTATTTATGTATTGTTGTACAATACCTTATGGTCTTAATTTGTGTGTGTGTGTGTGTGTGTGCATGTGTGTGTGTGTGTGTGTGCGTGTGTGCGCACGTCATTTTTAGTAATCTATACCCTTTTTTGTTGGATGTTTTCATTTGTTAATATTGTTGTGCAATACCCTATTGTCTTAACATGAGTATGTGTGTGGGGGGGTTAGTATATCGTCAGGTATTGGGAATTCTTATTTGACTAGTTTTAATCTCTTACGCTGCGCATGATTTTATGCCAGTGTTTACAACGAGCCTGTGATTGCACAACTTAATTTCCATGTGGATTAATAAAGTGTTTTTGATTTGATTTGATTTGATTTGTTCCTCTGTTCCAGGGCACAGCCCAACGTTCTGGGCAGTGCAGAGGACTTTGAAGAGGACTTTGTCCGCCCCATTGAGCTGGGGCAGAAGCGAGACGCAACCAAGAGGGAGCTTGCAGTGGCCAGAAGGAGTGAGTAAAAAACGTGCAAGGCATTCCCCATTAATTTCAGACCTTCAAAGAAGAATGTTTGACTTTTCTGTCCGCTAGACAGAGTATGGACAGGATGGATTCAAAAGATTGATGTAAGCAGACGTGAAAGCAGATGATGCAACATGTAAAGAGAGTTATGGTGATAACGTCCGGGTGTGTTAGCATGTCAGGGCTTTGACATCTCTTTGATATGGGTGTGTTAGCACATCAGGGCTTTGACATCTCTTTGATATGGGTGTGTTAGCACATCAGGGCTTTGATATGGGTGTGTTAGCACATCAGGGCTTTGACATCTCTTTGATATGGGTGTGTTAGCACATCAGGGCTTTGATATGGGTGTGTTAGCACATCAGGGCTTTGACATCTCTTTGATATGGGTGTGTTAGCACGTCAGGGCTTTGACATCTCTTTGGTATGGGTGTGTTAGCATGTCAGGGCTTTGACATCTCTTTGGTATAGGTGTGTTAGCACGTCAGGGCTTTGACATCTCTTTGATATGGGTGTGTTAGCATGTCAGGGCTTTGACATCTCTTTGATATGGGTGTGTTAGCACATCAGGGCTTTGACATCTCTTTGATATGGGTGTGTTAGCATGTCAGGGCTTTGATATGGGTGTGTTAGCATGTCAGGGCTTTGACATCTCTTTGATATGGGTGTGTTAGCATGTCAGGGCTTTGATATGGGTGTGTTAGCATGTCAGGGCTTTGACATCTCTTTGATATGGGTGTGTTAGCACATCAGGGCTTTGACATCTCTTTGATATGGGTGTGTTAGTACGTCAGGGCTTTGACATCTGTTTGCATGGCTCTACTAGAATGTCAGTTCTTTGTTATTGCTTATGACATGGGTGTAGTAGTGACAGCAATTGACCCATCAATGCTCGACTTCTTACCATTTTAGATTGCGCCTTTAACTATGCTGCACCACATGTTTTGGTTAAAATCAGAATTTGTTTAAAGTCTGGAGGATGGGCCTTACAATTCAAAGCACTTTGTGGTTAGTGAAATGCAGTGGTCACATGGCTTTCACATGGTATGGAATGGTGATCACGGCTGACTGGTGATGCCACTCCCTGTTGTTTGCTGGCGTTTGTACTGTGGCAGAAAGAGCCTGGAATGTGCTGTGTACTGTTTGTATTTGGTGTGTTTTCACGATCGTTTCATTTGACACATTGAAGTTGTGATCGAACATGTACATATTGTTATTGATTCCTCCACACACCAAAAGGATGAAAGGATTAAAAACTTTCTTTTTCTTCATTTTTTTTTTTCCCCTGCCCCATTATTTGCACCATATCAGTGGCATCACTCCCATGCTGCTCGTTCTGAGTTCCCCATACATGGCCATCATTTCCAGCAGTCCCCATATCAGCAGTTCACAGGGAACCAGTGACGTTAGGTCACCAGGAGGCCACACACCAAAGGAGACCCTGCACTGCTGCTGAGTCACTTTGACGGTATTCTGTAGCGCCTGTTCTGATTTGATATACTTAGGAGCCACCTACTAAGCCCCCTACTGACGACAATAATGGCTTACACATGGATCCAGACTGAGTGAGTGTCTTGTCCAGAATGGAAACTGCCACTATGTCCCTCCAACGACAGTCCCCCCATGAATGTCCTGACACTGAAGATCTTGACAGAACTCACCCCAAGCACGGAAGTGGAGGAGGATGGAAACTGAAGTCACCATGGGAGCAGGGTATGGATGGAAGGGCACAGAATTTGGGACTTAGGATTAACACTCTTTGGACCTTTCAAGTGGTGCCACTGCAGAAGGCAGCATGCAAGATGAGGGAGTTAAAAAAAAATGGAGGGGTGTAGGAGGGTGTTTTTTTTTTTTTTTTAATTAAAATTTTTTTTTATTTTACAAACAATGTGGACCTGTGACTGTGCAGAGAAAGAAGAGTTTGCTACAGTCAGAAGCCAGATGATGCTGAGAAGAACCAAAAAGTTGATAGCTCATCAGCTGCCAGTAAAGAGTAAGCCTTATGTGATTTTGTGTGTGTGTTTGTTGGGGTGTGTGTGCATGTATGTGTGTGTGTGTGTGTGTGTGTGTGTGTGTGTGTGTGATGTAAAGCAGTTTCTTCTATACTTTTTATTATTCAAATCTGATCCGTTTCCCTTAAAATGTAAACTTTTTTTTTGCAGTTGTTACATGAAATGTGTCTTTAATCACCTTGTGTATCCAGCTTACCAGCGTCCTTTATAAAAAGAGCCTCTATTGTCTTTTTATTGTTTTTGTTTTTTGTCCATACGTACACACGGTGTTTGCCTCCAGTACTGTTGACTGTTTTTACTAGTTTTAATCAACTTCCTATTGAAACTGAGCTTTTCTGAACTGTATTGAATTGCAGTTGAGGTCGAGTTTCAGTTTAAGGAGGTGTCAAAGTGTGGACTGATCTATATTTGCTACGCCACATCTGCTGTTTGAAAAAAGAAAAAAAGGAAGTTAAAAGATACCTGGCCTTCCATTAACCCACACCTGTCAGATCTATAGTCTGGGTAGAGGTTACTTGTATTTTAGGTTCCTCTGTAGCATCTGTTTGCCTGAACGCAAATTGATAGGAAGCAGGAAACATCATTGGCTTTGAGTGTATGCTTTTTTCTTGTTGAAAAGCGTGTGTTACAGGACGTGTTGATCGTGGAATATGAAACATTGAATTTTGGCCTGATAAAGTGATGCTTCCTTGTATCATTTGTAAGATGATGATGATGATATGGGTACCTATATAGCGCCTACCCTCGGTCAGAGACCAAGCTAAAAGTGCTTTACAAACACTTGGTCATTTGCACAACAGGCTGCCTACCTGGGTAGAACTGACTGATGTCTGCCATTGGGCGCTCATCATTCGTTTCCTGTGTCATTCAATCAGATTTCAGGCATGCACACATACACACTCAGACAGTCCCGGTAAAGCAGAGTTTTATGTGCAATCAGCTTATGCCTCTAACTCATCCAGCCCTGAGCCCAAACAATCCCCTGACGTAACGATTTGTTCCATTAGAATGGTGTACATGTTCTTGCATGCACACAAACTGCAAACAAAAGGAACTAACATCTACAGTATTTCTGGCTGTGTCTCCATGTGTCAGTTTGGAGGAAAAAACCGTCTCAGTTTCACTATATTTTCTTCATTTTCCCCCATCAGTATGGCAGGGGATGTGGCCGGGCACAATAGCCGAGTGGTTAAAGCGTTGGACTTTCAATCTGAGGGTCCTGGGTTTGAACCTCAGTATGGGCGCCTGGTGGGTAAAGGGTGGAGATCTTTCCGATCTCCCAGGTCAACATATGTGCAGACCTGCTAGTGCCTGAACCCACTTTGTTTGTATACATGCAGAAAATCAAACATGCACGTTAAAAATCCTGTAATCCATGTCAGCGTTCAGTGGGGTATGGAAACAAGAACATACCCAGCACACACACCCCCAAAAACGGAGTATGGCTACCTACATGGCGAGGTGAAGAAACAAAACGGTCATCCACATGAAATATTACATGTCTGTCTGAGTGTGTATGTGCGCATGCCTGAAATCTTATTGAATGTCAGAGGAAACGAATGATGAGCGCCCAATGGCAGCCAGTCTACCCAGCTCTACCCAGGTAGGCAGCCTGTTGTGCAAATGACACTGAGTTTATAAAGTGCTTAGAGTTTGGCCTCTGACCAAGGATAGACGCTGTATAAGTGTCTATATCAAATCAAATGAAATCAAGATTGCCTAGGGTTGAATGGATTCTGGTCAAGCTGTCAGGGGCTTAGGTTCAGGGCGTAAGAAACAGTGTGAAGATGGGCGTGAAAACGGTTGAGACTAACCTGTAGGTGGTGACTTGTCCTATGAAGAGAGTATCCCGACGTTTCGGGCCCTAGGCCCTTCTTCATGGGGAGAAAAATAGAGAATGGAGAAGAAAAGAGAGGGCAAAACCAAGACAGAGGTAAAACTAAGAACTGTGAGGAGTAATCAGAGAGAGAAAAAAAAAAAAAAAAGGACAGAGAAAAAGGTGAGCAATATTTACAAAGGAAAAAAGAAGGGGGGATGGTTAAACACTGGAGGGGGAGGGGGGGGGTGGAGGTGGAAAAAGAGGGTTGTGGTTCGCCAAAAGATGAAATGGTGTAAGAATATGTGTGCTGGTCAGTGTGTGTGTGTGTGTGTGCATGTGCGTGTGAAGGGGGAGAACGAAAACGGAGGAGGGGGGTGAGGGGGGGGGGAGAGGGAGTGAGAGACAGGGAGGGAGGGAGAGAGAGTGGTGGAGATGGGTGGGGAGAGGAGAGGAGAGAGGAGAGAAGAAGATGGTTTTGACAGTTGCTGCTCACCCGGTGTCACAGCGGACAGAGTGGTGTTTTGCCGCCTGGTGCCCCTGCAGATCAGTGTGTACAAAGCGGTGTTGTCTCACCCTGACCTGAAGATGGTTCTGGGCCTGAACGAGGAATGCGTGTGCGGGAGCGGACTGACCTTCGGTCGTTGTTGTTACAAGGTGAGTTTGGGCGTGCTCTGTGCTGAGTTTGTGTGTGCTGTGTGGTGACTTTGTGCTGTGTGGTTAGCTTGTGCTGTGTTTGTGTTCTTACATTCTCACAGCACTGGTAATGCGCAGTTCATTCAACATATCGAGTCAAATCAGGCTATCCTAAACTGTATCAATTTGTGAACTTGGTCGCGAAGAGAAGAAAGACCGCGAAAATAGCCAGAAATAGCTGTTGTTTTAGTGGTTCTTGGAAATGATATTCATTAAGTTGTCAGAACAAGATCGGAGCAGACAGTTAAACTGTGAAATGTGTGTGGTGAGAACGCTTCTAAGTGGGGCGGTACACAAACCATTCGCAATGACATGCTGTTTACAGTTAGGCCTACATACCCTATTCTTCTTCTTCTTCTTCGTTCTTGGGCTGCAACTCCCACGTTCATTCATACGTACATGAGTGGGCTTTTATGCATATGACCATTTTTACCCTGCCATGTAGGCAGCCATACTCCATTTTCGGGGACACATACCCTATGAAATGTTGACACTGTGTACTGTGTGCAGAAGCAGAAGAGTGCCCGCTCCCCAAAGTCGGTGATGTTCACCTTCATGCACGTGCTGCTCAAGGCGTCCAACCACATCGCCCTCCTCACCCCCCACGGGCGGATGAGCCCCGACCAGGCACGTCAGGCCCGGCGGCTGTGTGCCGTCGCCTTCAGGGATCACCCAGAGTTCCTGGAACTGGCCCGGGAGGCGGCCTTCCGCACGCTGTCTGACCCCAAGTACTGCGGCAAGATGAAGGTCAGTTCCGGCTTCAGTTTGCTGTTCAACTATCGAAAGTTCTCGGTTGTTATGTGCCATGGCAATTTCTTCGTGGGGGGAAGAATGTCGTAATATTTGTTCCATGTAAATTACTTTATACTTTGGTTTTAAGTGTTTCCGGTTTTTCATTATTTCATAACTTCCTGTGAATGGTAGACATCTTATTTAGGTGGTTAAAGGCTGAGTCTATGTTCTGAAAATACAACAGTCTGTTCCAGCCTGTGTTTCTTCTTCTTCTTCTTCTATTGCGTTCATGGGCTGCAAGTCTTACATTCACTCATATACGCAAGTCGGTGTTTACCTGTATGACCGGTTTTGCCCCGTCGTGTAGGCAGCCATACTCCGTTTTTGGGGGTGTGCCTGCTGGATATGTTCTTATTACCATAACTCATCAAACGTTGACATGTGTGTACAGGATCTTTAACTGCGTAATTTATCTTCTGCGCACGTATACACAGCAAGGGTGTTCAGGCACAAGCAGGTCTGCGCATCTGTTGACCTGGTGGACAGGAAAAATCTCCACCCTTAACTGATCAGGTTCGCCCAAACCAGGGATCAAACTCAGGAAAGTCAGGGAAGAATCCAGCACTCTTGACCGTTCGGCCACCACCACATATGTTGGTTTCAGCTTCAAAGAGGCATCAAGGCATGCAGTTATAATGTATTCTGTATACACACACACACACACACACACACACACACACTCATTCACTCATTCACTCATGTACGTCCCCTCATCCTCAATCACTTGTACACACACACATACATGTACACACACACACACACACACACAGAGTCTGATGCCCCCCCCCCCTCACCCCCCTCCCATCCCCCAGCACAAAGTCTGTGTGTGTCAGTCATTCTGCAAGATGCAATAATTAAGACTTGGAGCAGAGCAGTGTTGATTGGGTGTTGTTTTTGTTGTTGCTGCAGGTTTTGCATGGAATGCTGTCAGTGTTTGCAAAAGACCACAGCAAGGTTCTCATCTTCTCTTACTCCACAAGGGTAGGTCCACTCACTAAAGTCTGTGTCCGCAATTTACTCTTGATGTTGTGATCATTGATGGATGCTGGTGTTTGTGTATGTGCTGCTTTGAAGGTAAATAATAGACGGGCGCAATGGCTGAGTGGTTAAAGCGTTGGACTTTCAATCTGAGGGTCCCGGGTTCGAATCATGGTGACGGCGCCTGGTGGGTAAAGGGTGGAGATTTTTCCGATCTCCCAGGTCAAGATATGTGCAGACCTGCTAGTGCCTGAACCCCCTTCGTGTGTATACGCACGCAGAAGATCAAATACGCACGTTAAAGATCCTGTAATCCATGTCAGCGTTCGGTGGGTTATGGAAACAAGATCATACCCAGCATGCACACCCCCGAAATGGAGTATGGCTGCCTACATGGCGGGGTAAAAAACGGTCATGCACGTAAAAGCCCACTCGTGTACATGCGAGTGAACGTGGGAGTTGCAGCCCACGACGCAGAAGAAAAAGAAGAAGAAGAAGGTAAATAATCATGTGGATACAGCATAGATCTTTAATCATTAAATGACCAGTAAGGTTTTTTTTGTTTTGTTTTGTTTTTTTGTTATTTTTTTGTGAGGAAAGGAAACTCTTTGAATGGAAAATACCCTGACATTTAGTTACAGAAAGAAATAGAAAAAAACAAACATAACTCTATGTTGTCTTTCATTGTGAAAGACTAGGTGTAGGTGACAACAATAAAAACATAAAAGCTGCAATCAAATTAAATTAGAAGGACATTAAAGAAAAGAGTACAGATGAATGCATAGGCGCCTATATTGAGGCTGTATGAAGATTTTTTTTAAAAATGGCATGACATAAATTAATGCATCGTTCACCGAAAACGAACTTGTCTGAAACTGCCTTCTATTAAGAGCCACGACTATACATCTCCAAATATTTGATTTTTCTATGTTTTGCAGTTTTTTGGGGGGTAGCGTGTTTGCACGGATATAATGTGCCACAACCAAGCAAAAGGGCAGTGCGTTGTTCTGTTTGAAAATGTTCTCCTGAGGTGAAGAAGGAAAGGATAAGGTCAGGAGCACTACATTACAAGCCTTGTGGCCGGATGAAGACTGGAGCGTCTGGGCACATGATCTGAAACAGCAACAAGCCCAGCTGTTGTTAACGATATCTGTGTGTGGCTGTGAGCCGCTTCCTCACAGTGGGTAGTCCTGCTCAAACCATTTTTTCTTCAAAGAAACAGCACAGCATAAGCACATAAACACAAAAATCACGGGAAGGGAATAAAGCATGGATTATGCCAAGCGTTACCCAATAAGAAACAATTGAGAAGAAAACTTATGTGTGTGTGTGACTGTGTGAGTGTGCATTTTTTAAAGGTTCCTTGTTATATATGTATTTATAACCAAGTTTAATTTCATGATTAAGACTTATTAACTAATGTATTTGTATGTCGAACCTTCATATATATATATATTGTTAACAAGTACACTATGATGTTGATGGTACAACGCCCCTCCGTCCCTCACCCCCAACCATCTCCCGCCATGTTCGTGTGAGTGTTTTGATTTAAATCATAGAATGAATGTCTTCACTTTTAAAAGTTAAAATAAGGCTTTATTTTCTTTACGATGAGCCTAAGGGCAAATTTCTGTACTCTGTATCGGACAATGAAGTGATTGATTGATTAAAGGAATCAATGTAATTATGATCACGTTGACACATATGAGGCAAAGCAGTACATGAAGAGACACAAAATCACAAAGTATTAAAAAAAAAAAAAAAAAATGAAACGGTATGTGATGTGAGAGAATGAGTGTGGGAGTCATGGTGGCAATTTGTGCACAGAAAAAGAAACTGCAGGTGGTCCTGACTGAGTTTCAACAAGCAGGCACCTCCTTGAAGCCAGTCTGTGGCATGAAGGAAGGGGAGTTAACCGCTTGAGTGCTGCAGGGGGGGGGGGGGGGGGGGGGGGGAATTTCCGTCCACGTCATCATAGGAATTTTCCTGTGTAGCAAAATCACTAAATTCATCCAAAATTGTCATGATTGAATGGTGTGCTAATTTTCCTTTCAGAAAGGTACAGGTTATGATATGGATACATTTTGAACAAAATGATTTGTTTTTATGAAAGTTGTGTCCATCAGAGCACAAAGACCGTTTCTCCAACTGCATAAACACTTCAAACCGGCAATTTCTCATGTTAGTCATTTTGGAGATACGTGGTTTTTGCCTCTGAACAGACGTCGTTCTGCAGTTGTTATTGGTTTTGTTATGCTTAGTTGTTACTCTGAAGAGATATACCAGCACCTAGATATGCGGTTGTTCCTCTGAACAGATGTTGTGCCGTAGTTATCATTGGTTTTGTTATGCTGTGTTCTTGTGCTGTTGAGATGACTAGACTCGAGATATATGGTTGGGGCTCAGAACAGACGTTGTGCGGTAGTTGTTACTGGTTTTGTTATGCTGTGTTGTTGTGCTGTTGAGATGACTAGCCCTGAGATATATGGTTGTGGCTCTGAACAGACATATTGCTGTAGTTTTTACTGTTTTGTTTTTTCTGTTTTTTTTGTTTTTTTTCAATAGAAAGAACATAATTTGTATTCAGTGAGACGGGCGCAATAGCC
Organism: Babylonia areolata; assembly: GCF_041734735.1. Lineage (NCBI taxonomy): Eukaryota > Metazoa > Mollusca > Gastropoda > Neogastropoda > Buccinidae > Babylonia > Babylonia areolata. The sequence goes on along the minus strand of NC_134895.1, from coordinate 46,265,597 downwards.
GAATGGTTAAAACATTGGACTTTCAATCTGAGAGTCCCAGGTTCGAATCACGGTGACGGTGCCTGGTGGGTAAAGGGTGGAGATTTTTACGATCTCCCAGGTCAACATATGTGCAGACCTGCCAGTGCCTGAACCCCCGTTGTGTGTATACGTAAGCAGAAGATCAAATACGCACGTTAAAGATCCTGTAATCCATGTCAGCGTTCGGTGGGTTATGGAAACAAGAACATACCCAGCATGCACATCCCCGAAAGCGTAGTGTGGCTGCCTACATGGCGGGTTAAAAAACGGTCATACACGTAAAAGCCCACTCACGTATATACGAGTGAACGTGGGAGTTGCAGCCCACGAATGCAGAAGAAGAAGTATTCAGTGAAATCACACTGAAATAAGAAGAAAAAAAATCAATATAAACTGGCTGTTACAAATATGAAACATTGTAAATGAAAGAATAAAGATAAAGGCACATATGCGTTGGAGCTGCCTGTCTAGATGTGGATGAGCAGACATGGTAATTCTACCAACAAAAATCTTTTTTCTTTCTTTCTTTTTTTTCCCTTTTTTTTTTTTTATATAAATAATGTTCACACCAAAACATTACAGAAAAGTATGACATACGCTTTGTTGCATTTTGTTGTAGTGCTGAAGACGTGACTAGCCTCCCCCTCCACACCACTACCCCCCTTTGTTGTGTTGGCATTGTCCCAGTTGCTGGACATTCTGGAGCAACACGTCATGAGCGAAGGTTTGGACTATCGCCGCATCGACGGCACGGTCAACGGTCGTCGGCGCCAGGAGATTGTTCGAGAGTTCAACACCAACCCTGACATCTTTCTCTGTTTGGTGTCCACAAAGTGAGCCTGGTTACCTCCCTTTTTTTAATGACTGGAGATTATTCAGGAATTCGACACCAGATATCTTTTTTCTTTGTCTGCCTAGCAGATGTGGTGTAGAGTATATGGATTTGCCTGAATGCAGTGATGCCTTCTTCAGAAACTAAAACTACAAAACCGCTTCGTTCATCAATTGGGCTGGCAGTTGATCAACAGTTTGAGCCACAGATTGTGCCATATACCGTATTAGGACTGTGTTCAGTGTTCATGTTTATTCATGATTGAAATATAGTCTGCTTCTGGGTTTGGCAACAGTTATGATGCTATTTCTTTTCAAGGCTGAAGGAAAATTTGGGTAAGGCTAATGACGGGTTAATCTGTCATGAAGGCAGTGAACAGGTTAATTCAAGACAGTGAACATGTAAGCATGTATCTTATCATGAAGCAGTTGTTTCACTTTCCGAGGCCCCAGGGCTGTTGGCAGATTTTGTTGTTGTTGCTTTTGTTGTTTTTAGTAATCTGTGGAAAATTTGAATGTTTATTTAACATGCAGATTTTTACAGATGCAGGTTTATTTTCAGCCATATCTGATGATAAACATGTTTGTTTTTTCCTCAGAGCTGGAGGACTGGGTCTGAACATGACTGGAGCCAACAAGGTTGTGATCTTTGACCCAAACTGGAACCCTAGCCATGACCTGCAGGCGCAAGACAGGCAAGAATTTGAATCCCGCAAGTATTTTCACACACAAACATATACAAATGTACGCAACACACACACACACACACACACACACACACACACACACACACACACACACACAGGCACGCACCGTGTGCAAGCTGAAAAAAACCCACACACAAAACAACTACACGTTTCCAAGAGGTGGGTGGAGGGATAAGGGGAAAATTGATTTTTATCAAGAAGTACCACTTTGCTTCATTCTGCGCAACTATGTAAGATATATATCAATGTGATGAAAGAAAGAGTGAAGAATTATTTAAGTCTTGAAATTTGCTTAAATGAGTATCTGCACTGTACGTGGGCAGAGATAGTTGTTTGTTGTGTGGAGCACAGCCTACAGGATTGGACAGATAGTTGTTGTGTGGTGCAGAGCCTACAGGATTGGACAGATAGTTGTTGTGTTGTGTGGTGCAGAGCCTACAGGATTGGACAGATAGTTGTTGTGTTGTGTGGTGCAGAGCCTACAGGATTGGACAGATAGTTGTTGTGTTGTGTGGTGCAGAGCCTACAGGATTGGACAGATAGTTGTTGTGTTGTGTGGTGCAGAGCCTACAGGATTGGACAGATAGTTGTTGTGTTGTGTGGTGCAGAGCCTACAGGATTGGATAGATTGTTGTTTGTTGTGTGGTGTAGAGCCTACATGATTGGATAGATTGTTGTTTGTTGTGTGGTGTAGAGCCTACAGGATTGGACAGATAGTTGTTTGTTGTGTGGTGCAGAGCCTACAGGATTGGACAGATAGTTGTTTGTTGTGTGGTGTAGAGCCTACAGGATTGGATAGATTGTTGTTTGTTGTGTGGTGTAGAGCCTATAGGATTGGACAGATAGTTGCTGTGTTGTGTGGTACAGAGCCTACAGGATTGGACAGATAGTTGTTGTGTTGTGTGGTGCAGAGCCTACAGGATTGGACAGATAGTTGTTGTGTTGTGTGGTGCAGAGCCTACAGGACTGGATAGATAGTTGTTGTGTTGTGTGGTGCAGAGCCTACAGGATTGGACAGATAGTTGTTGTGTTGTGTGGTGCAGAGCCTACAGGATTGGACAGATAGTTGTTGTGTTGTGTGGTGCAGAGCCTACAGGATTGGACAGATAGTTGTTTGTTGTGTGGTACAGAGCCTACAGGATTGGACAGAGACGGGATGTGGAGGTGTACCGCTTGATCTCTGCCGGCTCCATTGAAGAGAACATCTACCTCAGACAGATCTACAAACAGGTAATGCAGTGTACTTCTTTGCCACAATAGGAGGATTTTTAATTGCATGTTTTCTTCTGTTTCTTGTTGTTGTTGTTGTTTTCCATTGTCTGTTTCTGTTACTCTATGTTATAAATGTATTCACAAATCCGCCCCTTTCTATCTCTGCGGCTGCCTTCACCTTTACACTCCATCTCGCTCACTACAATCGCCGCCGTTCTTTCTCTGTCTCTGGACCTTGCAATTGGAATGAACTTCCTCCTTCGCGTCATCAAGTCGCCACACTCTACTTCTTTCAAGTCTGGCCTTAAAACCCACCTCCCTTCCCTGCCTCTTCCTTGTCTTCAGTTTCTCCAGTTATAGAGATATGCATGCGTGTGAATGGCTGGTGCGAAAGCGCTTTGATTTGTCTCTGCACAAGATTCAGCGCTACATAAATACCATGATTATTATTAGTAGTAGCAGTATTATTATTATTATTATTATTATTCTGTAATTCTCATTACCCACATACTCCCATCTCTAATTGCGTGTTTCCTTCTGTTTCTTTCCATAGTCTGTATTCCCACTGCCTGCTTACCCCTATTTCTAATGCACTTTCCTTCTATATCTTTTCATAATCTGTTCTTGTAATTCCCACCACCAATCAGCTCTCATCTGTGAGGGTTCTTTGTTCAGACAGTGATATACAAAGCTGACAGCTGCTTGAGAATTATTAGAACAGACTTTAGTTTGCATGAGGATGGTTCTTTCTTTTATTTATTTTTTTATTATTTTTTTTTTAGTCAGGATGGATATCCAATCTTTTTGCTGCAAAAGATATATATGAATTTCAGTGTGCCTCTGAACTAATTGGGCAGAGGAGAAGTGGCTGCTTTGTACTGCTACTTTTAGAGAGCTGACGTATGTATCTCTATATATATCAGCTCTTCATATTTTACATTTATTCGCTTATTTATCACCATTGTTGTCTTATTTATTTATTTATGTTTTATTATTATCATTTTATTAGTATTACTAATATTATTACTACTACCTTTTTCTATATTATAATTATTTATTTATTTATTTATTTATTTATGCAAGCTTATCTATTATTTATTCCCCCGTTTTTTTTTGTTTTGTTTTTTGTTTTTTGTTGTTGGTTTTTTTTGTTGTTTTTTTTCTCAAGGCCTGACTAAGCGCGTTGGGTTACGCTGCTGGTCAGGCATCTGCTTGGCAGATGTGGTGTAGCGTATATGGTTTTGTCCGAACGCAGTGACGCCTCCTTGAGCTACTGAAACTGAAACTGAAACTGATGTATGACCACTGAGAAAGACTGATTCCATAGTCCAAAATGATGTTAGTCGGTACATAATCAAAAGACAGTCATCAATATTTGGATCAACATTTTTATTAGTTCATTCTTCCTGGCCTTGTTATGTGCATTGTTTGTGTGAGTCTGATGGTCTGTCTGCAGGTGATGAAACATTTTCTCCTTTTCGCTTTGTTTCATCCATGTACCACCTTCATTGGAGGTTTTGCAGTGTGTTTGGTACTGTGCCTATGACAGTTAACACAAGCAGATATGAAAATGTAGTCCCTTTACCAGTGCTTGGCCTGTACGCAGTTCATGATCCGATCCATGAATACACTGAAGAAGTATTATACATTGAGAGGACAGAAGAAAAAGGTCATATTGGAACAGAAATGCTGTGGAACAGAAATGTCATATTGTTAGACTTCCACTCTTACACGCACACGCATGCGCACATGCGAGCCCAAAATCATTTTTCTGCGTCACTGAACTGTGCACGTGTAGCAATGATGTGTTGCAGCAAACATCACACACTCACACACACTCACACACACACACACATGACACCCCCAAAAATCATCTTCCTGCAACACTGATCTGTGCATGTGTAGTGAAGATGCATCGCAGCAAGCATCACACACACACACATATGTAAGCCCCCAAAAAATCATCTTCCTGCGTCACTGAACTGTGCATATGTAGCGATGATGTATTTCAGCAACTAGACAACGTGGTGGTGGGTACGGAGAATGCTCGCCGCTACTTCCATGGTGTCCAGGGGGACGCAGAGAACCAGGGGGAGCTGTTCGGAATCAGGAACATGTTCAGGTTACGTACCGGGGACTCCTGCCTCACCATGGACATTTTGAGTGTGAGTGTGTTTGTGGGTGTGAGGGTGTGTGGTGTGGGGGTGTGGTGGTGTTTGAGAGTGTGAGTGTGTTTGTGGGTGTGAGGGTGTGTGGTGTGGGGGTGTGGTGGTGTTTGAGAGTGTGAGTGTGTTTGTGGGTGTGAGGGTGTGTGGTGAGGGGGTGTGGTGGTGTTTGAGAGTGTGAGTGTGTTTGTGGGTGTGAGGGTGTGTGGTGAGGGGGTGCGGTGGTGTTTGAGAGTGTGTGTATGTTTGTGGGTGTGAGGGTGTGTGGTGTGGGGGTGTGGTGGTGTTTGAGAGTGTGAGTGTGTTTGTGGGTGTGAGGGTGTGTGGTGTGGGTGTGTGGTGGTGTTTGAGAGTGTGTGTGTGTTTGTGGGTGTGAGGGTGTGTGGTGTGGGGGTGTGGTGGTGTTTGAGAGTGTGTGTGTGTTTGTGGGTGTGAGGGTGTGTGGTGTGGGGGTGTGGTGGTGTTTGAGAGTGTGTGTGTGTGTGTGGGTGTGAGGGTGTGTGGAGTGGGGGTGTGGGGGTGTTTGAGAGTGTGAGTGTGTTTGTGGGTGTGAGGGTGTGTGGTGTTTGAGAGTGTGAGTGTGTTTGTGGGTGTGAGGGTGTGTGGTGTGGGGGTGTGGTGGTGTTTGAGAGTGTGAGTGTGTTTGTGGGTGTGAGGGTGTGTGGTGTGGGGGTGTGGTGGTGTTTGAGAGTGTGAGTGTGTTTGTGGGTGTGAGGGTGTGTGGTGAGGGGGTGTGGTGGTGTTTGAGAGTGTGAGTGTGTTTGTGGGTGTGAGGGTGTGTGGTGAGGGGGTGCGGTGGTGTTTGAGAGTGTGTGTGTGTTTGTGGGTGTGAGGGTGTGTGGTGTGGGGGTGTGGTGGTGTTTGAGAGTGTGTGTGTGTTTGTGGGTGTGAGGGTGTGTGGAGTGGGGGTGTGGTGGTGTTTGAGAGTGTGTGTGTGTTTGTGGGTGTGAGGGTGTGTGGTGTGGGGGTGTGGTGGTGTTTGAGAGTGTGTGTGTGTTTGTGGGTGTGAGGGTGTGTGGAGTGGGGGTGTGGGGGTGTTTGAGAGTGTGAGTGTGTTTGTGGGTGTGAGGGTGTGTGGTGTTTGAGAGTGTGAGTGTGTTTGTGGGTGTGAGGGTGTGTGGTGTGGGGGTGTGGTGGTGTTTGAGAGTGTGAGTGTGTTTGTGGGTGTGAGGGTGTGTGGTAATTGGTGTGGCTGTCATAGATTGGTGAATTCGGAACTGCATGAAGGTTCCTGATTATGGTGTTACCTGTAACAGTAGAGGTGTGGGTGTTGCAGTGTGTGTGTGGGTGTGTGATATGTGTGTGAGTGAGTGTGTTTCTTTGTGTTCGTTCGTTCTTTAGTTTAACATATTTCACTATAAGTGATATTAGACGAGGGTAGGGAAAAAATCAAGGGAGGGAAAAGAAATTACTGTGTACACATGCAATTGTGTGTGTTTGTGTGTGTGTGTGTGTGTGTGTGTGTGTGTGTGTGTGTGTGTGTGTGTGTGTGTGTGTTAGATACTGAAAATAATTGGTTAAAAAAAAACCAACATAACAATATGACATCTTTGTAATGAAAAGCTAACAACTATACAGTGAACCAACTGGACTATTTAACAAGAATTTGAAAGAATTTGTACATTAGCAATGGACTGCTGAAAATTGTCGACGCTGAAGACGATTTCAGGTCAGGGATGCGGGACATGTGTGTGTGTCTGTGTGTATGAGTGTGTGTGTGTGTGTGAGTGTGTTCTTGTGTTAGTGTGTGTGCTAAAGAAAGCTGTGGAAACTGCATGTGAGAAAAATATATATATGTATGTAATGAAAAAATAAAATAATAAAAGAAGAATAATCTGTTGAAAGTGTATGACTTTTTTTCCTTTAAAAAACAAAAAAAATTTGCAGTTGTATGATTTTTTTCTTCATTGTCTAAAGACAGATTCCATTGTGTTGATCCAGACTGAACAATACCCATTAGGAACTGCACTTGATATTTCTATATTGTATTTTGTCTTGTACTGTGTACAGCCATAGACTGCAAAGAAATAACGCCACAACTGGCAAATGACATGCTTTTTGACAAAATCATGTTTGGTGCTTGATATGATGGTCCTGTTCAGCACAGTGCTGTTCATCACTCAGTTCAGTATTCAGCTGATTTCGGGCCAGCTGAGTGTTTTGATGCCATGTCATGTTTTGTAGATGACAGGTTTTGAGCTGTGAGATGTGGAGCATTCATACTACAAATGCTGTGCACATTCCTCACACTTTGAAATTATCAGTTACCCCCGAAAACGGAGTATGGCTGCCTACATGGCGGGGTAAAAATGGTCATACACGTAAAAGTCCACTCGTGTGCATACGAGTGAACGTGGGAGTTGCAGCCCACGAACGAAGAAGAAGAAGATATTATCAGTGTTTTCATTTTTTTAATTCGCTGTTGAACTGCTTAATCTTGATGACAACGAAGAATGTGTTGCCTATACATTTCATGGAAATTTGAACACTTAGAGCAGTTACATCTTTTAAACAGTGTTAGTTTGATTAATTTGATATATTAGCACTGAAACCATGTGGAAAAATTAAAGGCTACTACCATTACTACTTAAAGTGGAGTGATGTTAAATTGAAGCCTTCTACCGCTGCTACACTTGCAGAGAAATGCCAAAATGAAGGTATGGTATCACTCAAGGTGGAAAGATGTAAAATGGAAGATTTCTGCCACTGAAAATGGTTGCAGAGAAATGCCAAAATGAAGGTATGGTATCACTCAAGGTGGAAAGATGTAAAATTAAAGACTACTACCGCTCCTACATTTGCAGAGAAATAGCAAAATGAAGGCCTGATATCACTCAGATTGGAAAGAAGTCAAATTGATGATATCACTTCTACTAGCCAAGCTTGCAGAGAAATGCCAAAATAGTCTGATATCAGAGTGGAAAGATGAAAAATTGAAGACTTCCACCAACGGGCGCAATAGCCGAGTGGTTAAAGCGTTGGACTGTCAATCTGAGGGTCCCGGGTTCGAATCACGGTGACGGCGCCTGGTGGGTAAAGGGTGGAGATTTTTACGATCTCCCAGGTCAACATATGTGCAGACCTGCTAGTGCCTGAACCCCCTTCGCGTGTATATGCAAGCAGAAGATCAAATACGCACGTTAAAGATCCTGTAATCCATGTCAGCGTTCGGTGGGTTATGGAAACAAGAACATACCCAGCATGCACACCCCCGAAAACGGAGTATGGCTGCCTACATGGTAGGGTAAAAACGGTCATACACGTAAAAGCCCACTCGTGTGCATACGAGTGAACGCAGAAGAAGAAGAAGAAGAATTCCACCACTACAAAGCTTGCAGAGACATGCCAAAATGAAGGTCTGGTATCGCTCAGTGTAGAAAGATATAAAACTGAAGATCTCCACCACCGCTCTGCTTGCAGAGAAACGCCAAGATGGAGGCAGGGATCGCGGGCCATGACATGGCGGACTACATCCCCTCGTGGCGAGAACAGCAAGGCACGGAGGACAGCTCCACTGTGGACGATTCTGATGACGACGATGGTCGAAGGAAATTGGATGAAGGGTCCAGCGATGAGGAGACGCTGAATGCGTTCAAGGACCTCTTTGATGAAGGTGAAGCAGTGCGATGTGGGTGGTGTCATGTGCTTTGTGGTTTCACTGCTTGGAAATAAACTCGTTCCACTCCAGGTACCAGTTAACTCATACCATGATTACTTCCCCTGTGTACCAGGTGTGAGTATTCTCGTACCAACACTGAGTTCTAATTTCGTTTATTCTTGCTGTGATCAGTTGGCGTTCTAAACTGAAGCAGTTACAGATTCCGGAAGAATGAAAACAAAGCTTTGTTTACATGATAAAATCAACAATCCTCCATCAGTTTTCACCGTTTTAATAAAGCACACTACTTTGTACTGCAGTTGTCTCATGTAGTGCTGGTCCAAGGGAGTTATAGCAGGCATGTAACTGTGGGGTAGAATGAGTTAACCTTCTTTTTGGGCAGGTTTATACATAAATAGACACAAAGCAGCAGTGTTGTGCTGTGTGTGTGTGTGTGTGTGTGTGTGTGTGTGTGTGTGACCATTTGTAGAGACCCAGGCTTTGACACAAAACCAACAGACCAGGAGGAATCTGGTGCACTGTTCTGTGCAGTGCTACAACACGTCTTCACAGAGTTAAGGGAAAAGAAGAAGAAGAAGTAGTGTGTGTGTGTGTGTGTGTGTGTATGAATGTGTGTGTATGTGTATGTATGTGTGTGTGTGTGTGATCTGTGAATGCGTGAGTATACCTATCTTCTTCTTCTATGTTTGTAGGCTTATGTTATCATGTTCGCTTCTATCAACAAGTGTGTAACCATTTTTATACTACCATGAAGGCAGCCAAACCCAGTTTTCTTGTGTAAGCACGTGAAAACACCTAGGCGTGTGTGTTGTATATGTGTAAGTTGTATGATGTGAGCACATAGCGTGATCATGAGAGTGTCTGTGTCACGTTAAGCAGTCCTGATTTTTTTTCTTCCCCCACCTTCCTTTAGTATCTGACGAGGAGGAGAGCAAGAAGCAGCCAGCAACGCCCAAGACCCCAGCAAAAATCAGCCAGCCCACACCCTCCACATCCGGTCTTCACACAGCCAGAAGATCTGCACAACCACCCGCCAAACCCCTTCACCGCAGTTCTGACTCCGAGTCAGAGAAGAGCGCTCGCTCATCGAAACCCACCACACGTCAGCGGAAACTGAGAGTCGGCATCAGCGATGGTGGTGGTGGTGGTGGCTGGTTTGAGGAGACAAGTGCCACGGAAGCGTTGAGTTTTCTGGAAGAGGGGGACGTGCGTGCGAGCAAGAAAGGAAAGGCTCCCACGGCCCCACAGCGGAGAGACAAGGAGAGAGGGGTGGGGGTGGGGGTGAAGGGATCCAAGGTGGTGCCCCCTGTGGACGATAGTCTGGTGACGCCGTCGTTTTCGTCGGTTTCTTCGGTGTTTGGTGAGGGTTCAGGTTGTGCATGACGGTTGACAAATGATGATGAGTTTCAGTTTGTGGTTTTTGATGCGAAGGTATGTTGCTTATAGCCCAGCCGATTACATAATGCCAAATAGAATCTGCCACCATCCTTTACCTGGTGTTTAATGTTAACCTGTATTGAAGTAGTGTGTGGCTCTTATTTCTTGAATGATATGTATTTCTAAAAGTACACGTTTCTATTTTTACTGGGATACACCTTCAGTGTGAAAGGGGGCATTTATTGTCACAAAAGATTAAGTTGTAAATGAATGTTCCATTACAGTGGAGAAACCATTGATCACACATTAAGTTGTAAATGAATGTTCCATTACAGTGGAGAAACCATTGATCACACATCTCTCACATTGCTTTTGGCCCAACTTATGATTTTGTCAATCTCATAAAAAAAAACGTAGTGTTGAACTCTAATACTCTAATGTTTTCAGAACAGAACAGTACAGTGGTAAATAAGTGTTTCACCCCAGCTCCTATTTGAGAGAGAGGTGGCAGAGTGGTCAAGACATTTATCTGCCTGTACAGTGTCTGTGAGGGTCTGGGTTTGAATCCTGGTCTCACCCTTTCCCCAAGTTAGACTGGAAAATCAAACTGAGCGTCTGACGGGCGCAATAGCCGAGTGGTTAAAGCGTTGCGTTGGACTGTCAATCTGAGGGTCCCAGGTTTGAATCAGGGTGACAGCGCCTGGTGGGTAAAGGGTGGAGATTTTTACGATCTCCCAGGTCAACATATGTGCAGACCTGCCAGTGCCTGAACCCCCATTGTGTGTATATGCAAGCAGAAGATCAAATACGCATGTTAAAGATCCTGTAATCCATGACAGCGTTCGGTGGGTTATGGAAACAAGAACATACCCAGCATGCACACCCCCGAAAACGGAGTATGGCTGCCTACATGGCGGGGTAAAAACGGTCATACACGTAAAAGCCCACTCATGTGCATACGAGTGAACGTGGGAGTTGCAGCCCACGAACGCAGATGATGAGATGATGATGATGATGTTTCACCCCAGCTCCCGTTTGAGAGAGCGGTGGCAGAGTGGTCAAGACATTTATCTGCCTGTACAGTGTCTGTGAGGGTCAGGGTTTGAATCCCGCTCTCGCCCTTTCTCCCAAGTTAGACTGGAAAATCAAACTGAGCGTCTGGTCATTCGGATGAGACAATAAACCGAACGTCCCATGTGCAGGACACACTTGGCACACTGAAATAGAACCCATGGCAGCGTAAGTGTTGTCCTCTGGCAAAGTTCTGTAGAAGTAGCAGTCCAGTCCAGCAGGTAAACAAGTGGAGTGATGGCCTAGAGGTAACGTGTCCGCCTAGGAAGCGAGAGAATCTGAGCGCGCTGGTTCGAATCACGGCTCAGCCGCCGATATTTTCTGCCTTTCCACTAGACCTGCAGTGGTGGTCTGGACGCTAGTCATTCGGATGAGACGATAAACCTGAGGTCCCGTGTGCAGCATGCACTTAGCGCACGTAAAAGAACCCACGGCAACAAAAGGGTTGTTCCTGGCAAAAATTCTGTAGAAAAATCCACTTGGATAGGAAAAAACAAATAAAACTGCACGCAGGAAAAAAAAAAAGAAAAAAAAAAGGGTGGCGCTGTAGTGTAGCAACGCGCTCTCCCAGGAGAGAGCAGCCCGAATTTTACACAGAGAAATCTGTTGTGATAAAAAGAAATACAAATACAAATACAAATACACGCATGCACTCAAGGCCTGACAGGCGGAGTTATGCTGCTGGTCAGCCATCTGCCCAGCTGATGTGGTGTGGTGTTTTATGGATTTGTTTGAATGCAGTGATAGTGATGCCTCCGTGAGAAAGTGATAGTGAAGACCTACCCTGGGTGTTTTCAGAGCAGTACAGCATAATAGTGATACCTCCTTGAGGAGTTGAAACTGAAGACCGACGGGCGTCATAGCCGAATGGTTAAAGCGTTGGACTTTCGATCTGAGGGTCTCGGGTTCGAATCACGGTGACGGCGCCTGGTGGGTAAAGGGTGGAGATTTTTAAGATCTCCCAGGTCAACATATGGGCAGACCTGCCAGTGCCTGAACCCCCTTCGTGTGTATGCGCAAGCATAAGATCAACTACACACGTTAAAGATCCTGTAATCCATGTCAGCGTTCGGTGGGTTATGGAAACAAGAACATACCCAGCATGCACACCCCCGAAAACGGAGTATGGCTGCCTATATGGCGGGGTAAAAACGGTCATACACGTAAAAAGCCCACTCGCGTATATATGAGTAAATGTGGGAGTTGAAGCCCACGAACGCAGAAGAAGAAGAAGAAGAAACTGAAGACCTACCCTGGGTGTTTTCAGAGCAGTACAGCATTAAGGTGATACCTCCTTGAGGAGTTGAAACTGAAGACCTACCCTGGGTGTTTTCAGAGCAGTACAGCATAATAGTGATACCTCCTTGAGGAGTTGAAACTGAAGACCTACCCTGGGTGTTTTCAGAGCAGTACAGCATAATAGTGATACCTCCTTGAGGAGTTGAAAGTGAAGACCTACCCTGGGTGTTTTCAGAGCAGTACAGCATAATAGTGATACCTCCTTAAGGAGTTGAAACTGAAGACCTACCCTGGGTGTTTTCAGAGCAGTACAGCATAATAGTGATACCTCCTTAAGGAGTTGAAACTGAAGACCTACCCTGGGTGTTTTCAGAGCAGTACAGCATTATGGTGATACCTCTTTGAGGAGTTGAAACTGAAGACCTACCCTGGATGTTTTCAGAGCAGTACAACAGATAGTGATACCTCCTTGAGGAGTTGAAACTGAAGATCTACCCTGGGCGTTTTCAGAGCAGTATGGGGTGGTGCACGTGCACAACCACCCCCAGGTGGTGGGGGCCAGTCGGGTGGAGGATCATGTGACTCGCTGCGCCATGCACGACGTCTTTGAGCTCAGCACCAACACACAGGCCCCAGCTGCACTCTGCGACCCCATGTCACAGGTGTGTTTGTCACTGTGTGTGTGTGTGTTGTGTAGTGGGTGTTGTGTTACATGTGTGTGTGTGTGTTGTGTTACGTCTGTGTGTGTGTGGAGGTGTGTGTTGTGTAGGGGGTGTTGTGTTACATGTGTGTGTATGTTGTGTTACGTCTGTGTGTGTGTGGAGGTGTGTGTGTGTGTGTAGGGGGTGTTGTGTTACATGTGTGTGTGTGTTGTTACGTCTGTGTGTGTGTGTGTATGGAGGTGTGTGTGTGTGGTGTGTGTGTGTCAGTGTGTGTGCAGGTGTTGTTTGTATGTGTTTGTGTGTATGGGAGAGAGGGAGTGTGCAGTGTGTCTCACCACAAAGAGTAAACGTACATGCTCTTTGTTTGATGTATAAGGGTTTTCAATCCCCTTGAAAAACGTACCTGTTTAGAATATCCAGGTGGTAAATATTCGGCCATACTGTTCTGAAATTGATTTTGTGTTTTATTTTTAATAACTGCTGTGAACACCACACACACTCACACCCACCCACACACACACCCACACACACTCACACCCACCCACACACATTGTATACCAATGTAAGAGGTGGGTTTATTGTTACTTTCTTTGTATTATAATTTTATACATTATTTTGATATGTTTTGAACGTGCGTATGCAGTTTTTGAGAATTTTATGTTGTGTTTGATACATGGGTGTTGTTGACTGGTTGAACCCTTTAAAAGAGTTTAAGGAATTTGCACCCAAGCAGTGTTTGAGCATCAGATTTTGTCTCAGTAAAACGTTTTCCACATTCGTAAACACGCATGAAATGCAAGCAAAGGAAACATAACTTCTACAGTATTTCTAGCTGTGTCTGCATGTGTCAGTTCAGAGGTGGAAACCAGTCACATTCAGTGTATTTTCTGTGTTTTTTCACCATCAGTATGGCTAAACATCAGATGCTACCTGTTCAGCAAGTTCTGGGAACAAAGTATTTATGGATTCTGGTAGTGATCATGACCCAGACATCAACGAATCTGCACAGGGTTCATCAGACAGTTCAGTCAATGATGATGGTGGTGAAAATTGGTGAAATGGTTTTTGAGATATTTGACTACAAGCCAAGTACCCGTTCCATTCATACAGACAGCTGAAAGCCACCTGGGGCCGTATTCAAGACAAAATTCATTTTGCCTTCAGGCGACGGGCGCAATAGCCGAGTGGTTAAAGCGTTGGACTGTCAATCTGAGGGTCCCGGGTTTGAATCATGGTGATGGCGCCTGGTGGGTAAAGGGTGGAGATTTTTACGATCTCCCAAGTCAACATATGTGCAGACCTGCTAGTGCCTGAACCCCCTTCGTGTGTATATGCAAGCAGAAGATCAAATACGCACGTTAAAGATCCTGTAATCCATGTCAGCGTTCGGTGGGTTATGGAAACAAGAACATACCCAGCATGCACACCCCCGAAAATGGAGTATGGCTGCCTACATGGCGGGGTAAAACGGTCATACACGTAAAAGCCCACTCGTGTACATACGTGTGAACGTGGGAGGTGCAGCCCACGAACGCAGAAGAAGAAGAAGAAGCCTTCAGGCAAGTTATCTTTGACATGGTTGGGACCCATGGGTACAGTTTACCTTGAAGGATAAGTTATCTTCGTATTCAAGACACAAGCAGTTCACTCAGACAGCTAACCCATCGTCTTTTTTTAAAAAATCCCACGATTCCCGTCTGCGCATGCTCTCAGTTTCACTTCTCACCACACCACAGCTCGGAACATTATCGAGAGAATTCACAAAACACATGCTATCCGTAAAGCACGCCTGTTTTCCCTTAAAAAAAAAAAAAAAAAAAAAGAAAGAAAGAAAGAAAACTGCTGCAAAAGGATCCGCCATATTTACCTCTGCTTCGTGGGCAGTCACCCTTGGCAGGTAGTAACGGTAAATTTCCTTCGGGTTTGTAGACACGCGGGTAGACTCTTGTGTTCATGAATCCTGGATATTACTTACCCTCAGGCAGTTTGCCTTGCCTCAGGCAGTTCTTCCTTTAAGCGTGTTGGGTTACGCTGCTGGTCAGGCATCTGCTTGGCAGATGTGGTGTAGCGTATATGGATTTGTCCGAACGCAGTGACGCCTCCTTGAGCTACTGAAACTGAAACTGAAACTCAGGCAGATTACCTGCAGTTACACATTTACCCTCAGGCATGATGCTCTCTTGATACGGCCCCAGGCAGGGAGGACTGTAAACTCCATGGCAAGCTTCCCTGCCAGTTTAATGTGGAAAGAACTCGGGAGGGGAAAACATACCGAAATTGACCGGTTCTTCTTCCTTCAAATTGACATGTGTCAACCCAGCCAGAAATACTGTAGAAGTTAGTTCCCTTCGTTAGCGGTTTATGCGAATATAGGAAAGTGGATACCATTATAACCCTTTGAGCCCTGAGTTCCTGAGCAATTTTAACCCTTCTGCCTGAGCTCCTGAGCCAAAATTTGCAAATAATTGGTATTTAATGTGTCACGGCAGATATAAAAAGAGTGCCCTGACCACCGCTTTACCGGTGGTAGAGAAAAATGACATAATGCCTAGCCACCGGTTGAGCGGTGTGTAAACACTTGTGTCGTGTTTTGCTGTTGGTTGACTTATATTGAAATCGATCTTTTTTATCCAAAGCATATGCACAAAACACAGTGAAAAGGCGCGGCCATGTTGGTTCGCTGACATCAGAATATTACGGTTTTTCTGATTGGCTCTTCAATATAAGTCAACCAATAGCAAAACACGACACAAGTGTTTACGCACCGCTCAGCCGGTGGCTAGGCATTAGGTCATTTTTCTCTACCACCGGTAAAGTGGTGGTCAGGGCTCAAAGGGTTAATGAGACGAGTTTTGACACCCTTGCGTTGCTCAGGTGCACAGATGAATGAGTTCAGTTATCAGTTGTGTTTCATGTTTTTTTTGTGTTTTGTTCTTTTCTTTATGATTGTAATCCTCTTCATCGCAATTGGTGTTATAGAAAACCAAATCTTGAATCTTAACTGCATACAGCCCGGTGAAGAGGAACCTCCGGAAACCAGCAAGTTGCCAGCCTCCAGTCGCAAGGGGCAGAAAGGAAGAGCAGCAGGGAAGAGAAACGTGTCCAAGGACCACAACTCTGCCAGAACTGTGGACCATGGTCGCTGGCACGTGCTGGTGGGACAGACGCCCTCTGCCATCAGAAAGTCAGTTCACATTGTTGTTCCTCAGTAATTGTTGCAGTTTGTTTCTGCGCCGTTTGGTTTTTTTTTTGTTGTTTGTTTTTTTTTGATTGAAAGGTAGGCTGGCTGTGTGGGTGGAGGGGGTGGAAAGAGGTGGGGAGTATGTGGGGTATGTGTGTGTCAGGGGACGGGGTGGGGGTATGTATGCGGGGGGAGGTGGGGGGGCAGTGTGTGGGGGAAGGAGTTGGGGGGGATCTGTGTGTGTGTGTGTTTGCATGTGTGTCCAAGCCTGCAGAGCAGACAGACAGGGGTCAGTTGACTCAAGAAGAAGTGTGTAGCACACAGAATGTTACAAGATTCTTTTGCAACTTTTTTATGCAGTTTAAAATTTTTTTTTTTTTAATACCTTTTTACCAGAAGATCCAACAGTTATCCAGCTGTAACACTGAAGTATCAAAACAGATTTATTGCTTCATAAAACCATTGATATCTCATTCAGAACATTATGTATTCATGCATATATTTCACATCACACATCTTTGCACTTAAAATGACTTTTACAGTTTGAGTTATTCCAAACACTTTTTTTTTTTTCATTTTTTCATTTTTCTGTCAGAAAACATTGGGGTCAGCTGAAAGAGGTGGCAAAGTGCCAAGACGCGATCACTCTGGCACAGCGTGTGCTGGTGGCCTCCCCAGAGGAGCGGCTGGCCATGCTGAGGGAGCTGTACAGGTGTCGTCATGACGACGGCCTTCACCCCACCCTGGACTCCATCCTGACCAAGCCCGAAGAGCTGCCAGTCAAGGCGCTGGTTCGCAAAACTGCTGCACGAACGCCAACTGTCGGAAATCAGACACGAGCAGGTAACCAACAACCATCTACCTGAATATCTAGTCATCAGCCCCATCCACATGTAATGTGCAGCTTCTGTTCAAACATGTTTCTGTGTGTGTGTGTGTGTGTGCGTGCGTGTGCGTGCGTGCGCACAAGTTTTTATATTGATATGCACTTGTATGTATCCTAATTTCTACTGTATTTGTGTATGATTTTCGATTTATGTTCATATCTCTTGTTATGTACTATTCCCCTGAATATTCCTTGTGACCCCGGTACACTTGGTAATAAAGACATATTCTATTCTGTTCTATTGTAAATGTAGTAGTAATGTGGTGACTGGTGATTTTTAAAAATTTTTTTGTTAGGCTGGGTAGATCTATAACAAATAGTAGAGAGTGGTAACTCTCTGAATGGTGATTTTTTCAGCTTCTTTTGTTAGAGTGGATAGATGTATAACAAATATTAAAGAGTGGTAACTCTCTCCATGCACAAGGTGACTAGTGATTTTTTAGCTTCTTTAGTTAGACTGGGTAGATGTATAACAAATAGTAGAGAGTGGTAACTCTCCCTATTCACAAGGTGTCGAGCGTTTTTTTTTATTTAAAAAAAATTTTGTGTGTGTTTTTTTAGCTTCTTTAGTTAGGTTGGGTAGATGTATAACAAATAGTAAAGAGTGGTAACTCTCCCCATTCACAAGGTGTCTAGCGTTTTTTTTTTTTTAATTTTTTTTTAGCTTCTTTAGTTAGGCTGGGTAGATGTATAACAAATAGTAAAGAGTGGTAACTCTCTCCGTTCACAAGGTGACTAGCGTTTTGTTTTGTTTTTTAGCTTCTTTAGTTAGGCTGGGTAGACGTATAACAAATAGTAGAGAGTGGTATCTCTCTCCATTCACAAGGTGACTATTTTTTATTATTTTTTTATATTACAGATTCTTTGGTTAGACTGGGTAGATGTATAACAAATAGTAAAGAGTGGTAACTCTCTCCATTCACAAAGGTACACAACTTCCAGGTCATTGCTGCTTATGCTACCAATTCAGCTAGAACACAGGTGAATAAAAACTGAAGGTAATTGGGACAAGTCCAGACAATTCCTCAAAAAAAAAAAAAAAAGGAAGCCACTGGGCTGATCCTAATACTGATCATTTGGCATGTGCACACAGCAGCAGTGACAGAAGAAATGTGCAAACACAAATCGGCTTTTAATCAAGGCTGGCATAGCCTTTTAATCCTGAATAAGCGACACAGAATATACACACAATACAGAACAAACACATGGTTGCATTTAATGGGTTTTTTTTTGTTTTGTTTTTTAACTTGAAATGAATAAACAGCGAGGCCAGGAGAACAAATTATTAACAAATAGTAGAGAGTGGTAACTCTGACTGGTGATTTATTCAGCTCCTTTTGTTAGGGTGGGTAGATGTATAACAAATAGTAAAGAGTGGTAACTCTCTCCATTCACAAGGTGACTAGCGTTTTGTTTTGTTTTTTAGCTTCTTTAGTTAAGCTGGGTAGATGCATAACAAATAGTAAAGAGTGGCAACTCTCTCCATTCACGAGGTAGATGTAGCCGTCATGTTGTGACTGGTGATTTTAAACTGCCACCGTTAGATTGGGTAGACGTAGTAGTTATGTGGTGACTGGTGATTTTTCACTACTATGGTCAGGTTAGGTAGATGTAGCAGTTATACAGTGATGTGATTTTTAGCTACTTGGCTAGGTTGGGTAGATGTAGTCATGTGGTAAATGGTGATTTTTAACTACCATGGTTGGGTTGGGTAGATGTAGTTGTTATGTGGTGACTGGTGATTTTGAACTATCATGTTTGGGTTGGGTAGATGTAGTTATGTGATGACTGGTGATTTTGAACTACCATGGTTGGGTTGGGTAGATGTAGTTATATGATGACTGGTGATTTTGAACTACCATGGTTGGGTTGGGTAGATGTAGTTGTTATGTGGTAAATGGTGATTTTTAACTACCATGGTTGGGTTGGGTAGATGTAGTTGTTATGTGGTGACTGGTGATTTTTAACTATCATGTTTGGGTTGGGTAGATGTAGTTATGTGATGACTGGTGATTTTGAACTATCATGGTTGGGTTGGGTAGATGTAGTTGTTATGTGGTGACTGGTGATTTTGAACTATCATGTTTGGGTTGGGTAGATGTAGTTATGTGATGACTGGTGATTTTGAACTACCATGGTTGGGTTGGGTAGATGTAGTTATATGATGACTGGTGATTTTGAACTACCATGGTTGGGTTGGGTAGATGTAGTTGTTATGTGGTGACTGGTGAGTTGTCCTTGGCAAAATTTCATAGTAAAATCCACTTAAATGATATACATCAATACGCATGTGTTTGTGTGTGTGTGTGTGTGTGTGTGTGTGTGTGTGTGTGTGTGTGTGCGCACTCATGTTTGACTGAAGCCTGACTGAATGACAAGGGAAACAAATGATGAGTGCCTGAAGGCAGCTTTGAGTCAGCTCTGCTCAGGTTGGCAAAGCCCTTTGTGCCCTGCGAAGTGCTTAGAGACAGGTCTGAGGCCAGACACGATATGATTACCAGTGATAACAATAACGATGACTGGGGTCTGTGGTGGTGCGTTTCAGGGAAGAAGAAGACAAGTCAGACCAAACCCGCTGCCGGCAAGAAACCAGCTGTGAGGCGGAAGCGGAGGGCCCCAGGGCTGCTGTACACCGATGAAGACGACACTCAGCTCTCGCAGGCGCCAAGAACCTCCGCCATCGACCTCGAAGACGAAAGCGGCGGCGAGGACTCCATGTACGATGTCGGAGACATGGTCAGCCCAGCAAAGGTCAAGGCCGTTCGAAACAGACGGAGGGCGGTGGGGGGATCCACACGTGGCCGTCAGACCCAGCAGAGCGTCGTTTCACCGTCGCTGTTCTCCAGGAGTGAAGAACACAGCCAGCATCAAGGCGTGGCATCATGGAAGGACACAGACAGACTGGCCGAGCCTGCAGGGTCTTTGGAGACAGAGGACATGGACGGACTTCTCAGTGAACTGGGCAGACACCCCGCTGATGCTGAAACCCGTCTCGGACTAAGGGAAGCAGACCTGACAAAGTCTGACGCTGCTTCCACAGGGTGCAGGAAACAGAACGTTGACGATTCAAACCAAACGGCTGTGACTGTCAGGCAAAGATCAAAACTTTCCGTGCTTGACGACATATTCTGCGAACCGGAAGACTGTCAGCTGAAGAAACGGAAACCACCTCCCAGCAGGGGGTGCAGCAAGCCGAAAGACACAGCACAAAGAACAAACACAGCAGGAATTCTGGGCGATGTTGCTGAGGCTTCCAGCATGTCAGGACTCCGTGCTGAAACAGAGTCGCGGGGACAGCAGGAAACGGAGCTCCACAAGCTCCTCCGAAATCTTCTCTGAGCTGATGAACAACAGCACCCTGTGTGATGACGATGTGGACTGCTTTGGAGAACCCAGCCCATGGAAAAGGCGACACAGAACGAGGGGAACCCAGGCCCAGAAAGCCGACAGACTGCTCCAGAAAAGCAGCGATGATTATCTCCACCTGCTGGAGACGGGTCGCCTGGTGAAGAAGACGCAGCAGAAGAAACGCTTTGTTGTAGAGAAGGACGCAGCAAAACGTGCAGACATGGACCTGGGTGAAAGAGAGGTGCGGAAAGAAAGCAGTGACTTTGACCCCTCGGGGGACTTGTTCTCATGAACTTTCACATCATGTTGGTTATTCTCGGTGAAGTTCCATCTTCAGTGGTCTCTACCCTTATGAGAGGAAGGTGGCAGAATTGTTCAGTGGCTCATTTGCCAATACAGCGTCCGTGGGGGTCTGGGTTTGATTCTTGCTCTTGCCCTTTCTCCCAAGTTCGATTGGAAAAATCAAACTGAGCATCTGGTCATTCAGACAGATTGATAAACTGAGGTCCTGTGTGTAGCATGCATTTTGCACACTGAAAAAATACCTACGGCAATAAAAAGGTTGTCCTCTGGCAAAATCATTTAGAAGAAATCCTCTCTGATAGGTATACACATATATATGCATGCACTCAAGGCCTGACTAAGCGCGTTCGGTTATGCAGCTGGTCAGGCATCTGCCTAGCAGATGTGGTGTAGTGAAAATGGATTTGTCCGAAAGCAGTGACGCCTCCTTGAGAAACTGAAAGTTAATTCTCCATAACTGGAGTGACAAGAAGTGTACTGCAGAGATATAAATAGACTGGGCTGCACAGGGGCAAGGTAAGCCATGTGAACACAGACTACTGCAAGACAAAAAGCTGAACACTTGTGAAAAGAACGCTACACAGATTTTCAAATACATACCACTTTAACACATTCGACCCTGGGGAGCTTACTGCCTTGGCAGGCTTCCATGTCATACTGATGCAGCAAAAACTCTTATAGAAGTTAGTTCCACTTTTATGTGGTTCATACATATGTAGGATTGTGAAAACCATCTTGGTGTCATGTACTGTACCATGTCTAACTGATGCAAACCAGGCCTATCTCTTTGCTCCTCTTGGCCAAAATTTTGCTGGAATTCAGTGATAAGACGTCTCACAAGTCTGCCACCTGTCAGCCAAATAAAATGCCATTTCCGGCTTGAGCTAGTTACTCCATTCACAAT
This sequence comes from Babylonia areolata, assembly GCF_041734735.1. NCBI lineage: Eukaryota > Metazoa > Mollusca > Gastropoda > Neogastropoda > Buccinidae > Babylonia > Babylonia areolata. Next base: position 46,244,071 of record NC_134895.1, on the reverse strand, counting down.
GGCCACAGTTTATACTTACGTAGGATTGTGAAAGCCTTTTGGATTGCATTGTATTGCTCTTTTTTGTCACAACAGATTTCTCCGTTTGAAATTTGATCTGCTCTCCCCAGAGAGAGCGCGTCGCTACACTGAGAGCGCCACCCATTTTTTGTGTTTTTTTCTGCCTGCAAGTTTATTTGTTTTCCTATCCAAGTAGATTTTTGTACAGAATTTTGCCAGGGACAACCCTTTTTTTGCCGTGAGTTCTTCTATGTGCGCTAAGTGCGTACTGCATATAGGACCTTTGTATGTTGTCTCATCCGAATGACTAGCGTTCATACCACCACTCAGGTCTAGTGGAGGGGGAGAAAATACTGGCGACCATTGCATTTGAACCAGTGCGCACAGATTTTCTCGTTTCCAAGGCAGACGCGTTACCTCTAGGCCAATACTCGAACCATTTTAGTGTGGTGAATTTTGACGCCAGAGTGATCCTTGGGCGCAGGGCTCAGTGAGTTAAAAAAAAAGTTGCTGCAACACTCACCGTGTCATTTTGTTAATAGTGACATGTAAGGCAACACACATGATCAAGTACTGACGTGACAGCAGCCGATATTGTCTCCCCCTCCACTAGACCTTGAGTGGTGGTCTGGATGCTGGTCATTCAGATGGGATGATAAACCGAGGTCCCATGTGCAGCATGCACTTAGCGCATGTAAAAGAACCCACAGCAACAAAGGGGTTGTTCCTGGCAAAATTCTGTAGAAAAATCCACTTCGACAGGAAAAACAAATAAAACTGCAAGCAGGAAAAAAATACAAAAATAATGGGTGGCACTGTAGTGTAGCGACGCGCTCTCCCTGGGGAGAGCAGCCCGTATTTCACACAGAGAAATCTGTTGTGATAAAAAGAAATACAAATACAATACAAATATAACACACTTGTCTGCGCAGGCATTCCTTCAGAGGTCTGTTGAAACTGCTGGCCCATGACAGTACATTGCCAAGGCAGCAGTATACACTACAATACATGGCAGCAAAGGGGAGATAATTCTGGTGTGTGTGTGTGTGTGTGTGTGCACAAGGGCCAGTAAATGCTGACCCGGTTTCATTCATTACATCTGTTGTGATCAGTGATCTCTTTGGGACTGTTAAAAAATGTCGACTGTGAGGTTTTAGTATGTATGTCACCTTGAGAGTTATGTCCCTCTGGTGGAAAACCATTGAGTCCAAAATCATGGTGAAGATTTTCTTAGACAATACTGAAACGTCAGTATGTTCTTGAAATCACATGCAGTCAGACTTCATGTGTTTTTTTTGTGTTTTGTTTGGGTTTTGTTGTTTGTTTTGTTTTGTTTATTATTTTGTTCTTAATCAATTATGACAGACTGTAATGAGAACCAATACTCCCAGGGTGTTATTTTGCAGTTTGGACAGCAGAAAATTGTAACACAGATGGTCCTGGGATCTTGCTTCTGATGTGAAAGGAATTGCGTGTGAGGGTGTGATATGTTTTCTTGTGTGTTGTGTGTGTGTGTGTGCGTGTGTGTGTGTGTAGTATGTTTATATGTGCGCGTGTGTGTATTGTGTGTGTGTGTACAACCAGCTTGCAAATGTGTTAGAGATGATTTTCCTTGCAACATAGCCAACACATGGAAGTCAAGGAGAAATGATACAGCAATACTTTCCATTGATGCCTGATGCTTGTATTGACTTGCTATAAACCTACAGAGCTCAGAAGCCCAAAGAACGTATCTGTGTGAGGCGAGTGGGCACATGAGTGAATAAATAGGTATCAGATTTTCAGTCAGAACACCTTTTCTTCAGTATTCATAGGTCTTTGAACGTGTAGGGGTTTTATTCATCACTTTTAAGTGGAAGTAGTGTAAAAGGAAAGGTTCAAAACGTTATGTGCACATTGTGTGAATTTCAGAATTGTGATATGTGTGAGTGTTTGGACATGAATATGTAAGTCTACAAAGTCATGCAAAAATGTAAATGTGTACGGTTTGGAATGGAATAGCGAAGATGATGTGCAGCTATTACAATATTAGTATTACTTTTTTTTTTTTTTAATGTAGTCTGTTTTTCAATTGATTTTACTTGTACACTTTTTACCAAGAAACAGCCTGGAATATATGTCAAATGAATAAATGACTAGGTTCTCAAAAACCTGTCCTTGGACTAAAATGAAAGCGTGTGGGAAAGAGTGTATGTGTGAATGCACTTGTGTGTATGTGCTTCTTTGTGTGTGCGCATGCATACCATGTGTATGTGTGTTTGTGTGCATTTACGAGCTAAGAATAATGGAATACAAAATCAAAGTTGCGATGTATTTTTTGTATTTTCTCCTTACGATTCAAGAGATTACACTTACCACCATGTACATCATACAGTGTGAAACTTGCCAGCAGCCTTTGCTTTTCTCCACATGTCCATTAACACTGTACAAGGTGACTCACCCTTTTATGCACATTGTCTAGTTAATGAAACTGATGCCCTTGACCACTCTCGCTGGAGGATGCTGTGCTCTAGTGGCATAAAGACGTTTGAAAACAAGAGAACGCTGACCATTAAGGAGAAACATGAGCGAAGGAAGCAGGGCTCAACTTCTGGAGACTTTTTCCCTTGCAACACCTGTGGGAAGTGCTGCGCATCCAGAATCGGCCTCTTCTCCCATATGAGGACACACTGACAGATAAGCCTGCCTGCTTACTCATCTGTCGGTCCGATGGGAGACTCCATCAAGTTAATGAAACCTTTCAACACACGTTTGGAGAGGTGCGTGCTTCTTTTTAGATCTTTGTTTCTCTTCACATAGCACTTCGTTCTTTGTCTGTCATCAAAACTATAATTATATTTGAAAAAATAAATGGTTAAATCAATCATCAGAAAAAATGAAAATAACTGAACAGGAATTGATCATCAACTAAAAATTACAGGGAAAAAACAGTTAGAAAAATCAGTCATCAGGAATCGATTAGTCCCATTTCAGTGTGGACTGATCCATAACATGCTACATACACCATATCTTTATTTATTTAATTTTTTTTTAATCTCAGCACCAGGTAACTAACCATACAAGGAGGCTGCAGCACTAAGAGCCAGAGCAATTTTGCATCCTAGTTTGAGAGTCATAGCCCTTCACAAACAACTACGCTGTAAATGGAGAAACCATTGATAATACAGCTCTCACTTTGCTGTTGGCCCAACTGTAAACCTATATCAATCTAATGTAAAAGCTTATACATAATGGCCATATATGTATATGTATGTATGTGTATGTATGTATATATATATATATATATAGAGAGAGAGAGAGAGAGAGAGAGAGAGAGAGAATAGAATATGTCTTTATTACCAAGTGTACCAGGGTCACAAGGAATATTGGGGGGTATAGTACATAACCATGATACGAACATAAATCGAAAATCATACACTCATACACAAACACAGATACAATAGAAATTAGGACACATACATGTGCATATCAGTGTAAGAACTTGTGCATACTCACACATGCACGCACTGCACACACACATGCACACACTCACATACATACATACATTACACACACACACACACACACACACACACACATATATATATATATATATAGTGTGCGTGTATGTGTAGACAGATATATAGACAGACAAACAGATTGATTGATTGATATTTATATATCCAGACCAGCGTGTCTTCACCAGTTCAAAGCTGGCAGTGTTCTCTCTCTGTTGCCTAGCACCATGGACCCAAACAACCTGCAGGGCAGGTGTTTGACAGGGGAAAAAACCCCAAGAACTCTCTAGCCTCCATCCATGTTTGATGGGCAGCACCAGCCACAGCCCTTGTGCTGCACAGCTCGTTAACCCTTTGGCTGTCGCTGACAACAACGCTCGTCAGTGAAGGTCTGCTGCCTGTATTATCATACATATGCATGAGTATGAATGTGTATTTGTGTGTGTTCATATATATATATTTTTTTTAAAATTTATTTTATTTTATTATTATGTTTTCAAAATTTATTTATTTATTTTAATCTTTGTTTTTTTTTCAAGGTATGACTAAGCACGTTGGGTTACGCTGCTGGTTAGGCATCTGCTTGGCAGATGTGGTGTAGCATATATGGATTTGACCGAACGCAGTGACGCCTCCTCGAGCTACTGATACTGATCATAAAATTATGTTTGATCGCGCGCGCGCGCGCTGTGTGTGTGTGTGTGTGTGTTACTGAGTTTCACTGTCAAATTCACTGTCCCGAACGCAATAACGAACATTTTCATTGTCACTTTTTCTGATACCACGAACCCGTGCACTACTTTCTAACCCCAGGCGAGCACCAACAGCTACCTGTTTGCACACTGACTGTATAATAGTCCTTCAGGGCTGTCGCGGGGCCACGAGATGGGAAAGGATTGAGCGGTGGGGATGGATGATGAGAGATACGGGTATTGATCAGACAAACAACACAGTACAATGCCTGGGGAACTACGGGACAGGGGAGGGGTGGCTGTGGTGTGTGCATGTGACACCACAACCCACCGGGAAGGTGGGGGTGAGGGTTGTCATCCCGAGTCGCCTTGTTTATTCCCGATGTTGCCTATTCCTGATTTGTTATTTCCCTATTTTGCCCATTCCTGATTTGTTATTCCCGATTTTTGACTATTCCTGAATTACCAGTGAGGGACAAAAACAACCCACGAAGTGTTTTGCACAGTCCCTTCTGTCTTTCGTTACATAGTTTGGAAGGCTATCGGTTTGTTTGTTGTTGTTTTAAAAAAAATATATTTTATTTATTTATTTTTATGTTTGGTGGTCAAAGTTTCACGTCCAATTTGCAAAAGTTTCGCTTTGAATTGGCTCGTATACGCCAACCCATATCAGTTTCAGTTTCAGTAGCTCAAGGAGGCGTCACTGCGTTCGGACAAAACCATATACGCTACACCACATCTGCCAAACAGATGCCTGACCAGCAGCGTAACCCAACGCGCTTAGTCAGGCCTTGAGAAACCCATATCGATCTGCTTTAATGAATAAACACACACACACACACACACACACACACGCACACACACATACATATATATATATATATATGAAACAAAAGAATAAGACTACACCCCCCCTCCCCCCTCCTTCAACATCCATCCCACTATCAGCTGGTCACAAAATGGAATCGATCACCATCACGATGTGGCTTTCGTTTAACATGTTTCCAAGGATGAGTGCTACGCACGTAAAGCTGATGGACTGCAATCATTGGTGCTGAATGTTTTATGTCATTTGACGAGGAAGGGGCGGGGTGCTGCGGCCGGGGAGGGGGAAGGGGGTGGGGTGGGTGAAGGAGGTAGATAGTTAAAAAAGAGACAGGGAGAATGCAAGTGCGTAATATAAAGTGAGGGGTGGTGGTGGGTGGTGGTGGATGTGACTGTGGGAATATGCATGTGTATCAAGTGAAGCGGGGGGGAGGGGGGGGAGGGTAGGGGAATGAAACGTCCAATCCCAACAAAAAGCAATTATTACTGCCAACACCCAGCGCCCCCCCCCCCCCCCCACCACATCCACCCCTTCACCCGCCCTCCCTTACCCACCCTCCACCCCTACTCTCTGTCCTCCACCTCCGTCCCCTGCACCAGTTCATGACAAAAAGAAACACACACACACACACACACACACACACACACACACACACAACTGAAAAGAGAAAGAAAAGAAAGGAAAAAAAAAACCAAAAGAAAAAGCTACAGGCCCACAAGAACAAGAAGAAAAATTGAATCTATATAGCACATTTCCATGTAAAACATGCTCATCTGTGCCGCTGCACAGTGTAAAAACCCGATGTATAAAAAGCATGCGTTTAAACTTTAAAACAACAAAGGCCTACATAGCATTATTCATAAGCCCTGCATGAGAACGGGCCTTGCGATTTGAAACCAGTGTCTCGTTCACCGCATCTCTGCCGGGACGTATCTCCCTCATCACCGGACCTGATGTTAACTTCAGTT
>NC_134895.1:46210588-46215588 GCF_041734735.1 Babylonia areolata | reverse complement strand
GGACGCTAGTCATTCGGACGAGACGAAAAACCGAGGTCCCATATGCAGCATGCACTTAGCGCACGTAAAAGAACCCACGGCTGCAAAACGGTTGTCCCTGGCAAAATTCTGTAGAAAAACCCACTTCAATAGGAAAACAAATAAAAACAACAACTGCAGTCTCTCTCCTCAATCCTCTCCCCCCCCAGCCCCCAATGCTATCCTTTCTCCCTCCTCCCTACCCCAATGCTATCCTCTCTCCCTCCCCTATACCCCAATGCTATCCTCTCTCCCTCCCCCATACCCCAATGCTATCCTCTCCCCCACCCCTATACCCCAATGCTATCCTCTCCCACCCCCTATATCCCAATGCTATCCTCTCCCACCCCCTATACCCTATTGATATCCTCTCCCACCCCCCCATACCCCAATACTATCCTCTCCCTCCCCCATACCCCTATGCTATCCTATCTCCCTCCCCCATTGCTATCCTCTCCCACCCCCTATACCCCAATGCTATCCTCTCCCACCCCCTATATCCCAATGCTATCCTCTCCCACCCCCCCATGCCCCAATACTATCCTCTCCCTCCCCATACCCCTATGCTATCCTCTCTCCCTCCCCCATACCCCAATGCTATCCTCTCCCACCCCTTATATCCCAATGCTATCCTCTACCACCCCCCAATACCCCAATGCTATCCTCTCTCCCTCCCCCATACCCCTATGCTATCCTCTCTCCCTCCCCCATACCCCAATACTATCCTCTCCCCCCCCCATACCCCAATGCTATACTCTCCCACCCCCTATATCCCAATGCTATCCTCTCCCACCCCCCATACCCCAATGCTATACTCTCCCACCCCCCATACCCCAATACTATCCTCTCCCACCCCCCAATGCCCCAATGCTATCCTCTCCCGCCCCCTATATCCCAATGCTATCCTCTCCCACCCCCTATATCCCAATGCTATCCTCTCCCACCCACCCATACCCCAATACTATCGTCTCCCACCCCCCAATGCCCCAATGCTATCCTCTCCCACCCCCCCATACCCCAATGCTATCCTCTCCCCCCCCTATACCCCAATGCTATCCTCTCCCACCCCCTATATCCCAATGCTATCCTCTCCCCCCCATACCCCAATGCAATCCTCTCCCACCCCCCCATACCCCAATGCTATCCTCTCCCCCCCTATACCCCAATGCTATCCTCTCCCCCCCATACCCCAATGCTATCCCCCCATACCCCAATGCTACCCCCCATACCCCAATGCTATCCTCTCCCCCCCATACCCCAATGCTATCCCCCCATACCCCAATGCTACCCCCCATACCCCAATGCTATCCTCTCCCCCCCTACCCCAATGCTATCCCTCCCTATACCCCAATGCTATCCTCTCCCCCCTATACCCCAATGCTATCCTCTCCCACCCCTATACCCCAATGCTATCCTCTTCCACCCCCTATACCCCAATGCTATCCTCTCCCCCCTATACCCCAATGCTATCCTCTCCCACCCCCTATATCCCAATGCTATCCTCTCCCACACCCTATATCCCAATGCTATCCTCTCCCACCCCTATACCCCAATGCTATCCTCTCCCACCCCCTATACCCCAATGCTATCCTCTCCCACCCCTATACCCCAATGCTATCCTCTTCCACCCCCTATACCCCAATGCTATCCTCTCCCACCCCTATACCCCAATGCTATCCTCTTCCACCCCCTATACCCCAATGCTATCCTCTCCCCCCTATACCCCAATGCTATCCTCTCCCCGACCCCAATACCCCAATGCTATCCTCTCCCACCCCTATACCCCAATGCTATCCTCTCCCCGACCCCAATACCCCAATGCTATCCTCTCCCCCACCCCTATACCCCAATGCTATCCTCTCCCCCACCCCTATACCCCAATGCTATCCTCTCCCCCACCCCAATACCCCAATGCTATCCTCTCCCACCCCTATACCCCAATGCTATCCTCTCCCACCCCTATACCCCAATGCTATCCTCTCCCACCCCTATACCCCAATGCTATCCTCTCCCACCCCTATACCCCAATGCTATCCTCTCCCCCACCCCAATACCCCAATGCTATCCTCTCCCCCACCCCAATACCCCAATGCTATCCTCTCTCCCTCCCCTATACCCCAATGATATCCTCTCCCACCCCTATACCCCAATGCTATCCTCTCCCACCCCTATACCCCAATGCTATCCTCTCTCCCTCCCCTATACCCCAATGATATCCTCTCCCTCCCCTATACCCCAATGCTATCCTCTCCCACCCCTATACCCCAATGCTATCCTCTCCCCCACCCCAATACCCCAATGCTATCCTCTCCCCGACCCCAATACCCCAATGCTATCCTCTCCCCGACCCCAATACCCCAATGCTATCCTCTCCCCCACCCCTATACCCCAATGCTATCCTCTCCCCGACCCCAATACCCCAATGCTATCCTCTCCCACCCCTATACCCCAATGCTATCCTCTCCCCGACCCCAATACCCCAATGCTATCCTCTCCCACCCCTATACCCCAATGCTATCCTCTCCCCCACCCCAATACCCCAATGATATCCTCTCCCCCACCCCTATACCCCAATGCTATCCTCTCCCCCCATACCCCAATGCTATCCTCTCCCCCCATACCCCAATGCTATCCTCTCCCCCCTACCCCAATGCTATCCCTCCCTATACCCCAATGCTATCATCTCCCCCCTATTACCCTAATGCTATCCTTCCCCCCCCCCATACCCCAATGCTATCCTCTCCCCCATACCCCAATGCTATCCTCTCCCCCATACCCCAATGCTATCCTCTCCCCCCTACCCCAATGCTATCCCTCCCTATACCCCAATGCTATCATCTCCCCCCTATTACCCTAATGCTAACCTTTCCCCCCCACCCATACCCCAATGCTATCCTCTCCCCCCCATACCCCAATGCTATTCCCCCATACCCCAATGCTACCCCCCCATACCCCAATGCTACCCCCCCATGCCCCAATGCTATCCCCCCATACCTTAATGATATCCTCTCCTCCCCATACCCCAATGCTATCCTCTCCCCCCCCCATACCCCAATGCTATCCCCCCCTACCCCAATGCTATCCCTCCCTATACCCCAATGCTATCATCTCCCCCCTATTACCCTAATGCTATCCTTCCCCCCACCCCCCACCCATACCCCAATGTTATCCTCTCCCCCCCTCCACTCCCATACCCCTCTCCTCTCTTTGTTTACACCTAGACTCGGTTAGATATGGTATTTTCTATGTTTTTATCTTTGTTTTTCTTTGTGTTCAAACACTGCCTGGTCTCCCGACAATCAGTGTTAATCTTTTTTCCCCTCTCACCCCCGCTTTCACAAACACTCACTGCCACACTCAAATCATGTTGTTTTTTTTAAACTTTGTTTTGGCTATGCTTGGATTAATCAAGGAGTGGGTGACGAAAAATCATTTGTGCGAATTATCCGCCGACTGATTGACTGCAGATGGCAAGATTGGGGAAATCACATTAAGTACAACGACAGATGTGGTATATATATAGAGTGTATAGTTCGACTCATTTAGTGAAGAAATATCTGTCTTTGAATTTAGATCGTTATTTACGATTTATTTTGACCAGATTTAGATTTGGTATAACCGGAATTAATGTTCATAAGTTTCGCTATAACAATATACATAAATCTGCTTTGTTATGCCCATTGTACAAAGTCTCTATTGAAGATGAAGTTCATTTTGTTTTGATGTGTCCTGCTTTGCATAATCTCCGTGTGAAATTCTTACTGAAGAAGTAATTATACAGATCCATATTTGTTCCGATCAGGTCTGCTGATGGCTTCCAGCAATGAAAATATCGTTCGTAGTTTGGCACTTTATCTGTTCAAAGCATTCCAGCTACGAGCGTCTCTTGTATCTTAAATTTTGTGAGGACCTGTGGTGCTTATCTACGTACTGATTATTAACCCTGTTGTTGCCCCTCTTTATATGGGGCCATGGCCTTAAATGAATAAAACATCTCAGTCTCAGTCTCTCAGTCTCACTGCCACACTCACACCTCATCAAATGGCAGTGCAGCGCCATCTACCAATGTCGGGTCGCCTCGAGGCCACCGGGTGGATGAGACCGCGCACTGCCGCTAGCATCCAACACTCACCCGAAACGACGCAACCTTCATGGAACAAAGACCCAAAGTCCCTGGACAGCTTAAAATTAACCTTAAGGGCTTTTGTTAAGAAGTTCGTTCAACACACAACTCTTCAGTGATGCTGTGTCACTCCTGAGGAGTTACCAATGGTGCCTGCAATAATTCGACATCTGCAGGACGTCGCCTACTAAAGCCTGCACAACAATAACTAGTTGCTCATTAGTAGAACCGCCCTGTGTGTTGCCTGTGGAGTGGAAACCACCACCACCTTCCTCCTCCATCGACAGCCCCCTCCCTCCCCACTCCTCCCCGCACCCCGCCCCTCCATTTCCCCCCGGGCCCCCTTCCCCGCCTCCCCGCCTCCCCGGCCCCCCCCCCCCTTCCCCCACGCCTCCTATCCCGCCCCCCTTGAATCTGCCGGCAACAGACACTTGGCATGACCTGGGTCATTTGTTGTTCTCTGCACTGCCGTTCATATCAGAAGCTAGTATCTGTCGCCCCATGCAGGAGTCACATCACAGGTCCAGCATGATACATACATCTGCAGTGCTCGGCAAGTTTTAGAAACAGTTATCGCTTATCCGCGGGACGTGGTTGACAAACACACAGCCGACAGACCTGGAGGGGTCTGGTGAACAGTTCTTCTGTGTGTCGCCCACAATGAGCTGAGGGAGAAGAAGAAGAAGAAGAAGAATAGAATAGTATAGAATAGAATATGTCTTTATGTCTTTATTACCAAGTGTACCGGGGTCACAAGGAATATTGGTGGGTGGGGGAGGTCAGGGGGGCCGGGGGGGGGGGGGTTAATATATAGCAAGATACGAACATAAATCGAAAATCATACACAAAACACAGATAC
>NC_134895.1:46203088-46205588 GCF_041734735.1 Babylonia areolata | reverse complement strand
TCACCGTTCCAAATAACAGGTTAGTGAAAGAGGGGGATTTGAAGGGGTGTTAAAAGCGAATCCTCAAGCAACCAATACGCATTCAGAGCCCGCAGTGAATGAAATTAATGCATTGTGGAATTGGTAGGGAGAGTAAGACTTGGTGCTGTGAATAGACTCCCCCCCCCCTCCCACCAACCCCCCCTGCCCCCCCACCCTCTTTTTGTGTTCGCGCAATGGCAACGTCTCTCTCTGTCTCTGCCTCTGTCTCTCTCTGTGTCTCTTTCTGTGTCTCTCTCTCCCTCTGTCTGTCTGTCTCTGTCTCTTTCTGTCTCTGTCTCCTTCTCTGTCTCTCTGAGTGAGTGAGTGAGTGTGTGTGTGTGTGTGTGTGTGTGTGTGTGTGTGTGTGTGTGTGTGTGTGTGTGTGTGTGTGTGTGTGTGTGTGTGTGTGTGTGTGTGTGGAGAGAAAGTGGGGGTAAAGGCACTGTCCAGTTTGTTCACAGTAAAAACGAAACAAAACAAAACAACATCAACAAAAAACAGCGATGTAGAGTTACAAAACATCATAAGAAATACCAACACCAACAACATCAACCACAACAAACAAACAAACAAACAACAACAAAATCGCAAATAACTCACTGTGTACAAGACAAAAAAGTATATTTATGGAAGGAAAAACAACTTGAAACCTTTATATAAAGTGGCAACAATTATATGTGTTTTCATATCACATAAAAGGCATAAGTGATCTTCTCTGTACATTGTACACACACACACACACACACACACACACACTTACACACACACAAAACAAAAACAAACAAACAAATAAAAATAAAACCACGCCCACACACCCACAATCCTTTGTTAGGTCACCACAAGGCTACCCACCAGCAGAAGACTCTTCACTGGTGTTGAATCATTTCGCTGTACGCTCACTAGTACCTTGTTCTGAGCAGGCAGAACACCACCCACGAAGCCTCTACCCACCTCCCACCCCCTACCCCATACCCTCCACACCCCTCACCCCCACTACTGACCAACACGGTAAGGCAGACAGACTGAGTGAAGACCGCCACCACGCCCCTTCGACGACACTGAGTGAAAGAATCTACCGACGCTGAAGTCGCTGTCACGAACTTTCCACAGACATAATTATGATGTCATCACAGGTATAACTTTTCTTGTGATGTCACTACTGACATATGATGTCACCACATCCATAAATCTTTTATATCAAATCAAATCAAATTATGGTGCTTAGAGCCTCGCTGACCACTGAGGCCATATCAAGGCTATCGCCACGTTAATACCTACTTACTACAAGTCAATGGTAAATAATAATTAAAAAAAAAAAATCCCAATAAAAACTAGTCACCGCTTTAAGCTTTCCACTCAAAGTTTAAGTTTCACGGTGAAAGGTTCATCACAGGGAATACATCGAGGGGCCTCTTCCCCCTTCAACAAATAAGAATGAGTAAAAAAAAAAAAATAAAATAAAAAAAGCGCGCCCCCTGCGCACAGTCTGCACAACACAGACTCCTCCTTTCTATCCTTCACCACCGATGGGAGGGTCTCTTTTAGGTCTGGACGGATTTGGAACAGCATGTTGTCCGTCTGGGTGTTCCACTCCTCTTGCCTAAGATCCTTAACGTAAGTGATCACCTTCTGCTTCATGTCTGTGTATGGTACGAAGGATCTCGATAATTCTTCCTTTACAGCGTTCTTGGCCAGCTGGTCTGCCCTTTCGTTACCACGAGTGCCAACATGGCTGGGAACCCAGGCCAACACAACATCATATCCTTTCTTCGCTGCGAGAGTAAAAGCATCGTAGAATTCCAGCAGTTTGGGATGAGTGAGATTCCTGCAGGCAGTTGCCTCCAGGGCTGACAAGGAGTCGGAAAAGATCATGAATCTCTTTTGTTTCGAACAGAGAAATCTTTTATATGTCATCACAGATTAAAAAAAAGAAACAAAAAAAAAACACAAAAAACAAAAAACAAAAAAACCCCCCAAAACAACATGATGTCACCACATACCTATGGCGTCACCGCGAGTATATCTTTTCATGATGTCACCACAGACATATGATGTCATCACCACATATACAATTATATCTTTTATGTGCATTTCTATAATGTCACCACATACATGTCTTTTTATATTACGTCATCACAGACATTATTATCTTCTCTGTGATGATAGCAGCACAGACATATCTTTTATTCGATGTCACCACAGACGTATCTGTTGTATAATGTTACCATCTTTTATATGACGACACCACAGACGTATCTTTTGTATAGTGTCACCATCTTTTGTATGATGTCACCACAGACGTAACGTTTATAATTATGATGTCACCATATACATATGGTGTCACCACAGATATCCACAGACACATGTCACCACATGTTTTTTATATGATGTCACTGGATATTTTCTATTACGTCACCACAGACACACCTTTTATGATTATTTTTTCTGACGTCAGCACACACATGATGTCACCGCAGAC
>NC_134895.1:46180588-46198088 GCF_041734735.1 Babylonia areolata | reverse complement strand
TTAACTTTGAATCACACTTAAAGGACATAATCATAAGCTCTCTCAGAGGACACACAAGCTCTCTTTAACTTTGAATCACACTTAAAGGACATACAAGCTCTCTTAGAGGACATGGTGGATGTCTCAAGAGAATGCGTGAACACACACATAACGTACAACCCTCACCTCAAACACACACACACACACACACACACACACACACACACACACACACGCACACACACACACACACACACACAACCACACACACGCACACTCTCTCTCTCTCTCTCTCACACACATACGCACACACATACACACACACACACACACACACTACACACAATTCACGCTCAGTCGTCAACGATTGATTAGAACTGTCCTACCCAATGTATTACAAACAAACTCAAGAGATAGAGAGAGAGAGAGAGGGAGAGAGTGAAGGGAGAAAAGAGGGAGGGAGAGAGAGGGAGAGAGTGAGAGAGAGAGGGGGGAGAAAGAGAGAGAGAGAGGAGAGAAAGAGGAGAGAGAGAGAGGGGGAGGAGAAAGAGAGAGAGGAGAGAAAGAAATAGAGAGACAGACAGACAGACAGACAGAGAGGGAGAGAGAGGGGGCGGAGAGAGAGAGAGAGAGGGAGAGAGTGAGGGAGGGAGAAAGAGAGAAGGAGAGAGGGAGAGAGACATACAGACAGACAGAGGAAGGGAGAGAGACAGACAGACAGACAGACAGGGCGAGAGAGCGAGAGAGAGGGAAACAAACACAAGAGAGAGGGACGGAGAGGGAGAGAGAGAGGGGGGCCGGGGCTTAGTGTGTGTGTGAGAGAGAGAGAGAGAGAGAGAGAGAGACAGAGAGAGAGAGACAGAGAGAGACAGAAAGATAGAGAACGGAAAAGGGAGAGGGAAGGGCGGGGAGTAGGCTCCAGAAAGGCCGGAGGAGAGGAGAAGAGAGAGAGGAGAGAGAGAGAGAGAGAGAGGAGAGAGAGAGGAGAGGAGAGGAGAGAGAGAGAGAGACAGAGAGGAGAGAGAGAGGAGAGGGAGAGAGAGAGAGAGGAGAGAGAGAGGGGGGAGAGAGAGAGGAGAGAGAGAGAGAGGAGAGGGAGAGAGAGGATAAGAGAGAGAGGAGAGAGAGAGGAGAGAGAGAGAGGAGAGAGAGAGGAGAGGAGAGGAGAGCGAGAGAGAGGAGGAGAGAGAGAGAGAGGAGAGGACAGAGAGGAGAGGAGACAGAGAGAGGAGAAGAGTGAGAGAAAGAGAAAGGAGAGGAAGAGAGAGAGAGAGGAGAGGAGAGAGAGGAGAGAGAGAGGAGAAGAGAGAGAGAGGAGGAGAGAGAGAGAGGAGAGGAGAGAGAGAGAGAGGAGAGAGAGGAGGAGGAGGAGAGAGAGAGAAGAGGAGAGAGAGGAGAGAGAGAGAGAGAGAGAGAGCCAGTGACTCGTGGCGACAGCAGGCTGGTTGGTGTGTGAGGCAGGTTTCACTTCCCGTGCCCACCCCAACTCCACCACACAACGGGACGACAGGCGGTGGTGGGTATTGGAGGGGGGACGTTCAACAACCACTGACAACAACAGATCACACACACACACACGCACACACACACACAACCCCAGATACCGTCCGTCACTGCCAGTCTGTCTGTGTGTGTCTGTGTGCCGGCGGTGGGTGTGTGTGTGTCTCTCTCTCTCTGTGTGGATTTTGGTGCCAGACTGAAGTATAGATAGATAGATATACATACATACATACATATCATATATCGTGGTGCCTGGATTATTATTACTGTGCTTCTCACCTGCATATCCTGCTGGCAGTTTGTTGGTTTCGTTTATTCTTCCAGTGAATTTCTCCTACCTACCCACATCCCCCCATTGAGAACGAGAACAAGCCTTCTTCTTCTGGGTTTTTCTTTTTTTCTCCTGGGTTGTGTATTTTTGTGGGGGTGGTGAGAGAAAAAGGAACGTTTTCGTGTTTTTGGTTTAGTTGTTGGGTTTTTTTCTTTCTTTTTTGTGTGTGTGTGTGTGTGTTGGTTTTTCTCTGGAAGTCTGGTGGAGAAGACAAAGGTACCATCCGTTTGTCTGTGTCTGTTCGTCTGTCCGTCCGTCTGTCAGTCCGTCTGTCTGTCTGTCCTCTCTTCTCTCAGAACATTTTTTTTTTTTGTGGTTTAATATCATAGCTCAAATCATCTACACATCTGTCAGAATTTCTCCTCTCCCCTCTGTTCCCCCTCCCCCACCACCTTACCCACCATTCTTCTAAATTTCTTTTTTTTTTTCCTTCCGTTTCTCTTCTATCAGGCCGATTCCTTATGTTAATATTGATTTTAGCATTATTTTACTATATTATGTATTATTTGTTTTATTTCATTATTTCATTACTTACTGTTTATGAATGTTATTTGATACAATTGATGATACGGTTCATCAGCCGTCGTGTTAAAATTGAAGTGCAACGTTGTGAGCAGAGTATAAGCTTTAAGCTTGTTGATGCTCTTTCGTCATTGACTGCATTGTAATCATGTGTATTGTTCAACAATTAAAAGATAATTTAAACCAAATCCAATCATCTTCACACTGCAGGTTGTAAAATGTTCCACGTCGGTATAGTATTTATTTCTGATTATGTGCACAATGTATAACACTAATGTATTCAACTCTCTCTCTCTCTCTCTCTCTCTCTCTCTCTCTCTCTCTCTCTCTCTCTTGTCTCCATCTTGTTTCCTTCTTCAGAAATATCGATAGCTTGATATGATACTCCGACGAAAGTTATTTGTGAGTCGTGGTTGAAAAACAAAAACTAAACGTTGTTTCGCCGGTGAATCAAAACTGCAAAGCAACCAGACTGAAAAAACAAAACAAAAAATTATCCGTTTAACACAGAGTTCCATCAAAATCATGTTTGAAACCAACACTGTAATTTCCATATAAAGATTGAAATCATGACAGTTTGTATCCCGTTGTCTATTCAACACCCTACTTCATCCCCACCTCTCTGTCTCTATCTGTGTGTCTCTGTCTCTCTCTCTGTGTCTCTCTCTCTCTCTGTCTCTCCCTGTCTCTCTGTCTCTCTCTCTCTGTGTCTGTCTCTCTCTATGTCTCTCCCCCCTCTCTCTCCCAGTCTCTCTCTGTCTCTCTCTGTGTCTATCTCTGTCTCTTTCTGTGTGTGTGTGTGTGTGTGTGTGTGTGTGTGTGTGTGTGTCTGTGTGTGTCTGTGTCTGTGTGTGTTTCTCTTTCTCTTTCTCTGTGTGTCTGTCTGTCTCTGTCTCTGTCTCTCTCTATCTCTCTGTCTCTGTCTCTCTCTCTGTGTCTCCACCTCTCTCTGTGTCTCTGTCTCTCTCTCTCTCCGTCTCTCTCTGTCTCTGTCTGTCTGTCTGTCTCTCTCTCTCGGTGAAAGAAGTGAACGTGTCAGACATACCATCAGGAAACACCCATAGAAAGCATAGGTGAATTAGTCACACTAGTTAAAGGAAGACAGTAGTTCCGCAACTGTGAATAAAAACGACCCATTCCCCAATACAACTTTAACCCGTTAAATCCTGGGGAGTTCACACACTCAGCAGGCTCCCATGCCGTATTGTTGAAAAAAAATCACACACACACACACACACACACACACACACACGCACGCACACACACACACACACACACACACACACACACACACACACAGAACAAAACAACAACAACAACAAAACAAACAAAGAGCTACACCAACAAAAAAAACACGGGAAATGTCCTGTGTTTTCTCCAGATGACGTGTGTGGACACATCCATTTAGAAAAAAAATAGAAGCTAGTTCTCTTTCTGTGTAGTTCATGCATGTGAAGGATTGTGAAATCTATCGTTTTGATGACACGAATTTTGACGCTGGAGCAATGCTCTGGCGCACGGGCCTCCATGGGTTAAAACGCCAAAGCCCTGTTACCCATTGATTTCCTAATTCGTGGAGGAGCGCTACAGGTTGACAGGAAGCTGACTGTGTAGGTCGGCAGGGGAACATGGGTGGGTGACGGGGGCTGTGTCACCTGGGGGATTATCACCCGTGAATAATTCACTCGTCACAGGTAACCAGTGTGAAAATAATAATTATAGCTTTCCGCTTCCGATGGACGCGAACCAAGTTCGTTTATAAAGAATGGGAATACAGCTTTGTGCGGTATTCCTGTTAACGCATAATGTCCAGTTTTATATCCATAGCATGAATTAGGTATCCCCAAGTTGAACCCTTCATATCTGAACAGTACCTTCAAACATATCATTTTAACTTCTCCAAAGTTTTTTTCTTTTCTGCAACGCTTTCGAACGTATAATGGTTTATCGAGTCAAAAGCTCTGTCAAATACGCAGTATGATAGAAAACTCTTCACCCTTTCTTCCCGTCTGGGATACTTAACTCTCTCCATACGGACGGCGAAAGAGACGACGTTAACAGCGTTTCACCCCAATTACCATCATCAAAATATTGCAAGCGGAAGGCTCTTATACTGAAGAGGTGAATGTTGACAAAGAATACCACAATTCTGACGACGGAAGCTAAAGGTTGGGTCATTCAGACACCCACTGGAGAAGAGAGGACTGGCCGTACTGAGTGAGTTAAAAGCAAGAACACGAGAAACGATGGAGTCTCCCGTCGGACCGACGGATGAGTAGACAGGCAGGCTTATCTGTCGGTGTGTGTGTCCTCATGTGGGAGAAAACGCCGATTGCCTGACCAGCACAGGTGACTTTGTTTTAGTGAAGAGGAGCTGTGCAGTCTCTTCTCCCTCTCTCTCGCCTACCGACGCTCACAGTCCCACAGGTTCAGATACTGCCACGTGTAAGACGGTCTCGGCAGGTGCAGGTTTTTTCTTCGGAGTTCCGTCTCCTAGGGGGACTTCCAGCCAAGGATAAGAGCTCCCCCTGCCCTTTGGTCATCCTCTTCCGCCTTCACAGCCGTTGGGAAAGGTTTCCTCCTCCGCCTGGTCCGTCGTTGGGAGACTTCACATGCGGCAGGTAGTACTGGGTTACATGGTACCAGTAGCAAGGGCTATGACCCCTGACCTGACGATTAGGTAAACAGCAGGACAAAAGCCAGGAACGCTCAGAGTATACTAAACAACACAGAGCACGTGAACGTTGCTTTTTGTTACAAGAAAGACAGAAAGAAAGAAGAAAAGAACACGAAGGAAGAGGAGAACCAGAACCAGAAGAAGAAGGATTCGCAACTGGAATCAGAATGAAATTCCGCAGATATCAGTTGGAATGATGTGACATGATTCAAATGAATTAATATCATTCGTTGAAAAGAAAAGAAGAAAAAAGAGTGAAGAAAATGCAAAAACCCTTTCTCAAATTATGGCCAGATTAACGTTATTTGTAGTCGGTCAAAACTGAGAAAATTTCCCCCAAAAACAGCGTTGAACGATTTCCGATTAGAAGTCCCAAACTTACATTCTCAGTCTAGTGATCTGTCCACATGTTCCTGCAGGTTGATGACCTGATATTCCAAGTTGAGATTCATTCATTTTTACACGCTCCTCAGCCATTGAATCCCAATGAAGTGATTTAACGTATAATAGGAGAGGTGGTCTTCACTGCAAGGTGGCCTCACAGAGACATGAAATGGACAGGTCCTTGTTGAATGCTGCCACCTGACTGCCAGAAAGTCACCAGGGTGCTGCGTATGGGGGACACGGCGAAAGATGCCATTGGACAGTTGTGGTAGATGTGGAAAACGTGTAGAACACATCCAGAGTGACTTGCTGATGATTTGATTACAGTTTGATCACTGCTAATCCACATTATTTTCTAATGGGAGATGTGGAAAGCGTGTAGAACACATCCAGTCTAACTTACCGGATGCTAGAGAACGGTTATGGAAGATGTGGAAAGCGTGTAGAACACATCCAGTCTAACTTACCGGATGCTAGAGAACGGTTATGGAAGATGTGGAAAATGTGTACAACACATCCAGTCTAACTTACCGGATGCTAGAGAACGGTTATGGAAGATGTGGAAAACGTGTAGAACACATCCAGTCTAACTTACCGGATGCTAGAGAATGGTTATGGAAGATGTGGAAAACGTGTACAACACATCCAGTCTAACTTACCGGATGCTAGAGAACGGTTATGGAAGATGTGGAAAACGTGTACAACACATCCAGTCTAACTTACCGGATGCTAGAGAACGGTTATGGAAGATGGTGTAGAACACATCCAGTCTAACTTACCAGATACTAGAAAATGGTTATGGAAGATGTGGAAAACGTGTACAACACATCCAGTCTAACTTACCGGATGCTAGAGAACGGTTATGGAAGATGTGGAAAACGTGTACAACACATCCAGTCTAACTTACCGGATGCTAGAGAACGGTTATGGAAGATGTGGAAAACGTGTACAACACATCCAGTCTAACTTACCGGATGCTAGAGAACGGTTATGGAAGATGTGGAAAACGTGTAGAACACATCCAGTCTAACTTACCGGATGCTAGAGAACGGTTATGGAAGATGGTGTAGAACACATCCAGTCTAACTTACCGGATGCTAGAGAACGGTTATGGAAGATGTGGAAAACGTGTAGAACACATCCAGTCTAACTTACCGGATGCTAGAGAACGGTTATGGAAGATGTGGAAAGCGTGTAGAACACATCCAGTCTAACTTACAGATGCTAGAAAATGGTTATGGAAGATGGTGTAGAACACATCCAGTCTAACTTACCGGATGCTAGAGAACGGTTATGGAAGATGGTGTAGAACACATCCAGTCTAACTTACCGGATGCTAGAGAACGGTTATGGAAGATGTGGAAAACGTGTACAACACATCCAGTGTGACTTGCTGATGATTTGATTACAGTTTGCTCACTGCTAATCCACATTATTTTCTAATGGGAGATGTGGAAAACGTGTAGAACACATCCAGTCTAACTTACCGGATGCTAGAGAACGGTTATGGAAGATGTGGAAAACGTGTACCACACATCCAGTGTCAGTGTAACTTGCCAAGTTGCTTACATTTGCTTATAATTTGCTCACTGCTAATCCACAATATTTCAGAATGGAAGATATTGAAAACGTGTAAAACACATCCATTATAACTAACCGGATGCCATTGGAAGGTCATGGAAGATGTGGAATACGTGTGGAAAACATCCAGTATAACTTACCGGACACTGTAGGACGGCTATGGAAGATGTGGAAAACATGTAGACCACATCCAGTGTAACTTACCAGATGCTACAGGACAGTTACGGAAGATGTGGAAAACGTTTAGAACACACCCAGTGTAACATACCACTTTGCTTACACATTTTCACCTCCTCATTGCTGTCCACAATAATTCCGAACCATACGCTAAAAAGTCGAAGATTATTATTATTTTCTTATTATACTTTTTTTGTGTTTTTTTTTTGTTTTTTTGTCGTCATTGCTTTGCTATACCGTCTCGTAATGTAGTTATGTCTTGATTTCTCCTCCCGATTTCACCGTCCGATGTGAAGCCGTTGAGTCGCGATCTTTCCCATCGCCTGAGGTGGTCGGGGAAGGGGGGTAGTGGGGGGGCAGTGTGTTGGGAGGGGGGCGGGGGCGGGGGGGGGGGGGGGGGGGGCGAACAATGGAAGGTTGTATTCAATGCGGCGTCTCTGCTGGTGTCAGGAGCGATGAATGGAGGAGTCACCGCGTTAAGCGTGATGACTTCTGTTGGCCCAGCTCTCCAGAGAAGCGAAACTCGTGTCAAACTGACCGAAGAAATGGTTTTCTTCTTCTTCTTCTTCTTCTTCTTCTTCTTCTTCTTTTGTTGTTGTTGTTGTTGTTGTTGATATTTGTGACATTTATTCATTGGAAAAAAAAAGATAAGGGCAACACGACAAATCATCAGAGTGAAACAAACACGAAAACAAGACATTCAAAAGGAGAAAATCAGAGGGAAATGTTTCTGACCGAATAAATGTTGTTGTTTTCTTTCTACAAAACATAGTTCACTTGTCCCATGTGACTCTCGTTCGAGAGTCCGTTTAACTTTAAGAAAAGAAAAGAAATTCTATATCTTGTTCCTCTACTCAACCTGCACACTCCTTTTTTTCTGTTTTTCATAAACCACCCTTCGTTCATTTATTTTCATTATGACAGAAGGGATTTTGTTTTTGGCGATGCCCCTTTTTTTCCCATTTGTGAGGTTGCTGGCGCGAACTCTCTCTCTCTCTCTCTCTCTCTCTCTCTCTCTCTCTCTCTCTCTCTCTCTCTTTATCAATCTCTCTCTCTCTTTATCAATCTCTCACTCTCTCTCTCTCTCTCTCTCTCTCTATATATATATATATATATATATATGTATATATACATATCTATCGATCTCTCTCTCTCTCTCTCTCTCTCTCTCTCTCTCTCTCTATATATATATATATATATATATATATATATATATATATATATATATATCCATCTCTCTCTGTGTCTCTCTGAGGGGTAGAGAGAGACTGATGGGGAGACAGAGAGAGAGAGGAGAGAACACATTAAACGTCTTTGAATAAAAACGTTCTGAGTTCTGAGTTCTCTCTCTCTCTCTTTCTCTCTCTCTCTCTCCATTAATCTCTTTCTCTCTCTCTCTCTCCATCAATCTCTATCTCTCTTCCTCTCTCTCTCTCTCAATCAATCTCTTTCTTCCTCTCTCTCTGTCTGTCTCTCTCTCTCTCTCTCTCCATCAATCTCTATCTCTCTCTTCCTCCCTCTCCATCAATCTCTCTTTCTCCACCAATCTCTCTCTGTCACTCTGTCTCTGTCTCTCTCTCTCTCACCTTAAACCGGCCCCCACACTACCCAGTTCCAAAACTCACCACTTCCAGTATCCCTCCTTCCACCCGTTATGAACACACATTCGTCAGTTACCATCCACCCGTTATACCCGCATGAAGGCACCGCTTCCAGGAGAAACAGGACCACGCCAAAGTTTAACTCTCTCCATACGAACGGCGAAAGAGACGACGTTAACAGCGTTTCACCCCAATTACCATCATCAAAATATTGCAAGCGGAAGGCTCTTATACTGAAGAGGTGAATGTTGACAAAGAATACCACATTTATGACGACGGAGGCTAAAGGTTGGGTCATTCAGACACCCACAGGACGTCCGAGGGGTATGTATAGAGGAGAAGATAGGACTGGCCGTACTGAGTGAGTTAATCGTGTTGTCATCAAAATGTCTTCCAATATTCCCCAGTCGTAATTTGAGGCTCTCGAAAGATGCGTTCCTTTCTCTTCGGAATAAACGAAAAATCGGATGCACACACGGATACACTTATGAACAGCACTGTTGTATGAACTCTGAATGTCTGAACTGCTTGCGTATCCAGCTTTGTACTGATTGTATTGTATTGTATTTCACCTATTTTGTCACAACAGATTTCTCTTTGTGAAATTCAGGGCTGCTCTCCCCAGGGAGAGCGCGCTCGCTACACTGACAGCGCCACCCTTTTTTTTTCTGCGTGTAGTTTTCTTTGTTTGTTTGTTTGGTTTTTTTGTTTGTTTTGTTTTTCTGTCGAAGTGGATTTTTCTACAGAATTGCCAGGGACAACCCTTTTGTTGCTGTGGGTTCTTTTACGTGCGCTAAGTGCATGCTGCACATGGGACCTCGGTTTATCGTCTCATCTGAATGACTAGCGTCCAGACCACCACTCAAGGTCTAGTGGAGGGGGAGAGGTTTTTTTTTTTTTTTTTTTTTTTTTTGTTGCCCCATCATCTGCTCCGTTTCAGTGGCATTGCTCCCACGCCGCTCATTTAGATTCCCCCATACATGGCCACACCCGGGTTCGTCCTTCACAGTTCCAGCGTCGGCAGTCCGCAGGAAACCATCTATATTAGGTCGCCTGGAGACCACACACCAGAGGAGACCCTGCACTGCTGCTGAGTCACTTCGGCGGTGGTCAGTGGTGCTTGTTCTGATTTAACGTACTCAGGACACCACCTACTAAGCCCCCTACTAACGACAATAATGGCTTAGTCGCGGAGCCAGACTGAGTGATCGTCGGAACGCAGGAACTTGAATGCGAAGGCCACCAGCCTGTCCACATGAGAACACGTACATTTTAAGATAACGATTTGAAAAAAAAATGAGGGAAAAACCAGATTCAACAGAACTGAAACATAATTGCTCTGTCATGCTAATTGATTTTAACATTTTAAATCAAACTTCACATCAGTTCCTCTCTGGAACGAAAAGCATAGTAAATAAACATAGCGACATCTCTTTTTACACACGTCTTCATTTTGTAACAAAAAATGGAATTGGTGGAGTGTTACTATTTCTATAATGTTTAAATCTATACTTCTCTCGTAGTTTAGAATATACAGGACACCTAATAAGAAAATGAACTTCAATTTTTAGATCATCACACACACACACACACACACACACACACACACACACACACACACACACACACACACACACACACACACAGATGATGATGATGATGATGATGGTGATGATGATGATGATGGTGATGATGATGATGATGATAATGTGAAAAAGATAGACAGGAACACACAGACAATACAGATCGACACACAGACTGGATGCAGACCACTGAATTCGAAGGGCCATGATTAAAAAAAAACACCCAAAAAACAACATGGCACAAGCGATCCAAACCAGACATATCAACGATAACATTTCAGGGAAAAGCAAGAGAATAAAGAGGATTCCATTAGCTTGCAACTAGACGATTTATTTATGCAGGACAAAAAAAAAAAAACAAAAAAAACATGCCTATAATGGCCCAGCCTACATTCTTTGAGAGAGGGAAAAAGAGGGTGGGGTTGGACGTAGGATTGAGGGATTGAGATACAGCCGAACAGTGACACACAGAGAGGTAAACACACACACACACACACACACACACACACACACACACACACACACACACACACACACACACACACACACACACGATCGTTATAGGATCGTTGGAAAACGAAAGTGAATGAGAGTGCGAGCGATGGAGGCGTACATGCGCACGCAATCACACACGCAGACACGCAGACACACAGACACACACACACACACACACACACACACACACACACACACACACACACACACACACACATCTCTCTCTGTCTCTCTCTGTGTGTCTCTGTCTGTCTGTCTGTCTGTCTCTCTCTCTCTCTTTCTCTCTGGCGACATAATGTGAAATTTATTCATGTAATGGTATGCTTTTGTATTGAGTATCTATTTTCCCTTCTTGATGAGGGCAGAATGAAAACAAGCCATTTGTGCTTATTCCTTTTTTCCCTCAATAAAAACGGTTCGTTCTCTCTCTCTCTCTCTCTCTCTCTCTCTCTCTCTCACACACACACACACACACACACACACACACACACACACACACACACACACACACACACACACACACGTAAACACGCATGCATGAAGGATCTTTTTTTCACACACACCCCCTTTTGTAAGCTGTAAATGCAATGCTAGCAACAACAACAAAAAAGAAAAAAGAAAAAAAAGATAACATTTTGTCACTGACAGTAACACTGTACACAGTCTGTTAACCCTTTGTACACTTTTTCTTCCCTGAATGTTCCCATACATTCTGTCTGTCTATTTCAGGATCTACGACTGACTTGTGGGACTGAGAAAGGAAGGCGGTGAGAGGGACAGAGAGAGAGAGAGAGACAGAGAACTGAGAAAATCTCTGCGGGGGGTTCACCACTCACCACAGACCCTCCGCCCCCCCCCCCAAACCTCCCACAACCCCCCCCCCCACACACACACAGACCAACCCTCTCCCCCTAACAAAAGATTCCCCCCGGTCAACCCCCTGCAAGACAACCAACCATCGATATCCAAACGTCTTCCACCGTTCACTTCACTCCAAGTAGTTAAAAAGAAAGAAAGAAAGAAAGAAAGAAAGAACGAAAGAAAAACAGGAAGGGGAAAAACAGCCCATCGACAACCCCCCCCCCCCCCCCAACCCCCCCCCCCCCCCCCCCACCACCCCCTAGCAAAGCCCTCCGCTAAAAGTCTTACGGCTGGGGTTTTTTTTATGGATTCGGGTGGCCACCTTTATGTCAGTTCCTCCTCCCACACTGACTGATCGCCTTACTCTCGATGTGGTGCTGAAAAAAAAAGAAAAGAAAAGTAAAAAACAACAACCCCACCGACATTCTACTGGTGGGCAAATAGTAAGTACATGGATTGTTCGGCCACACACCTGCCAGATCTGATCACTTCGTCACACAAGGCAGCTGCAGCTGTTGCTTCTTCTTCTTCTTCTTCTCACGCGAGTGTGGGTATGTTCTTCTTCTACTTCTTCTCGTCCTGACTCGTTTTGGCTCCACCAGAATTATTGATCCCTTTGGTATAATAATTGACCCATCAAGACAACAGCTGCTGTCTCCCGTTGTGCGCGTGACTTGTTGGGGGGGCGGGGGGGGGAAATATAAACCATAGTGGTTTCTGTGGTCAGTTCCGGTGCTACGAAAATAAACACTGAAGTTGTGTTTTTTTTAGAGTGTTTTGGTGGAAGCGGATGACTTTTGCTTTTTTGCGCTGCTGTGCCACGCAGCCATTTTCAAAGCACTTCGAGGTGGATGTGGGGAATTTTCGAGTTAAATCCACAACGGTCAAACAAGTGAGCCTACCGACCAACCGGCCCACCAACCTGCCGAACCATTAACTGACAGCTGATGCTTCTTTGAGCCCCGTGGAAAATCTGACAGTAAAGGGACAAGGCAGCACCACCATACACCCTTCCCTCCTCCACCTCCAACTCGGACCTTCTATCTCTGACCTTCCTCCACCTCTGACCGTCCTCCATCTCTGACCTTCAATCTCTGACCTTCCTCCACATCTGACCTTCTTCCACCTCTGACCTTCCTCCATCTCTGACCTTCAATCTCTGATCTTCCTCCACCTCTGACCTTCTTCCACCTCTGACCTTCCTCCATCTCTGACCTTCAATCTCTGACCTTCCTCCACCTCTGACCTTCTTCCATCTCTGACCGTCCTCCATCTCTGACCTTCTTCCACATCTGACCTTTACCTCCACCTCTGACCTTTCTCTACGTCTACCTCTGACCATTCTCCACCTCCAACCTTCCCCCCCCACCTCTATACCACACCCCTTTCCCCGACAAGCCACCACAACAACCACTAGCCCCCACCACATACCCCACACCACCACCACCCACGACCCACCACCCACAACAATGTCGCTGCTACAAAAACTTCAGGCCTCCCAGCAGAAGGACGACAACAGACGTCCCTCCAAGAACCTGTCGGTGCCAGGAGGAGGAGGAGGGGCCGGCAGGAGGACGAGCAGCGTGGTGACGGGCATGTCCCAGGGTCCCAGGGCTAGCGGAGGGGGGTCGGGCCCCATGATGACCCAGGGCCCCTCGCTCATCGGCCTCCTGGCCTCCAAGCGGCTGGCCAAGCGCTTCGCCTCCCGCTTCCACAGCCGTCGCTGGGGCTCCCGCCTCTCCGGAGGTCTGCCCGTGCAGAAGGAGCCTTCTTACCGCATGGAGCCCCACCACAAGTTCAACGCCTCGCAGGTTAGGGTGTGAGTGTGAGGGTGTGTGTGGGGTGGGTTTGTGGGTTGTGTTGTTGGGGTGGGGCGTTAGGGGGTGGCGGAGGTCGGGGTTGGGGTGGTGGTGGTGGTGGTGGTGTGTGGTGGTGGTGTGTGTGTGTGTGTGTGTTTTCAAACGAGGAACCTTCTCACAGAATGGAGCTCCACCACACGTTCAACGCCTCGTTTGTGTGTGGGTGTGTTGCGGTGAGGGGGTTAGGGGGGTGTCGGATTTGGGGGGATGGGTGGTGGGTGGGGATGAGTGTGTATGTGTGCATGTGTGAAGGAGCCCTTCTTACCGCATGGAGCCCCACCGCAATGCTTCGCTGGTTAGGGTGTGTGTGGGTGTGTTGGGGTAGGGGGTTCAGGGTGGGTTAGGGGCGTGTGAGTGTGTGGTCTTGGGTTGTGTGTTGGGGTCTCTCTCTCTCTCTCTCTAACGTTGTTATTGTTATTGTTGTCACAAGGACAGACTGGAAGACAAGGAGATGCCTAAAATCTTTATCCTTGAGCAATAAAGTTTTTGAATCTCTCTCTCTCTCTCTCTCTCTCTCTCTCTCTCTCTCTCTCTCTCTCTACCACAAAGTCAACGCATCGCAGGTTAGGGTGTGTGGGTGTGGGTGTGTGGGGTTGTGGGGTCTGGGGTGGGCGAGTGTGTGTGTGTGGTGTGTGTGTGGTGTGTGTGTGTGTGTGTGGGGGGGGGGGGTTGGGGGAGGCGTGCGTGCGCGCGCGTGTGTGTGTGTGTGTGTGTGTGTGTGGGTGGGGGGGTTAGCCCTCCTACCCCAACACAAGATCAAAGCCTCGCAGGTTAGGGGTGTGTGGGGGGGGGGGAGGGAGGGGAGGGGCTAGGGGGGAGGGGGGATGGCGAGGTGGGGTTGGGTTGGGTCGCATTGCCAGGTTGAAACATACGTGGGTAGCTCGGTCTTTTCCTCAAGCAACTTCTAAAATGTGGATTTTTCAAAAATAATTTTTTATTTTACTGTTAAACAATCAAAGATTATTTAAACGCATGTGTACTGTTGAACAATTAAAAGATTATTCGATCAGAATCAGAATTTGAATCAGAATCAGAATACCTTTATTATCACGCAGAGAAATTAAAGTATGGTGTGACGCCTGTGTGTGTGTAAAGCAAAACAGCACACACACA
Organism: Babylonia areolata; assembly: GCF_041734735.1. NCBI lineage: Eukaryota > Metazoa > Mollusca > Gastropoda > Neogastropoda > Buccinidae > Babylonia > Babylonia areolata. The sequence goes on along the minus strand of NC_134895.1, from coordinate 46,183,425 downwards.
CACACACACACACACACACACACACACACACACACACACACACACACATTAATTCGGCATTTCAAACCCCAACCACAGGTGGAAGAGATGCTGAAGTCCCTGTTGGAAGAGAGGTTCAGCCGCTCCCGCTACTCGCCCAAGATCTGCGCCAACATGTGCAAAATCATGGGGGACGAGATCAAGAACCGCGTCAAGCAGATGAACTTCGACCGCTACAAGATCGTCAGCAACGTGCTGATTGGTCAGAAGAAGGACCAGGCCATCATCAACTGCTCGCGCTGCGCCTGGGATGAGAAGCTGGACAATTTCGCCTCCTACACCTTCCAGAACGAGCACATCTTCGTCACCGCCACCGTCTTCGGGGTTTATACTGAGTAGTAGTAGTAGTAGTAGTAGTAGTAGTAGCTGTCGTCAGTCACCACGGCTACGGTGTATGGTTTTTAGCGTAGTGCCTTCCTGTTAAAGCACCCCTCCCCCTCTCTCCCCCCATCCACGCACCCGGCGTTTTTTTTATTTTTTATTTTTATTAAGACTTCTTGCTATTTTTTTTATTTTTTATTTATTTTTTTTTTTTATAAACATTTATCAGAAGTAATACATCTCTCCCGTCATTATATGGCCCGTCAGTACGGTGCACGTTTTGTGTAGTGCCTCCTCCTTCTTCGTTCTGCCCCCTCGGCATTTAAAAAATCTTTTTTTTTTTCTTTTTTTTTTAATGATATTATTTTACTTTTTAGTCTGTCAGAAGTAATATATCTCCCGTCATTATATAGCCCGCCAGTACGGTGCACGTTTTGTCTAGTGCCTCCTTCTTTTTTTCTTCCCCCCTCGGCGTTTAAAAAACATCATTAAGTCTATCTATTCATTTATTTATTTGTTATTTCTTCATCTATCTGTCTATTTATCTATCAGGAGTGATGGCCTAGAGGTAACGCGTCCGCATAGGAAGCGAGAGAATCTGAGCGCGCTGGTTCGAATCACGGCTCAGCCGCCGATATTTTCTCCCCTTCCACTAGACCTTGAGTGGTGGTCTGGACGCTAGTCATTCGGATGACACGATAAACTGAGGTCCCGTGAGCATTATGCACTAAGCACACGTAAAAGAACCCACGGCAACAAAAAGGTTGTCCCTGGCAAAATTCTGTAGAAAAATCCAATTCGATGGGAAAAACAAATAAAACTGCACGCAGAAAAAAAAAAATGGTTGGATTTGTAGTGTAGCGACGCGCTCTCCCTGGGGAGAGCAGCCCGAATTTCACACAGAGAAATCTGTTGTGATAACAAGAAATATAAATACAACGAATAAAGTATCGCATCTCCCGTCACTGTGGTTCGGGCCAAGTGTGGTCTGTGCCGTGAAGGAAGTTTGTCAGCACTCAGTCCATCGTATTCTTGGCAGTCCCACCCTCCCCCTCCCCCCACCCCTTTTTCATTAACACCATCCTTCCCCCACCCTTTTTCATTAACACCATCATTCCCCCACCCTTTTTCATTAATACAATCCTTCCCCCACCCTTTTTCATTAATACAATCCTTTCCCCACCCTTTTTCATTAACACCATCATTCCCCCACCCTTTTTCATTAATACAATCCTTCCCCCACCCTTTTTCATTAACACCATGCTTCCCCCACCCTTTTTCATTAACACCATCCTCCCCCCACCCCTTTTTCATTAACACCATCATTCCCCCACCCTTTTTCATTAATACAATCCTTCCCCCACCCTTTTTCATTAACACCATCATTCCCCCACCCTTTTTCATTAATACCATCATTCCCCCACCCTTTTTCATTAACACCATCATTCCCCCACCCCTTTTTCATTAACACCATCCTTCCCCCACCCCTTTTTCATTAACATCATCATTCCCCCAACCTTTTTCATTCACTATCCTTCCCCCACCCTTTTCATTAACACCATCCTCCCCCCACCCTTTTTCATTATACACCATCCTTCCCCCACCCTTTTTCATTAACACCATCCTTCCCCCACCCTTTTTCATTAACACCATCCTCCCCCCACCCTTTTTCATTAACACCATCCTTCCCCCCACCCCTTTTTCATTAACACCATCCTTCCCCCACCCTTTTTCATTAACACCATCCTTCCCCACCCCTTTTCATTAACAACATCTTCCCCCACCCTTTTTCATTAACACCATCCTTCCCCCCCACCCTTTTTCATTAACACTATCATTCCCCCACCCTTTTTCATTAACACCATCCTTCCCCACCCCTTTTTCATTAACAACATCATTCCCCCACCCTTTTTCATTAATACAGTCCTTCCCCCCACCCTTTTTCATTAACACCATCCTTCCCCCACCCTTTTTCATTAATACAATCCTTCCCCCCCCCACCCTTTTTCATTAACACCATCCTTCCCCCCCCCCTTTTTCATTAACACCATCCTTCCCCCCACCCTTTTTCATTAACACCATCCTTCCCCCCACCCTTTTTCATTAACACCATCCTTCCCCCCACCCTTTTTCATTAACACCATGATTCCCCCACCCCTTTTTCATTAACACCATCCTTCCCCCACCCTTTTTCATTAACACCATCCTTCCCCCCACCCTTTTTCATTAACACCATCCTTCCCCCACCCTTTTTCATTAACACCATCATTCCCCCACCCCTTTTTCATTAACACCATGATTCCCCCACCCTTTTTCATTAACACCATGATTCCCCCACCCTTTTTCATTAACACCATCCTTCCCCCACCCTTTTTCATTAACACCATCCTTCCCCCACCCTTTTTCATTAACACCATCATTCCCGCATTCTCCACACTTAATGCCCACCTCCCTTCTTCTTCTTCTTCCTCCCTCCC